>NC_067204.1:25247279-25607868 GCF_026262505.1 Trichomonas vaginalis G3 | reverse complement strand
TTAATGTTCTGAATATTTCTGACTTGGCATTTTTAATGGAGATAAAATGAAGCATTTAATACATGACGTAGATGAAGACATGAATGAAACTACAGACAAACTTAACTCTTCTCTATTTTCCTTTCAGTAAGGACTATGAGTTCTGTTCAAATGGCGTTTATTTCTATTGTGGAAAGATGGGTTCAGGTAAGACATTTAACCTCATTCGTCATATACTCATAACAGAGCGTTTAGGAAAAGACTCTATTATGACCAAATCATTATATCAGCAACTTCAGACTCTATGGACTCAACAGCGAAAACATTTATGTCAAAAGTTCAAGCCTCTGTCGTTAAAGTTCCAGACAGTGAACTCATTGAATTTCTTCAACGTTACATTCGACGTAAGAGGAAATATTATGCCATCGTTGAATTTATACAGTCAGGAATGCAAAAGACTTCTGAGGAGATGGAAAGAATTATTGACAAACACCACTTACGTCAGTACTCAGGAGTTTACGATATGAAACGACTGACAAACTACATTCTATCAAAACTTTCAAAATACCCCTTCAAAAAATACCTTCAAACACTCTGCTCGTTTGGACGACTTCGCGGAAGGTTTAGTGTCAAAACCAGACTCACCATTAGCTAAATCATTACTAAAGTCAGACATTACCATTTAACTGTAGCAATACTTATGCAAACATGGGTTTTTAGCTTTAAACATAAAACGTCTCATAACTGACTTCGTTATCTTTCAAGGTTTCTCACGTTATGATATTGAACTCATTTGGAAACAGTCAGGTATAACATTACCTTTTGAAGAAATTTGGGAAGCATATAAGTCTCTCATCTCTCCTCGTTCATACCTTGAGATTCATATCATGACTAATACCATTAAAGTCAAAAATATTCCATGGGAACGACCAACATTGTTTTAAAGTTTAACCTTCAATTGACTGATGGTAAACAAATTCCATGCATCTCTGTCGCCATTTCTGTTAATATTTTTGCTGTCATTCATATCATCCACTTCCCATCCGTTAGCTTTTGAGGATATGGTTAGAATAGCTGTTCTTAAATGAAGGCTTTTCCTTGAGAGCATAAACTCTATAACTTTCTGCATACTTATGTTTGAACCTCCTGAGCCATCATTGACATAAATTTTTATAGGCTTCCACCCTTTGTTCATGTTCCTGCTTCTTCCCTTGCTCTTTTTCAGTAGTTCTACATCTTTATACACAGCACCTGTCTCAGTGAATTCAACAATATTTTCATTCGTTAGCTTTACATTCAAACCCTTGTCGAGTTATTGTTCATTTCATACATATAAAAGGTTTTTATTCTATATGAAATGAGAAGCAAATCCATCTTAGCTGGTGCCGTTAATGTTCCAATTGAACCA
Organism: Trichomonas vaginalis G3; assembly: GCF_026262505.1. Taxonomy (NCBI): domain Eukaryota; phylum Parabasalia; order Trichomonadida; family Trichomonadidae; genus Trichomonas; species Trichomonas vaginalis. Next base: position 25,606,481 of record NC_067204.1, on the reverse strand, counting down.
ACATCAAATGTTGACTCACGAACGACAAACAATATTGTCATAAAGAACTATAGTTCGAGTGTTTGAAAGAAAGAACCAGACTGAAATCGTGAATTTAAACACAGCTTCAAACGCTAACGCTACATCAGATGTTAGATTAGAGTATCCACCACTGGACCAATTCTTTCAAGAGAAGCCAACGACAACCCTTACAAATGTTCAAACAAATCCTTCAGATAACGTAGACCATTACCTTTTCAGTTATCCAAACTAATTAACTCAAAGACGATAAAAGCTTTTGAAAATCTTATAAGTAAGAACCAAATAATTCTAACAAAGAGGACCTTGAAAATGTTATCTCACGAATAACAGGGAAACAATGTGTCATTGACTATCTCGACCCTGAAATCGAATGCTGTGGTCAAACGCCACTATTCATGAAAATAGGTAACATCCGCATCATTGAAACACCAGGACTACAGGAGTTGAGTTTAAGTATAAATATTCGAAGATATACAAAACTTTCAACAGAATATAAACTTTGTTTTGAAATATGTTTTAGTAAATTAAAGCAATTTGTAATACTATCCAAAACTTCTTCAACAGTATCGAACTCATCTTCATAATGCAAACCTAATCTTATTGACTTGGTGCAGTTTTCACTAACACAATATTTTCTCGTTACTTTCTGTTCTCTTGACTGACATAACTAACTCATTTGTTTCATCAAACAGCAACAACCAAAGTTCATGACCTAATACATAACATTCATACTTTATATTTTTAGCTCTGAGTTCTCTTGTAAGCTGTTGCATTTAATATTTTCTAAAAAGTCAACTTCAACAGTCATTCGCACTGGTGCCTTCAGTTCTACAGGCTCTCCTTGAAAGTCAACAAGTCTGAATTGCATGTCTTTCAAATTATGAGGACTAATGCGAACCCATTTACCTAAATGAGTTGCTATGACAGGAACGTTTGGAATGAACATTGAATTACTCATAACAGAAGGATTTAATATTCTACTGACCTTTACTATTAACTCCTGAAATACCTGTGACATTAGCTATTTTTGACTCAATGTACAAACAATTCCATAACATACGTATGGAACAGATTTCATCTCAATCGTTTTGTCAACACTTTTCAAAGGAAATGTCATATGGTATGCTCCCAAAAGAAGTTGTACTCTATGACTCATTCTGTGTATCTTAAACTCCTTCGATAACTGAACTTCAAAACTCCTGCAATAAGTTTAACATTCATTAAGTTTTCTTCGTTTCCTTGTTTATTGTAGTATTTATGAGGCATTTAACACTCCAGCTAATGTTTCCATCTTATATTCTACATTATTGTGAAATCTTATTTCGTGCTTCTTTCCATCTATTTCAAGCTCCATGAAATCTGTTTCGTCAGTTATAACGAATGAAGCAATAGTATTAAAGTCAACCATTCTGAAGCAAGTGGCTCATTCTGTAGACCTAAGTTTGTTTGTAGCTTTTACTGTCCCTATTCGTTTGGGTCTGTACTTTGCAAATAGAACAACATTTTATTCTCATTAAAATATGATATGCTGCATATGCGTATGAAACAAATGAAGCAAGAAGAGCACATGAACTAGTAAACGAAAACTCAACTTTAACCATTGAAGGCAATGATTTAGTCCATTGACGATGAAAAACTAAAAAAGTTCATTTGAGTTTCATACTTTTAACACTTAAGTTAGTACCTAAGTTCGTGTAACAGCGGCACTGCGCCGCCTCCGTACACCACTTTAAGCGGTTTTGACACTTTACGAAACCAGTAACGTATATTTACAACACAACCATAACACCATTAACCTTAAAATAATTTTACAAAACTATCTGACACATAAACGACTTCACTAAATGATTTCACTAACGAACTTTCAGCTAACAAGACTTCACTACCGTCCTCACTAAATAAAAAATAACCTTATTTTATTTTTTTTAAATTTTTTATTTCATGTACAAAGACATGTCCGACTACATTTACTATGACTCTTTCCCAGAACGGTTTCCCGTTGAACTGATTCAAAACTCAAAGTAATAACTGACGAACATGCATTTTTAACAAAAGACAGACCCATGACGATGAAAGAACCCTGAATATATACAATCCCTTATGACGCAAAGTTTCATTGCATAGAAAAAAAAAAAACATTCCTTATGGTTCGCAGAGAACGAAAACTATTTCAACATAAAGAATAAAAAATTATTTCCTGGAGCGATGAAAAATTGCCCGTTATCTAAATAAATGCAATACATCTCTCTTCAAGAAAAAAAAAAAAAAAAAAAAAAAAAAAAAAAAAAAAAAAAAAAAAAAAAAAAAAAAAAAAAAAAAAAAAAAAAAAAAAAAAAAAAAAAAACAACAAACGGAAGAGGAGGAAAAGAGAGAGGGGAATGTATGCATTTTATGTAGAATAAGGCAATTTTCTTTCATCGCTCAGAAATAAATTTTTATTCTTTGTTGAAATAGTTTTCGTTCCTCTGCCGATCCATAAGGAATGTATTGCAATGAACTTTGGCGTCAATAAGGGATTGTAATATATTCAGGGTTTCTTTCATCGTCCAATGGGTCTGTCCTTTGTTAAAATGCATGTTTCTCAGTTTTACTTGAGTTTTGGAAAGTAGTTTCACGGAAACGTTCTGGAAAGAGTCATAGTAAATGTAGTCGGACATGTCCTTTTGTAATGAAATAAAAAAAATTTAAAAAAAATAAAAAATAAGGTTATTTTTTATTTAGTGGAGGACGTAGTGAAAAGTCGTTTAGTGAAGTCGTTAGTGAAATCATTAGTGAAGTCAGTTTATGTGTCAGATAGTTTTGTAAATATTTAAGGTTAAGTTGGTGTTATGGTTGTGTTGTAAATATACGTTACTGGTTTCCCGTAAAGTGTCAAAAACCGCTTTTAAGTGTGTACGGAGGCGCGCAGTGGCCGCTGTAGCACGACTTAAGGGATACTAACTTAAGTGTTAAAAGTATCGAATCACATGACTTTTTTAGTTTTTCCAATCGTCAATGACTAAATCCCATTGCCTTCAATGGTTAAAGTGATTTTCCGTTTACTTTCATGTGCTCTTTGCTTGCTTCATTTGTTTCATACGCATATGCAGCAATAGTCATATTTTAATGAGAATAAAAAATGTTGTTCTATTGGCAAAGTACAGACGCCAAACGAATATGAACAGTAAAGCTAGAGATCAAACAAACTTAGTCTACAGAAGAACCTTGCATTCAGAGTTGTTGACGTTAATATATGCTTCATTCGTTATAACTGAAAACAGATTTCATGGAGCTTGAAATAGATGGAAAGAAGCACGAAATAAGATTTCACAATAATGTAGAATATAAGATGGAAACATTAGCTGGAGTGTTAAATGCCTCATAAATACTACATAAACAAGGATAACGGAAGAAAACTTAATGAATGTTAAACTTATTGCAGGAGTTTTGAAGTTCAGTTATGTGAAGGAGTTTAAGATAACACGAATGAGTCATAGATAACTTCTTTTGGGAGCATACCATATGACATTTCCTTTGAAAAGTGTTGACAAAACGATTGAGATGAAATCTGTTCCATACGTATGTTATGGTAATTTGTTTTACATTGAGTCAAAAATAGCTAATGTCACAGGTATTTCAGGAGTTAATAGTAAAGGTTCAGTAGAATATAAATCCTTCTGTTATGAAGTAATTCAATGTTCATTCCAAACGTTCCTGTCATAGCAACTCATTTAGGTAAATGGGTGCGCATTAGTCCTCATAATTTGAAAGACATGCAATTCAGACTTGTTGACTTTCAAGGAGAGCCTGTAGAACTGAAGGCACCAGTGCGAATGACTGTTGAAGTTGACTTTTAGAAAATATTAAATGCAACGGCTTACAAGAGAACTCAGAGCTAAAAATATAAAGTATGAATGTTATTTTAGGTCATGAAACTTTGGTTTTGCTGTTTGATGAAACAAATGATGTTAGTTATGTCAGTCAAGAGAACAGAAAAATATTGTGTTAGTGAAAACTGCACCAAGTCAATAAGATTAGGTTTGCATTATGAAGATGAGTTCGATACTGTTGAAGAAGTTTTGGATAGATATTAAGTTGCTTTAATTTACTAAAAATATTTCAAACAAAGCTTATAGTATGAAGTTTTGTATACTCGTTCGAGATTTTATACTTAAACTCAACTCCTGTAGTTCTGGTGTTTCAATGATGCGATGTTACCTATTTTCATGAATAGTGGTTTGACCACAGCATTCGATTTCAGGGTCGAGATAGTCAATGACACATTGTTTCCCTGTTATTCGTGATAACATTTTCAAGGTCCTCCTTTTGTTAGAATTATTTGGTTCTTCTTATAAGATTTGTCAAAAGCTTCTTATCGTCTTTGAGTAAAATTGTTTGGTATAACTGAAGAAGGTAATGGTCTACGTTATCTGAAGGATTTGTTTGAACATTTGTGTAAGGGTTGTCGTTGGCTTCTTGAAAGAACTTGGTCCAGTGGTGGATACTCTAACTTAACATCTGATGTGCGTTAGCGTTTGAGCTGTGTTTAAATTCACCGACTTAAGATTCTGGTTCTTTTTCTTTCAAACACTCCGAACTATAGTTCTTTATGACAATATTGTTTGTCGTTCGTGAGTCAACATTTGATGTTGGTTAATTGGAACATTAACGGCACCAGCTAAGATGGATTTGCTTCTCATTTCATATAGAAAAAAACCTTTTATATGTATGAAATGAACAATATACTCGACAAGGGTTTGAATGTAAAGCTAACGAATGAAAATATTGTTGAATTCACTGAGACAGGTGTGTGTATAAAGATGTAGAACTACTGAACAAAAGAGCAAGGAAGAAGCAGGACATGAACAAAGGGTGGAAGCCTATAAAAATTTATGTCAATAATGGCTCAGGAGGTTCAAACATAAAGTATGCAGAAAGTTATAGAGTTTATGCTCTCAAAGGTGAAAAGCCTTCATTTAAGAACAGCTATTCTAACGCATATCCTCAAAAGCTAACGGATGGGGAAGTGGATGATATGAATGACAGCAAAAAATATTAACAGAAATGGCGACAGAGATGCATGGAATTTGTTTACCATCAGTCAATTGAAGGTTAAACTTTAAAACAATGTTGGTCGTTCCCATGGAATATTTTTGACTTTAATGGTATTAGTCATGATATGAATCTCAAGGTATGAACGAGGAGAGATGAGAGACTTATATGCTTCCCAAATTTCTTCAAAAGGTAATGTTATACCTGACTGTTTCCATATGAGTTCAATATCATAACGTGAGAAACCTTGAAAGATAACGAAGTCAGTTATGAGACGTTTTATGTTTAAAGCTAAAAACCTCCATGTTTGCATAAGTATTGCTACAGTTAAGTGGTAATGTCTGACTTTAGTAATGATGTTAGCTAATGGTGAGTCTGGTTTGACACTAAACCTTTCCGGCGAAGTCGTCACAAACGAGCAGAGTGTTTGAAGGATATTTTTGAAGGGTATTTTGAAAGTTTTGATAGAATGTAGTTTGTAAGTCGTTTCATATCGTAAACTCCTGAGTACTGACGTAAGTGGTGTTTGTCAATAATTCTTTCCATCTCCTCAGAAGTCTTTTGCATTCCTGACTGTATAAATTCAACGATGCATAATATTTCCTCTTACGTCGAATGTAACGTTGAAGAAATTCAATGAGTTCTTCTGGAACTTAACGACAGAGCTTGAACTTTTGACATAAATGTTTTCGCTGTTGAGTCCATAGAGTCTGAAGTTGCTGATATAATGATTTGGTCATATAAGAGTCGTTCCTAAACGCTCTGTTATGAGTATATGACGAATGAGGTTAAATGTCTTACCTGAACCCATCTTTCCACAATAGAAAAAACGCCATTTGAACAGAATCATATCCTTTGAAAGGAAGAATAAGAGAAGAGTTAAGTTTGTCTGTAGTTTCATTCATGTCTTCATCTACTCATGTATTAAATGCTTCATTTATCTCCATTAAAAATGCAAGTCAGAAATATTCAGAACATAGCACCGAGTCTAACTGACAAGAGTATAAAGATATACTATGAACACGTTATGATGAAACCACCAAAATTCAAGAAAGTCAGTATACTTATGAATATCCAAGACACTGGGTAGAGTATGTAGGAGGGAGAAAGCTATTGAAATCAGACAGGTTCGAAGTATTCCAGCAGGAAGAACAATATTATTGAAGAACTTTAATGTTTTGAGTATAATGATGAAACAAAGAAGCAAGATAGTTTTCGTTGCTGTGTATGTGAACTTAGACAGGAGATGACATGAAAGATTTTTAACACAAAGCTTCAAAAGTAGTGAGAGAACAACTGACTGCGGAAGCATCCATTACCTTCAGAAGTTACCATAGCATATAATTTTGAAACAAACTCAATAGATTTTAAAGTCATCTCTGCAAAGAAGTCAGGTTTACATTTAATGAAGCAAGATGTATATTCGAATGAAAACTTCAAAGCTATTGCATGGTTAGATAATGACGATTGCTTTAAGAAAATCTTTAAAATTCAGTGACTCAAAGATGTCAATAGATGACCTTCGTGGAATGTTACCATCGACGTTTACAGTTGAAGGTTCAGCAGGATTGCTTACAAGATTGTCAATTGGTGGTATTTGGTCTCGTGAGAACATTGTTATAAAATCCAGTATAAGTGAATTTGCTGAAGAATCTATATTATGTCTTCAAACTACATGTATTCGCCGCCAAAGCATTATAGTATAACAAACTTTGTCAGTAAGTTTAACATAAGACTTGTCGAACCTTCTTCAATGAAAGATGTTGTGCTACCCAAAGACGGAAAGGATGGACTCATTATTGAGATGATTTTAATAGCATATTAAATGAGCTTGTTCTTGAAGATCATTCATGATGAAATAACTGTTGTAGAAGATGTTAGCAATTGTTCAGACATTTTGAAGCGTATAGATGATATAAGAAAAAGTTAGATAGACCGCAAAGGTGAGGGCGAAGCCCGTGAGAATGTTTATGTTTCATTGACTTTCTCCAGTAACGAGAACTTTTATGAGATAAATTGAAGAGAGATGATTTTAATATGGGTAAAATGGTAGCTTGGGCAGCTTTAGGCGCAATGGGAACAAAACATTAGCATTTGGAGCAAAAGCACTTGGAGCTTATGACGCAGTAAATAAAATGAGTGGAGGAAGGGTTTCGAAGACATTAGATGCAAATAAGGGAAAGATTGGAGGCTGGGTTGCAAAGAAGTTAAGATTAAAATAAAAATAGGGCTCATAAATAAAGCATCCAATTTGGTTGCGACTGAGTCAGAAAATGCTTTAGGAAAGGACATGAGTTTGCAAAACACGCAAAAACTTTAATGACCAGATGAAAGGTGAAACAATGCATTTAAATAGATCGATGCGAATGAAAAGTTTCTTCTCCACCAGAGTTCTTCCGTATGGTCCCTATGGAATGTATGGAAACCCTTACGAAAGACCATTTGACCCATTGACTGGTGAAGTAATGGTATCATTACGGACGAAGAAGAAAGACAGTCAAGTGGAGACAGACGTGAAGAAAGCAACTAAAAGAAAACCAAGGAAGAGAGTTATAAAGCAATGAATTCAACAGGTGAAAAAAGGTGAAAAAAGAGGTGAGATCTCACCACTTCACCTAAATATATTTTGTGCTATGTTTTTCATCGTGGTGAGGGATATCTTTATTTTAAGTTTATTTTTATATAAATGACAGAACAAAAAATATAACATATCTACTCAACAGGAATGAGACCCTTACTGAACTATGTATTCGTTTAATGCTTGATGAAACAATGGTACATATTCTCGTATGGTATACAGCAGCGTCCTGTTTCCATCTGTCGTCGTATATGTAGAGCTCAAATCGCAGTCCACCTTCTTTTGTACAATATGTAGCTTTTATTTAAGTAGGCATTTATGTAGATAAGGCATTTTTCTTCATCGTCCTGAAATAATTTTGTTCTTTGTTTGAAATATAGTTTTTGTCGTTCCTCTGCGACCACATAAGGAATTGTATGCAATGAACTTTGCGTCATAAGGGATTGTAAATATATTCAGGTGTTTTTCATCGTCAATGGTCGTCTTTGTTAAATGCATGTTTCTCAGTTTTACTGGAAGTTTGATAGTTCACGAAACGTTCTGGGAAGAGTCATATAAATGTCGTCGACATGTCTTTAACAATGAAATAAAAACAATTTAAAAAAATAAAATAAGGTTATTTTTTATTTAGTGAGGACGGTAGGGTTGAAGTCGTTAGTCGGAGTTGTTAGTGAAGTCGTTTATGTGTGGCAGATTAGTTTTGTAAAATATTTAAGGTTAAGTTCGGTGTTTGTGTTGTGTTGTAAATATATCCGTTACCACGGTTTCGTAAATGGTGTTCAAAACGCTAAGTGGTGTAGGAGGCGCGCAGTGCCGACATGTAACACGACTTAGGATACTAACTATCCAACGTAGCAACGTAAAGATACACTAAACAATTTAGATAGACACGTTGCATGGAAATTGAAGGTCATGCCAGAAACTTTGAATGCACATGAACTTACCAGCATATGTACGAACTAAGAAAGCCGACAAAATCTATAGTAGATGAAATTATGCAAGAAGGTCGGAAGTAAATGTGGCTGCTTAATGGAAAAGCCTGATTAAAGAGCACGTGCAGGATGAAGATATTTCAAACAATCAAGATTAAAAAATTAGGGCATGCATCGAAATAGTAACAAAAACATGGAACGAGAGGTTGCAACTGTACAAGAACAAAGAATTTATCCTCCTACTTTCCTAATGGTTTAATACACAAACAAATATAAATATGTGTAGAAGCATAAAACTATAAACGTTAAACATGACTATTCTAACAATGAAGCCCAGATTCTTGAAACCATATATCCTATTAGGCTCTATTTATACGTTCAATGAACTCAACAAATCCGCAAGTGTTTTAGGTTTGGATACGTGGGAACATGATATGTGAATAAATTCCTCTTATTAGTGCGAACTTTCAAGCAACAGGTGGTTCGATAGAAAATTAAAGAAGCAACTTCCACCGCACACTCATACAGGAGCTACAAACAACAGGTATTCATTACATCATAACAAAAGGGTTATACAAATCTTGCGCAGGTTCGGATAGACCGGGAATGGCATAGTACTGATATTTCAAGTGACCCAGTTAGATTCAGCGCAGTATGTTTCTAGTGGACCGCAGGAATCATTCACAGACACTTTCACAACAAATCCAACAGGATTCGGTGTAAAGATTACATGGCCCACATTGTGACTATATTCGCATGGCACCGGTGGTCAATGGAACTCGCTTGAGCACTAGCAATAATTTTAACTTTACATAAAATGAGCTTGAAAGACAGTATTCCGACACACATCCATGGAGGTCTTGGAAGAAATTCCATGAAGCAGCAAAAGTTGGGCATTACTAACAAGAGCTGAAATGAAAGGTTCTTTGACAAAAAATGTTGTACTCAAACAACAATAATAAACCCTTACGACTACTTTTTACGCATTTACTCCAACACTCCTAGACGGCATACCAATTTGACACTCTCTTTCCAAAGCAGAAAAGGAGGACATAAAACCATCTCCTCATCTTCATTAATGGTTAACACTGTAAGGCATATGCAATATCCCAATGAGGAATAAACAGGAACTCCGTCGAAGTGTTAGAAGTTTACAAAGTTTGTAGGCAGAACATAGCCCAAGTACTTTTAACATCAGACCAGGATTCAGCATAACCCTGGCAAGCAATGAAATCACAGATTTCTCATTAAGCTACATATCACATCACTACTGGAGACCATAACCGCATAACATACTCGCATCATAAACCGCCTTCAGTAAGGACGCTCAGAAGTTTAAACCAAGAGCGAGACTTACGCGAAGAAACAATGAAACATTTTCTCGAAGATCATAATAATTCCTCAACAAATTACTACAACAGACATACACAAATCATGACAGCAACAACAAGAAGAACAGATATACAAAAGAAACGAAAGCCAAACGACAAAAATATCAGGAATTCAACACAATCTTACCTCACTTCCTGGTAGCAAAAGTTCGTGTAGGTTTTGACACAACCGTTGACAAAGAACGTTTAAGGTTAAGATCGGAAAATTATATATATCGTAGAACTCTACGCAAGGTAAATGGATATCTTATAAAAGCTGCTGACGACTCCATAGCTTTTACCTCGTCATAAATTAGTACGAAAGTAGTAATGGCAAACTTGCTGAAAACCATTGACGAAGCAAAGCGAGGAGTGGTTATTGAAATACTTGGCTATAACACAAACACGATGACACTTATAAAGTAAGATATGAAGGAGGCGTTGAGATGTTATATCATCTAAGAAACTTGAGAGAATCTAAAATCCAACTCATCTGGGACACCTATTAAGAGCGGGAGTACTGGAAAGATAAAAACATGCCAGAAAGAATAAGAAAATCTTCTAAACTTTTTCGTTGGATGTAAATCAGACCAAAAATATATTTTAGTGAAGAGGTGAGTTTCAACTGTTTTTCTCACTAAATTTTTCACCCTCACCGCTTAGCGGCTCAGATTGCTTTTGCTTTCTCGTGAATTTTCTCATGAATTTCGCATTAAGATAGAAAAAATAAAGTTAGTTTATTTTTATTTATTTTTTTATCTTGTATGTAAAGATATGATTTCAAAACAATAGGTTCTACAACAATTCAAACACATACAGCACCAAACTCGCTAGTCATCGAATCCTACATCTATGTTAGTAGAGATGAAAAGCTTCTTCCTTCTCATATACTTTTGAGACAGAAATACAAAGAATTAAGCAAGATTTTTAAAGTAATTTAGACTGTAGTGCGGAAAGATGAAACAAATGAACAGTATCTTTATGACATGCAGGACATTATGACCTATTTACAAAATTGCTGAAATCCAACAAAAAAGCTCACTATTCATGGAATTCGATGAAATAGAAGTGAAACCAACTGATTCAGTAGAAATAAAGAAGTTCATACGTAAAGTAAACTATGAATTCCTTGGTTTTCATTGCAACCATAAAGTTATGGCAAAGATTGCGACAATGGTATATAAGAACAATCTCTGACATTATAATCTGGGGAGTGTAAGACATACGACAACTTTGTTTCATTAGTTGCTGAATGTGTATGGCAGATAAGAGATAAAGATAAAAGATGTAAAATATGGAATGGACAAATAAAACCAACAACTTTTGAGTTAAAGAAAACCATTGACGCCTTAGTTTGTTTCTTGTTCTAACAGGTCAAATTTCAATGTATAACGCAAAAATGAATCCGCAATGTTCAAAATGTAAAGCAGCAATGAGGAAATATAACTACTCCGTCAAAGAGATAGAACGTATGAGAAACGACTATGCTGACTTAAAGAAAGAAGTAGAGAAACCAGCAGAAGATAAAATGGACATGTTAGCATTTCTGAACAAAAACTATCCAACAGCTGACGATTTCCTTCTATCTGACGTCAAGAAGAAGTATAAAGAAACTTTCGGCATTGTTAAAACTTTTGACATACTGACAGAAGAAATAGAAGCTACGAAATTGTTTAGAATTTCAAATATACATCGTACAATTCATGTAAAACGCTTATAAAATAACTGGGGTGAAAAATTAGGTGAGAAAACAGGTGAAATCTCACCTCTTCACCTAAAATATATTTTTATTGAATTCAGCAACAAAATTCTGAGTAAAATAATTTTTAGGGCATGTGTCAAACCGTTGAGTTTTCACAAAATTTAAAAAATAACGTTTACCATGTAAAACGCTTATAAAATAACTGGGGTGAAAAATTAGGTGAGAAAACAGGTGAAATCTCACCTCTTCACCTAAAATATATTTTTATTGAATTCAGCAACAAAAATAATGAATTTCATTAGTTAGAAAAATAAAGTTAGTTTTATTTTTATTTATTTTTTTATTTTGTATGTAAGAACAGAAATGACAAACATTGAGTTTGAAACAGTTAGAAAGATAGACAATGACACCAAAGTGGTTAGAATAGGTGATTTAAACGTAAGATACTCAAAGAAATACAACAAATATTCTTTGTCAGACATTATATCTCCATCTGGAAAGAAAACAAACGACTGGGTTAGAAATGCTTCAACTCAGAAAATTTTGACAAGAAATCCTGAGCTTATGATATCGGTAAGATTCTATGGAACTACAGCATATCTCATTGACAAAAGTCTTATACCAATAGTTTTGTTATGGTTAGACCCAGTTGTTGGATATAACTTCATAACTTATGGTTCATTCGATACGGAACGTTGCAGTGAAGGCTTACTTTACATCGTTCAGAAACCGAAGGACTTCAATACAAAGAGATATAAGATAGGAAGAACATATAATATAACTCAAAGATATGACAGTACAGTCAATAGAGTCAAGGTTGTGTTCGTTAATGATATGAGAGCTGCAGAAACAGAACTACTTGAAAAGTTTGAGAAAATGTATGGTGCTCCCATGAAAGGTAAAGAAACGTTTGAAGTAGATGAGATAGATAAAGCTATAAAATTATTTGACGAAGTTGCTGAAAAACATGTAAAGCGTTTATTTTTGGTCTTTTGTGAAAGTCAGAAAATAACGCTAATTTTATTTTTATTTATTTTTTTATTTTGTATGTAAAGACAGTAATGACAACATCAGAGAACACAACAACAGTTATAGTCCATGAAGCTATAAATGAAGAATACGAATACATACAGTATAACAAACAGTTACGTCTCATTCGTTCAGTCAAAGATGACATGTACCAAATGCAAAGTATAATGAATGCTCTTCGTTCTACAAAGCAAGCATATCATTGGTTTGAAAACCAACAGACAAAAGAACTTTTAGAAGAATTTCCTCATATGATTGCTTCCCTCGGAAAACCGAGAGAAGAGATTCCGTACGAAAATCGCAAGAATTTGGCACCTGGTTTGAAAGGTTATTATGTTCATAGACTTTTAGTAAACGCTGTAGCAATGTGGGCTTCACCTCGTTATGCTTGTTATATTTTCATGATGTTAGATGAACTATATAAAGCAGAACGTGGAGAGATGGAAAAGAAACTTCAAGCAAAAGATGAAGTCATTGAATCCAAAGACAAAAGCATACAGAAAAGAATACCACGTTCAGTACCAAAAGGAAAGGAAAAGAACTATAAGTATATGATTTACGCTGAAGAGTTGGAGAAAGAAGAAGATAGAGATATGGTTATGTTGCATTTAGTGAGAAGAAACAACAAGAGCTTTTATGACTTAGCTAAGATATATAAATCTGACAGAAACTGGTTCTATCGTGAAAACTTACCGATTTCAATGACACCGAATGAGCAAATAAAGGAAATTGTCAAAAATACTCTTCCTCAAACACACTATGACATCAAAGGTTGCACAATACTTACATTCAAAGAAGACTTAACATTACTGAAAGAAAAGATAACAGAATATTTCGACAACTTCAAAGAGGAAGAATGAAAACTTACCGATTTCAATGAAAAACATTAACTTTTTGACGAAGTGAAGATTTGCACTTTGTCAAAATTTAATGAAAACTTACCGATTTCAATGAAAAACATTAACTTTTTGACGAAGTGAAGATTTGCACTTTGTCAAAATTTAATGAAAACTTACCGATTTCAATGAAAAACATTAACTTTTTGACGAAGTGAAGATTTGCACTTTGTCAAAATTTAATGAAAACTTACCGATTTCAATGAAAAACATTAACTTTTTGACGAAGTGAAGATTTGCACTTTGTCAAAATTTAATGAAAACTTACCGATTTCAATGAAAAACATTAACTTTTTGACGAAGTGAAGATTTGCACTTTGTCAAAATTTAATGAAAACTTACCGATTTCAATGAAAAACATTAACTTTTTGACGAAGTGAAGATTTGCACTTTGTCAAAATTTAATGAAAACTTACCGATTTCAATGAAAAACATTAACTTTTTGACGAAGTGAAGATTTGCACTTTGTCAAAATTTAATGAAAAACATTAACGTAAACATTAACGATAAAATTTATTTCCTGGACTGTTGTCAAAATGTCATGTTGTCATCATTTTTAAAAGAAGTTAATTAACCTGGTAGCACATGGTGACGTGGTGACACTTTCAGTTATTCAAAAATATATTTTTGCTTAAATGACGTCAGGGTCAATTTCTTCAACCATTTCACTTCCTTCGTCAATGTCAATAGAAGCTTCTTCAACCTTTGGTAAGAACTTTTGTATGACATCTTTGTTCGTTATTGTCTTCAGAGATGAAGGATAATATTTCACAACTGTTTCACCTTTCTTATATTCTTTCTGTTCGGAAAGATTCATAGCAATACTGAAGAAGTCAACGTTAGAGTTCTTTATGACAGTATAATGAGTATCTTTGACATTCACGAAGAAACTCTTTTGTTTCAAAACTACTGCTAACTCTTGTGAAGTATAACGTTTGCGGTCAATGACGATAGCTAATGGTCTGACATACTGACCAAACTTAGATTCTTTCACAAACTTCTTGTTAAAGATAACATTAACATTTGAAGCATTACTGAACTCATTCTTGATGGCATTAGCGAGAGCATTGTATGAAAAGAACTTGCAATCTTGCATGTGTTTCATTAAAATAAAAATATTAAATTATTTTGAAAAATAACTTTAAAAAATCTAATCTAATTTTTTCAAAAAAATATTTTTTTATTTCCTACTAAAGATGTATCGGAAGTTGTCTAAGTTAGAACACTCGGAAATAAAACAACTTCTTACAGAAGCTAATATAGATGTTGCAAAACATTACGCAACAAACAAAAAAGCACTCGCTGACTTCATTAAAGACTATAATGGTGCAATAAGTTATGATAGAATTCATGAGTTCATAAAGCTGCAACGCGGCGAGGACGAAGTCCATGCAAGAGCATTTCCTTTAAATGACGTTGCTATTGACTTATATCATAGACGTTCAGTACCTCATGAAGTAAGAAGAGAAATGTTTGACATAACAAATGCGAACGTTGGTGAAACAAGAAGAAGAGACGACACACTGAAACAACAGAGAAGAGAGATGTTTAAGAGCGCTATAGAACAAGTTCGCAAAGCTAACGATGTCCTTCGTTCCATTGACGACAAACCAAAAGAAGGTGAGAGATGGTTAAAGAAAGATGAAGAGAATAGGAAGAGGAATGTTAAGACAGGCAATAGACTCATTGACTTTAACATCGAAGCTTTAGATGAACCAAACAGAGACTACTTACACAAACATTTCGGTAAGGTTTTCATGAGACTCTTAGAGAAGATTAAAATAAACTCCAACAAAGATGGATGGTATGTTATAAACTTGGTGGAAAGTATGAATGTTCTACGTTAAACCTCAATAATATTGGAACATTACTACATCAGCTCTTGAAGGAGAACTTTATATCAGAGATAGAAGCAAATGCTGCAGGTATTGTTGAAATGCACTATGACTTCTTCTTGACAAACATAAAGAATCTTACTGAAATAAAGATGTATGATTTAACAGAATATGAAGGCTTAACGATGTCAGATGTAAAGAAAGGCAAACCAAAAAAGAGACCATATAGAGATGAAAGCACACTGACAAATGACCAGAAAGCCATTTTGGAAGCTCTTAAGCAAACAGGAAAACCCAGCACTTATAGAAAGCTTTTGGAAAGATAATGGTGAAAAGAAGTTTTATAAGAAGAGAAGCGGTCAGTTCTGGAAGTATCTTTGCACATTACCTATAAATCTTGAACGCTACCAAATCTTCAATGAACTGAACAAAAGAACTGCAACACTTATGACAGAAGATAACTGCTTCGTTTATGCTTGCATTCAGGCTGGAGTAAATGAAGAAACTATTGACCACATGAGAGAAGTCATTCGTGTTAGAGACTTTCCTCAAAGTAAAGTACAAGAAATTTCTGACGCAACAGGTATAGCATTTAATGTTACCATTGGTTACTTCAATGACTCAAGATATAATGAAATAAAGAGATACATACCAAAAGAATGTGAAACTGTTCGAACTATTGACTTACTTCTTGTTGAAGACCACTACATGCTAAATGAAAGACTTCCAATGACAACATATTTCATTCGCAACTATATAGAAATCTTGAAGGAGTGTGGTGGAATGAACATTGAGAAACAGATGAAGATTTATACAAAGAGAGAGAACAAATATGTAGTTCGCATGGATAGAACTACACCGCTATGGGATGTTATGAAAACATTGTGGGAGTGCAAATATTTCGAACCTATTTCTTATGGAGAACTTTTCACATATACGACTGACTTATATAAACAGAACCTTGCACCATTTAAAGATTTGACGTATGCTCCAAAGTATTGTGTACAACTGAAGAAGAAAGCAGAGTCAAAAGAAGTAAATAAAGCTAAATGTAAGTTCATTCCTGAGCATGTTTTCTTTGCTGACTTTGAGTGTAGTACGGATGGCTTTCATAAAGCTTTTAACATCTGTTATGACAGTGAAGATGGTTCAGTGAATGAAAGCATTTGGGGTCAGAACTGTGCAACAGAATTTTTGGAACGACTTCCTGACAAGAGTTTAATATATTTCCATAACCTCAGTTATGATATAAACTTCATCTTAAGACACATGACAAAAGTGAAAGGAACTCCCATCATTAAAGGTTCACGAACAATGCAAATAACTGGCTTATATAAAGGACGGGCAATTATTATAAAAGACTCTTACAGTGTTATAAATAAGAAGCTTAAACTATTTCCTGCTATGTTTAACTTACAAACAGGACCGAAAGAAGTATTTCCATATAACTACTACAGCAGTACTTTGTTAGCAAATGACAACAGAACTGGTGTCATTTCTGAAGCATGTAAGTTTATCCAGGATGCAGATACATTTATGAAAAACATAGATTCCATCAAAGGTTGCAGAATAGATGAAAACCACTTCGACTTAGAAAAGTATAGCACATTTTATTGCAAACAAGATGTAAGAATTTTAAGAGAAGGTTTTGTTAAGTTCCGCAATGATATATTAAAAGAATTTGATTTAAACGTTTATGACTACGTTAGTATTTGTTCTATTGCTAACAAATTGTTTGAGAACAGAGTATACTTCCCGAATGGAAATCTTTATGACCTCTCAAATAAACCAAGAGAATTTATTTCGAGATGCATTCAAGGTGGAAGATGTATGCTGTCAGATAACATGAAACAAAAGAGCGAAAAGAAACTCATTGCTGACTTCGATGCTGTTTCATTATATCCCTCAGCTATCGCGAGACTTTATACTTTAGAAGGAATTCCAAAAGTATTGAAGGATGAGATGTTAAGCACAGAGTATCTCATGAGACATTTATTCAACGACGACCAAAAGGAACCCATTGGTGAAAAGTTTATGTCTGGCTTCTTTGTTCTCATTAAGATAACAGAGATTGGAATACATAGACACTTTCCTTTAATAGTTTGTGACCCTGAACTAAATCCAGAACTTAACGTTCCCAGAAGTTCAAACACTTGCTGTTTAATGTATGTTGACCATATAACATTACAAGACCTCATAAAATAATCAAGGTGTCAAATGTGAAGTGTTGCAAGGATACTATTACGATGGAAACAGAGATATTAGAATAAGAGATGAAGTAAAGAAGTTGTTTGAGTTAAGGTTAAAGTATAAGAAAGAAGGAAATCCTTTGCAAGAAAATATAAAGCTCATTCT
Source organism: Trichomonas vaginalis G3 (assembly GCF_026262505.1). Taxonomy (NCBI): domain Eukaryota; phylum Parabasalia; order Trichomonadida; family Trichomonadidae; genus Trichomonas; species Trichomonas vaginalis. The sequence continues at coordinate 25,588,732 of NC_067204.1, read as the reverse complement.
GAACAGTATTTATGGCAAAACTATTCTATCTCCTATTGAGTCAAAAATAACCATAGTAGATGACAAAGATGCTATAAGATATGCCATCAGAAACTACAACCATATAGTGAAGTTCGAAGGTTTGGATGGTTCAGATAAAACTATTTTCAAGCTAACGAAAAGCATTTGCAGACACTTTAACTTCTGTCCACTTGGTGTTAACATTCTGTCTATGTCGAAGAGAATAATGTGTGAAGTATTCTGTACTGCTGAGGACTTAGGAATGGACATCTTTTATAGCGATACGGACAGTATGCATCTCTACAATGAAGATATCCCTCGTTTAGCTGAAGAGTTTGAGAAACGTTATGGAAGAGTTCTCATTGGTAAAAACCTTGGTCAATTTCATAGCGACTTTGCAGAAATCACAAAAGATAAACAAAGTTTAGCATACAAGTCAATATTTTGTGGAAAGAAGACTTACATAGACTTACTCACGAATGATTTAAATGAAGTTGCATTTCACTGCAGAATGAAAGGCGTGAAGCAAGATGTTATTGCTTTAACCGCTAATGAAATGTTTCCTGACTCTGTTCAGTGTTTCTATGATGAAGATAAAGGTTTAATGATTCCGCAAGGAAAATTTGACAAAGACTCTGAGTTCAGTGTTATGAAGTTATATAAAGCACTTTATGACGGTCAAGAGATTGGATTTGACTTATGTAAGTCATGTCAACCTTGCTTTGCTGAAAAGTTTAACTTCTCAATAACGACTAAAACAAGCTTTATTCGTAAGTTGAAGTTCTGAGGTCATTTATTTTTGTCAGCAATGAGGTAGCAATGAGGTCATGAATGAGGTCATGAATGAGGTCATTTATTTTTGTCAGCAATGAGGTCATTCGTGATAAAAATAAAACTAGCGTAGATTTTACAATACTGCGATGGTAGAGTTTAAGAGTTGTGCTTCAATGTAGAGACAGTCCTTATGGTCTGGAGGTAAGAACACTGGGCAGTTATGGTCATGAGTGGAGAACATGTCTATCCAAAACTCACGATTGAAGCCAGTTAATTTATAGTATTTAGGATTTGGTAATGGTGAAGTTCTTGTATGACCAATGAACTCATTTTCAACTCCCTTACTTAAGTTTGAATATAATATAGCTTGCTTTCTATCCCAAATGCCAGGTGTTACAATCTTTGAAAATTCATTTTTCCTCGGAAGCATTGCATCATAATTGAAAACATTCTTGAAGTCTTCATTGGGTTCAGAGATTTGAAACCTTATACGTAATGGATTTTCTTTCTCTTTAGCTACTTCATTGAATGGTGAATATATAACAAACTGACAGTCATGAGTTCCATCTTCATTTTCATTAAATTCATAATGAAAGTCTATAAGTTGTGGCTGACTACCTTCTTCTTTCAGTTGTGCAAGAAACTCACGTAAAGGCTGTAAAGTTTGTACTTCAATGTTGAACTTTTTCTCGAACATCTCATTAAATGAAATCATACATTGCAACAATGTTGTATCGTCTTTAAAGTATTTGTATATGTGAATGTTTTGGGCGCTTAAAGACTGTTCGTCATTTTTCTATCTCGACTTGAAGTATAAAGTCAACCTTTCTGAAAGCACGTGTTATATACATAGATGTTTATGCCAATGTACTTCTCTTCATTTATGTTCACAATCCAGTCTGTTGGAAACTTAAACGTTACTCTGTTCCCCTTTATTTTGACGTCAGGGTTTTCACTACTGAACGCAACAGTTAAAGGTATTTGTCTATACATTTAATTCGGATAAAAATAAACCATTTACTCTTTCTTTGCTTCAGCTTCTTTAGCTTTTTGTTCTTCCTTTGCTTTTGCTTCTTCTCTAGCTTTCTTCGCCAGCAAACGTGGGTTCTTTTGTCTTCCAGCAGCTAATGCAGCAAGTTGTTTTTCACTAAGTTTTCTCTTTGGTCTCTCTGGCTTTTGTTCTTGTTTTTGTTCCTTCAGTTCGGATAAAATTTGCTCGCGAATTTCTTTCTTCAATGCTTCAACATCTATGACCCCTTGGGTCTTGTCCGTATGGCTTGTCTGAGTCATTTGACTGCAGATAAAAAACAAAATTAAAACTTTAACCAATGTAAAATGAGCTTGTCAAAATCAGAGCGAGAGTCTATTATATTAAATGACGCAAGAGGAATACAACATCCTTTCTATTACGTAAGTCAGAGTAAAGATGGTAAAATATACGTAAGAAAAAGAAAGGTTCCATTAGCGAATGCAGAAAGCGACAACATTAAGGTGTATGGCAAGGGTGAAGTCCACGAAGCCCATATAAAACCTTCTATTCAAACTGAAAAGTCAATAGAACCAGAAGAAAAGAAGCCAGATGTTCTTTCAATAACGAACCAAGAGCTTATTGCAAAGTTCGTGAATTTCATTGAAAAGCAAACCGAGTCAAAGAACCCTGACCTACCAGTGAAAGAAGTTGAGACAAAAGAGAATGTACAGTTCATTGAAAATGTCAAGAAACAACTTCCACCACGAATGCCAAGAAGAAGAGTGAGAATAATGAAGTAAATAGATATTTTTATCCGAAGTAAATACATGCAGAACGAACAGTTAAACGAATTTACTCCAGCAGAGCATATTCATCAGATTCGCTCATATTTCGATATCATAGACAATGCAGTTCAAATTGGTGACACTAATAGAAAATATTCTGACGCAAAGATTCCATCACAACCTGGAACTGCTAAAGATAACACATGGGTAACATTCAATCTCTCACCTCCTGGTGAAAATATGTTGGACCTTTACAATACATTCATTACGTATAAAATGGAAGGTCAATTTATTGTAGATAAAGAAATTGGTTCAGGTTCCAATAAAACAAACCCACCAGGATTTTGGATTGGTTTCGATGACGCTTTCTATGCAGTTGCTGGATATCAAATCCTTGCAAATGGTCGTATCGTATATTCTCAAGACAACGCAAGAGAAGAAGCATATATAACTTCAAACTCACAAACTACCGAACAAATAAAGAAAGTAGATGTTTTCTCAAAGACTCGACATGAAGATGTATGGAGTCATTCGGGAACATGCAGAACAGGACAAATTGTTAGTGGTCCAATTACAGCAGGAAAATCATTTGATTTTAAGCTTCGTTTAAGAATTCCTGTTAGAAGATTCCTTCCATTAGAAGCTATTCGATTTATTCCAGCTTTTGCAGGAAACATTCAGCTTAAAGTAAAGTTCAGTAGCGACGCCTTACAATGCACATCTATATCTGTAAATGATATCATTGCTTTCAATCCAACTCTTAAAGTTGCATTTGCTTCAGATTCAAATCCACCGACAAATAAATTTGTTCCATGGAATGAACCATTCACTATGATAACGAAGGCAGTAGAAGCTAGTGGAACAGTTACTATTACAACTGTAACCCAGCAACTATTTCGAACAAAGATGGATTTTAATGAATGTTTCATTCATCCAAAGTCATTCTCTTTAGACCCTAACATTTATACAGAACTTGTAGAACATTATACAAACGAGGCTTTATGTTTTCCTGTTAAAGTTATGGATTGGATTCCTATGGACGGTTCATTCTCAAAGAATACAGATAGTTCAAGTGCAACATTTACAGCAGCTTATACGCCTATTAATGTTAAAAGTATTTGGGCACTATTTAGAAAGAAAGACAACTATTATGTTAATTTTGAGAACCCTAAGTTTAAATATCTTCAGCTTTCCATGGGAGCTTATGGAAATATGCCTGCAGAACCTGAAAAATCATATGGACCTGTATTTTATGAAATGGTTGCGAACGCTTGCAATACAAACAATGATATGATAGGATTTAATGAAGATGTTATGAGGTCATTGGTGGATGATGGTAGTGTGGAACATAAATGGGATAGCTATGACAACACACATTTCTTATGTGGTTTTCCAACAGAAGTGGACTTTTGCTTCCAGCAAGGTCAAACATCTACTGCTCCAATAACATACAAATTGTCTGTTAAAGGACCTATTGAACTAGCAACTGAAAATGTACCAAAGCCACTTATTGGATTTATGAGGGATTGTTGCTTTGCCATTCAGGTGCGTGCTAATGGCATCCCCATAATAAGATTAGATGACTATAACTTAGCTACGGACGACAGTGAGGAATAAAGGATGAACGTTTATTTTTAAAGCTTATAAATGAGTTCTTCATCAAGCTCTCGTGAACCTTCACCATCTATGAAACAAACTTTACCAAACGATTATGGAGCACCTATTGAATATTTCTTACGAGCTGCACAATGGCAAAGAGCAGTCTCACCAAGGTTAGGTGTTCCACCAGCTCCTGTCAAAAATAGCATTTGGTCAAGTCCTTATATAAATATGGTCTCCCACTAGGTTTGCTAGCTACAGCAGGAGCAGTTATGATGTTGAAAAGAAATAAAGCAAATGTTGTAAATAATACTGAAGTAGCTGAAGTTAAACAAACTCCAACGCCTTCACAAGCAAAACCTTCAATGACTCCTGAACCTATGGAAGTACAAACTCCTGTTCAAAAGTCAACTCCTAAACCGACTCCAACATTTAAACCAGAACCTACTCCTCAAATAAATCGTAAAACTCCTGCGTTTCCTTACTGAAAAAATAACGTTATTTTTATTTAATATTAAAATTTTTATTTGATTGAAATGACAAATAAAGTCACTGAAGCAATGAAACAAAAGTTTTTGGTAGAATACATTAAATCAGGAACTATTCCAGAAGGTTTTTACATTCATACTATGAAGGATGGTAGAGTTCAGTTTAGAAAGATAAAGCAACCATTAGATAAAGAAGGAATTTTGAGAAAGATTAAACTTCATGAGGACAACATTGCTGAACTTAAGCAGAAGTTAGAAGAGTTGGATAAAGGAAGAGAGTTATAAAGCAATGAATTCAACAGGGTGAAAAAACAGGTGAAAAAAGAGGTGAGATCTCACCACTTCACCTAAATATATTTTTGTGCTATGTTTTCATACGTGTGAGGGTGGTGATATCATTAATTTTAAGTTTATTTTTTATTTTAATTTTATATAAATGACAGAACAAAAGCAACTCATTCGAATTCCACAGTATAACAAACATACATTTAAACATTTATTCTTCCTTCCTGAGCATAACATGTTCTTTCAAATACATCCGAGACCAGTTGACTTTTCATTGACTGTGTATAAAGATAGAAATAGTTATATCATTAAACCATACGATGACGAAGGTAAGTTATGTAAATTGTACGTTAAGAAGTTAGAGAAAGTTTATGGCTTCAAGTATGACTACAATAGGGTTAACACTGATGATGAAGATATTGAGGAAAATTTATGAGAACATTAGTGAAGTTGTTAGTGAGAACGATAGTGAGAACGTTTATTTTTTTACATTAGTGAGTTCGTTAGTGAAGTGGTTGGCGGCTTTGTAAATATTTAAGGTTAAGTTAGTGTTGTCGTTTGTGTTGTAAAATATACGTTAACGGTTTTGTAAAGTGTCAAACCGTTATCTTGGGTAAGGTGGAACGCAGTGCCGCAGTACCCAAGATATGTTTACTAACTAACTCATTCATGATGAAATAACTGTTGTAGAAGATGTTAGCAATTGTTCAGACATTTTGAAGCGTATAGATGATATAAGAAAGAAGTTGGATAGACCGCAAAGCGGTGAGGGTGAAGCCCGTGAGAATGTTTATGTTTCATTGACTTTCTCCAGTAACGAGAACTTTTATGAGATAATATTGAAGAGAGATGATTTTAATATGGTGTAAATGGTAGCTTGGGCAGCTTTAGGTGCAATGGGAACAAAAGCATTAGCATTTGGAGCAAAAGCACTTGGAGCTTATGACGCAGTAAATAAAATGAGTGGAGGAAGGGTTTCGAAGACATTAGATGCAAATAAAGGAAAGATTGGAGGCTGGGTTGCAAAGAAGTTAAGATTAAATAAAATAGGGCTCATAAATAAAGCATCCAATTTGGTTGCGACTGAGTCAGAAAATGCTTTAGGAAAGGACGATGAGTTTGCAAAACACGCAAAAGACTTTAATGACCAGATGAAAGGTGAAACAATGCATTTAAATAGATTCGATGGAACTAAAGAAAATGTTTCTTCTCCACCAGTAGTTCTTCCGTATGGTCCCTATGGAATGTATGGAAACCCTTACGAAAGACCATTTGACCCATTGACTGGTGGAAGTAACTGGTATCATTACGGACGAAGAAGAAAGACAGTCAAGTTGGAGACAGACGTGAAGAAAGCAACTAAAAAGAAACCAAGGAAGAGAGTTATAAAGCAATGAATTCAACAGGGTGAAAAAACAGGTGAAAAAGAGGTGAGATCTCACCACTTCACCTAAATTTATTTTTGTGCTATGTTTTCATACGTGTGAGGGTGGTGATATCATTAATTTTTAAGTTTATTTTTTATTTTATTTTTATATAAATGACGAAAACTATTGAGATAACAAACTACAACGGTCATGAGTTCAAGAACTTGTTCTTCGTTCCTCGTGAAAATACATTCTATCAGATACGAGGGAGAAAGGGTAAAGTTAGTTTGAGCGTTTATGAAGGAATGAAGAATGGAAAGTTTATACAAGCATACGATACAAACGGTAAACGTGTTTCATTAGCTTTGTCAAAACTTACTAACATTTATTTTGACAGTGATTTTGACCTATATGAAGAAGAAAGTGAGTCAGAAGAATATGAACTGTTATGTGAAGCACAGCAATGGGAGGAGTTGCAATACTTTTGTAAGTGAGAACGTTTATTTTTTTACAGTAGTGAGGTGAAGTGGTTGGTGGCTTTGTAAATATTTAAGGTTAAGTTGGTGTTTGTGTTGTAAAATATACGTTAACGGTTTTGTAAAGTGTCAAAACCGCTAAGTGGTGTACGGAGGTGCGCAGTGCCTCAGTACACGACTTAACCATACTAACTGAGTCATCATTACTGATGGAGATCCCGGATATGATAAGCATCAAGATGAATTTATTAATGAAATTTTGCAAGGTAATGATCCCGAAGAAATATTTAAAAGAGCTACTGCTATCTTAAAGAAAGGAGATCAAGTTGTATGGATTAATGATCTCATACATATGTCAAAACTTGAACGTACCAGATTACTCGATGCAACACTTAAGCTTTTAGTTCATCCATCTGATCTGAATACAATTGTTGATGTTAACAAGATCAGAGATGCAATCGAATTCGGTGATGCTCTTAATGATACTTCACCTCTGGGAAGGATAAAAGATAAATATCCGATCACAATATTTTCAATTAGAGCTGTAAAGGCGCTTCTAGAAAAAAACTATTATAATGAAGCATTATTCATAGCTCCACTTGCATTCTGGTATGAAAGCATACGAAATGAGGCATTTAATGCTGACACAAGATGTCAAATGATGTGGTTTGCATATCTGCTCTTGGTACATCATTGCATTCAAATGAGAGACCGTCACATTAAGACAAATCTTGGTGTTGTCAAAATAGACGGAAACATTTATCCGGTCTATTATATGGGAACTTGGGAAGTTGTAAAGCATCTTACAGCAACAATCATTTGTTTCCAATATTTTTTTCAGTATTAATTCAACATTTTTCAATTTTTCTCATTTGACAACCATGACGGAAGAACATTTGAATGGTTTACTTCGCGTCATGGCTCATTTTAAGTATGATTTGTCAACAACCGAAACATCTATTGCAGAATGTAATTTAACACTCAAAATTCATAAAAAATACGATATTGACTGGAAAACCCATTCACGTGACTATCAAGCTGGTATTACATTTGAAGACATTTACACAATGCGTCAAGATTCACGTCAATATGAAATGTGCAAAGAATATGCATATGCCTTGTTATCCAAATGTGGATTTAGATATAATAGTAATTCCAGCGTTGATGTATTGCTTAGTTGGGTGAATGAAATTAATCAATTTCACTCAAAAATTTTAATGTCAACACATATATCAAATCCAATTTCAGGTTATAGTATTTTTTCACGTTTATCTGTCAAAAAAGATGTTTTTGACAACCCAATCAAAAAAAAATCACGCAAGAAAGGATTAAACGATTTAGATCCTCATAATGACAAATCTGATCCTCTTGAAAATGATCCATTATATGAAGAAAGCCATATTGCTCAATTATTCCCAGAAAATGTCATTTTACCATCAAATTTTGCCAAGAAGGCAAACAAATTCAGCGATTTTGAAACATACATTCATAATACATTAAGTAGATTTCATAACGGGATCACATATGAGAATCTAGAGTTTGCTATTCTAAATGCGAAACGTCATCCAAAACACATTGTTGATCTCATAAATAAAGGCAATTTTTCACAAATCTTAAGGAGTACACTTCGCACAATGACAATTGAAAACAAAGTGAATTATAGTCATGTAACCACACTCTACTTCGCTGCATAGCTCTCAAAATAGAGCTCCTTTATTATAACTATCATAAATTTCAAATCTCAGATTGAAATATTCGTTAAATGATAGTTCTTTTGTATATTTGTATACTATTTTGTTTGTATTAAACTTGTTTGTTATTTTTAGTCACAAATTATATTTTTTAAATTTAATTAAAGTAAAAATTCCTTTAATGGTAATGTTCGAACATTGATTACAAGATAATTAAAATATATGACCTCATTATAAATGAATTTTAACTCTAGATAATTGAGAAAGCTACAAATTGTTTCTAAATCTTGAAATTATTCGATGTCAATCTAATTTTTCTTGTTATAGCCTACTTCTATGGTGTACAGGTTGTCATAATTACTATTTTAAAGTGTAAAACATGCTTATATCAATCAGGACGTTAAAATGGAAAAGTACATACCAAGCAAATGTTTGGATTTATATGCGACAGCCTTTTTAATGGATGTGACAAAGCGTTTCAATATAGATTTTGATTAAAGCATAACTGCAAATTATAATTTGACTTTATATGTACCAATAATAATGGCAATTATGAGTTTTTTTATATAAATTATATCACACCGCTTCTAGTAATTTTTAGCTTAAGCATATCATCGGCTAATTTTCAAAAAAAAAGAATTTCAAATTTTAATCCAAATTCTTTTCTTAAAATTCACAATCAAATTACAGCTTATCTTTAATAGTCTTATTCATTCTATGCTTTTTTTTCGGCTCCATAAAAGTCATAAATTTTTCCATCATAAATTTGTTAGAAATTGGGTTACCATTGCCAAACATTTGGATAGAAAAAGCCCAATAAATTATACCCAAAGCATCCAAACATGAAGATATCATATAAGAAATATAGTTTAATTCAGTAATTCCCTAAAATCTAAAATGTTTAAGAACGTTTGTTCAATATCTTACAATCTAATTCACAGATTTAGCATATGTACTACGTATCAAATATACAATGTGATCTCTCAATAAGCTTAGAAGGTTAATTATTAAAATTAAATAAAATTCTACAATTAGCGAAAAATAATACGGCAGATAATATGCTTATAGGTAAAGAAATTCAAAGAGCATTCCTTAAATTTTTTCGAAATTTATCAAAACTCGAAGGTAAATCATCGAGTGATATGCGAAAAAAACTTTTTTATTCTATTAATGATAATAAATATATTAGCCATATTAAAACTTTTCATTTTTTAAAACTCATAGAAATACGTTTGATATTCTTCATTAAGAACATATAAAAACGAGTATAATTATCATAATCTGTTAATTTACAATATAAATGCTTTTCTGCTTGTAGTAAATATCAAATAAGAAAATAATAACATTATAAATTTTTCAAATAAGAATATATTATCTAGCATCTAAGCATGAAGATATTTAGAATTTGGATATCTAAATTCTGCTTAGATTACTTTCAAAATATAAGTCAATAATCTTTGATTTTATTAAACGCTAATATTGGATAGTATATTTTCACAATTTAATTGTAGTTAGATAAATGATAATTCATGTAACTCATTGATTTCGATCAAAAGTTATATTCACCTTGTTAAAAAAAAATAAAAAAAAACTGGGTGCTTACTGATTTGAACATATTGCCTTTGAACCCCACGACATAACCAGTAGGCTAAACGTACAGTGATTTTTTTTATAAATTCTAGTATAAAATACTTCCCGCAGGGCATTTGTTTAATTATTTCACATTCTGATGACATAATTTTTAATATCATAGATAATGAAAGCGAAAAATATATAAAAATCGACAAACATGTTATAATGAATTGAGAGCTTTACGTGTCAAAAAACACATTTCATACTGATTTCTATAAAAGGTATCTTTATTATAGAAGTGTAAGCTATATCTGTTTGTTTTTTTATTATAACAAATTCAAAATTCTCTTATAAGGATTAGATGAAATCTGTATTACTAAATCATTAGCTAAATGAAGGTTCAAATAGAAAGTAAATATCAATTTATATGATACTGAAACCAAATAGTTCTTTTAATAAAAGATAACACGCTGAAAATTATTGAGTATTTGCAAATCTCAAAAATCTATTGGTGAATTTGGCTCAACTTTTAAAATTATAACATCCATATCAAATCATAAAAGCAGACAAAAATTAAAGCCAAACCTATCGGCCAATTTTTTTTGATATTTTGATTTTTGAGGTATACTTTTAAAAGTGGATTTAAAGCACTGATGAAAAAACATTAACTTCTGTCGTTATGATTATTGATTTAGACAATAATGATTTTAATCTTTGATTATCAAAACACTAAAGTCATCTTTTTAACATTTGCTTGGTAGCATTAACTCAAGTCTAAAGTACTATTTTATGTGGCACTCTTAGAATTTTTGTATTCATTGTACACGCTGAAATAGTACCATTAAAGTTATGGCGGACTTTCAAAAAATAGTTTGGTCACCTCTTTTTGCAATCAGAATCTCTTGGATTTGTAAAATTTAAAATAATATAACAAATATATTGTGTATACATTATGTAATGTTATAGTAAAGTTAAAAGTTGTAAAAAATAAAATTGTTTAAATTATTAAATTATTCTTGAAAACCATGAATTTGAGGTAATGGAAACGGTTCCCTCTTTTCTTGAGGCATTCCAGCAATTACATACTTTGGAATTTCTGAAGAATTTTGTGATTCATTTGAAATTATTTCTTCATCTTGTCCATTTCCGTAATCTCCTTTTCCTTTTACAATCAATTTTCTTGCCTTTCGTCTTTCTGAGCGCGCAGATCGATATTCTTCTGTCTTTTCTCGTTCCGAGCGCAACTTTTTTTCTTTGTGCTCTTCAATAAGAGAATCCCGAAGGATAGGATGAATTGGCTTAATTCCTGATAAATTACGTAGTTCAAGTAATCCTTGATATCCTTCATTGTGGTAAATTGTAGCAATATCTGTTCTGCCTTCATATGAACTGAGATAATTTGTATGTTTTGGATTAAAACGGCATGATCGAGCATTATATGACTCATTTATATGAGTTGCATAATCCGGATTAACAATTTGAAAAACTGATCCGGAATCTTTTAAAAATTCGAGTAGATGATTTCTTGCATTTTCGTTTTCAAGTCCAGCTGTCCATATAAAATGTTCTTTTTCTTCATCTTTTGTGGAATGTAAACAATATTCTGGTGAATGATTTCCAATTAGATGATCTACGGCGTGGAGCCAATAAAATAGCATCTGTTCTTTGGAAATATGCTTATCCAATAAAGTATTAAAGAATATTTTGAGTCTGTTTTTGATACCATGAAAAATTTTTGAGTCGACGATAGGCATGTCACTTTTTACATACTCATTAGAAGTAAGACGTTTCCAGCACAATTCGAATTTCTTTTTGCAATGGAAGCCATCTTGATATTCAACAGCATCAGGAAAATGCTTATGAACAATATTACGGGATTTATTATCCCTATCATGGCAAAAACCGTCAACAATACCTTTTCCCACCGTATCTTCCAAAATTTGAAGAGCCTGATCAGCGGCAACAGATTCCATTTGGCATGAGGCACTAGTATAATTTCCAGCTTTACCTTTACGAGATCTAACGATTACGAATTTTGCCACAATGTCACCTTTAGGACCCATTGCTACAAACTCACACTCGTCTGCATTTCTAACATGCGAGAAATGAGCATCGATGGTGATAACAGTTCCAGGCTCAAGTTGCAATGCATGATTTTTTACACTTTTTTCAGCTAATTCCTTCGCTTTCTCGAGAATCACCTTTTGAATCCTGTAAAAGTATTGTGACGATGGTACATCTATACCAGCCTCTCTTAATAAGTTACTTGCTTCTTGATATGTTTTACCGCAAATCAAAGTGGCAAATGTAAATGATTTGCCATCTAATTTAATTAGATCACCGAATCCTTCATATTGGACGCGAATAATCTCAGAATTTGTGGCGTCATGTACCTCCTGTGATGTCATTTGTCAGTTTTTTGTTTCTTCACTTCTGAATACGACACCTTGAATTATGGGTTTATTTCTAATAATTTACAATTTACTAACAGTATTCTTTTTGAGGATACTGACATTCAACGTAAAAACGAGAATGTTTCGAAATAATAAAAATTTAATATAATATTAAGTCATTTTTAAATATTTCTGTCTCAACCCTGAATGTTTATTCCCCTAAAAAGAGATTGCCATAAGTCTATGGAAATTGACCATAAATAACTTAGAGCTATGGAATAAATTGATTTTAATATATTTTTTTCTAGAAAATATCTTTTTTAGAGTGAAAATATAAATTGTTGGAATTTTCCTTACCATAGGGTTGTTATGTTGTAAACAGAAATTCATCAAAAGTGACACCTCAGAAAAGCTAAAATATTGAATTTTTGGAACTTTTGATAGAGCACGTTTTTAAATATTAATTAAAGTAAATGTATATTTTGTAAAGATTCTTTTTAATAAAAAAATAAAATTTTGAAGAAGAACACAAAATCTTCTGAAAAATAATATCACATAAACTCATATTATTTTCTAATATATAACTATTTTATATAAAAATCAAATTCAATGATCTTAAAAGCGAAGGATAAACCTCAAAATTTACGAATATAATGAGTGGGAATATAATGCTTATCTATCATAAAACCATATGAAATATCAATTTTTGCTTTACGCCTAATTTTTGACGACAATTAGCAAAAAATGTTAAATGTTAACACTCAGTCCATTTGAATATGAAAAATAAAATTGACTTTGATTAAATGTTTTTATTTATCATGCAATTCTTCTTGCGACCAAAGGTTTGAATAAAATTTCAAAAAATAAGATAGCTTAAAAAATAATATACGGTAGTGTTTACTAATAGATGAATAGTATATAAATTCTATTAAAATGGATTTGATCCAAAAAAATATAAAACCAAAAATAATTGTTATAATTTAAATGAAGAAGTAATTTAAAACGATTTTATTTATGATCAAATTTTATATATTTTTTGGATCAAATCCATTTTAATAGAATTTATATACTATTCATCTATTAGTAAACACTACCGTATATTATTTTTTAAGCTATCTTATTTTTTGAACTTTTATTCAAACCTTTGGTCGCAAGAAGAATTGCATGATAAATAAAAACATTTAATCAAAGTCAATTTTATTTTTCATATTCAAATGGACTGAGTGTTAACATTTAACTTTTTTGCTAATTGTCGTCAAAAATTAGGCGTAAAGCAAAAATTGATATTTCATATGGTTTTATGATAGATAAGCATTATATTCCCACTCATTATATTCGTAAATTTTGAGGTTTATCCTTCGCTTTTAAGATCATTGAATTTGATTTTTATATAAAATAGTTATATATTAGAAAATAATATGAGTTTATGTGATATTATTTTTCAGAAGATTTCATTCTATATGCCTATGAAAAGTACTCTCAAAACTAACCTTTTCCTAATTATAATTAAATCTAGAATATTGTCTTATGCTTAGTATTATTTCATTTTTCTCATTCAATTTAGAATTTACAAATGTCAAAAAATTGAGAGCTGTCACTTTTGATGAATTTCTGTTTATTACAGTTAGATTCCCGATATAGATCCAAGGTGATGTGATTTTTGCATCCCTGGGATGGACGATACACCCAAAGTGTCACCTTTTTTGGGATAACATGAATTTGAAATATCATGAGAGTTCTGCAAACCATATGCACAATATCTATTCAGCCTGACTTCTTGTATATATGAGTTAGACTTCTTAAATATTGTGCTTGGGGCGATATAAGCATTTCCGAGATTACCATCGTGCTCTATAGTATGCTACTTCTCCCTGGTTCTAGCTCAGTTCCAAGGATATTGGCGTTCAAGGATTTGGCAAGGTCCTTCCGAAGTCTCTCATTCGATGAGAGATTTCGGAAGAATCTTGCCTTAAAGTACTCCAACTCTTGTTCTTTTGTTCCTAAATAGTGAGAAAAGTTATTTGACTACTTAAGGTAGAGATTATCCGAGGTCCCTCATTTGATGAGAGGCCTCGGATAATCTCTGCCTTAAAATTGTACACTTGTAGTCCATGAGAGTGTAAGTATACATTGATAGGACAGCTTTCTTCTGAAGTCTTAGATTTGATGAGAACCTCAGAAGAAAACTGTCCTATTTTATAGTAAAAGGAGTTTCAGGAGCTCCAAAGCTCCCTTTCGTAAGGATTAGGAGCTTTGGAGCTCCTGGTTCGTAGATGTGTTTCGCATCTTTCATCAGCAAAGGACATTTACCATCTGGGACTCTGTTGATGGAGACTCAGGAGCTCCAAAGCTCCCTTTAGTAAGGATTAGAAGTTTTGAAGCTCCTGGTTCGTAGACGTGTTTCGCATCTTTCATCAGAAGAGGCCCAAATGGTAAATAGCCTCTGCTGATGAGCTTCAGGAGCTCCAAGGCTCCCTCTCGTAACGATTAGGAGCTTTGTAGCTCCTGAAGGTAAGGTAGGATTGCTCTGATCTCTAATCAGTAGATGCCATGCCTCATTATGAACTCTACTGACAAGAGATCAAGAGCTCCAAGGACTCCCTTTTGAGTTAGTGGCGTTCTCACCATTTAGTAGGATTGCTGATCCTACTAATGAAGTGATCACTTAGTATACGTTTTGAATAAATTGAATTTTTTTTAGAATTTAGTATTTTTTATAGACATCACATGTATATTATAAATACATAAATATATTCTTTAATTCAAAAAATTCAATTCGGTTTTGGGATGGGTATCCCAGCCCCAAGTATTCAATTTTATTCAATTTTTAAAGAATTTTGGGTTGGGATGCCCAGACCAAAACAAGCTTTATATTTTGATGTGTAGATACGTATGTGTGCATCATTGTTGTGTTATATATTATGTTTTTAATGAAAAAAAAATCTGATTCAAAAAAAATTATCACTAATTAGTTGATAATATAAAGAAAAAATAGATAAATTGTATGTTTTGAGAGTATTTATCCACATTCACTCATATGAATTTCATTAAATAGTGTCTTTTTACTCCCAAATTTATTTTGAATTATTGAAATCAAAGAAAAAAAATCAGAAAAATTTCTCGAAATTTTTATTTTCAAAAAAAATTTGGATTTTATATTGAAAACTGACACTGGGAGGACGATAGGGCTGGGATTGGAGATACCCCGCTCACTTGGGAAAAATACGGATCTATAATTCCCGACGATAGGTGTCTTGGAAGATTTGCCAGGTGTCATCATAGTGTCTTTAAATCAAAAATTTTATTTTGGAGTTAGTTTTATTGATTTTTCAATAAAAAACATTTCTAAAACAAGAAAATAAAACGATAAAATATTTATATTTTATATAAGGATCTTATATATTTAAAATAAATATCATTTTATTTTTTTCATTGGTGTCTGTCAAACCATAATACACTATTCAAAAATTCAATGTGTCTTGCGGTTTCAAAAGACACCTTCAAATTGAACGATAGCACAGACACTATTGAATTTTACCCATTGTATTTAGTTTTTACCCTTTTTATTTTTAAGAATTAATGACTGAAACAGCCGTTTTGCTATGACCTCAATCACTTTTATTTATTATTTTAAATATTATTTAATTTTATTATTTGAATATGCCAACTTATATTTGAGAAGCTCAATTTGAGACCACTTAATACATTGAAATATCCTAAATATTGAAATATTAAAAAGTGTATTTCAAAATATTGAAATTATAAAAATTTATAATACTGAAATTGAGACAAATTAATAAATTCAATGTGTTTTTTTTGAAATAACTCTCAAATATTATTTTTTTTTTATTTAATGATGAATAAATATGATTGCTTTAGTCAATCATAAAAACTAATTTAAGTTTAAAATAATGAAAGGATAATTTGATCGTTTTTTAAAATACAATTATTTTTGATGATTTGCAAGAATCTTTGAAAAGAATATAATATAGGTTCTATTTTTGTAAAATTTATCCAAATCATGTATTACATAAATTACGATTAAAACGACGATAGAACCAAAAAGTGTGTTTTGTGTTTTGTTGTTGCGTGTTGGATGCGGGATCCTGTTATTTCCGAAATCGACAAAAAATTTGGAAATTTAATTTCCGAAATCGAAATTATATTAATGTTTTTAATATTCTTATATCAAAAGGATTAAAATTCATTAAGAGAAAAACAATTCTTCTTCTTCAATCTATTGGCGCATTTATTTCTACACGCCAATCAGGAAGAGAAAATTATAAGACACCATGGTGTCTTCAAAACGCTAATTTTTGATATTTTTAACAACCCTACCTTACCATATTATTGTAATACAATATAGACAGATGCTTTATTCTACAACAAAAAAGCCAGAATCGATTTTTTGTCGAAATCTTAAATATAATGAAACAATAAAATCTTAATTATATCCATTATGATTTGAATATTTAGAAGTATAACAAATGATAAAAATATTCATATGAAAATCAATGATGTATTCTATGTTTTTTAACTAGAAATGATATCAGTGAAGTCATGTGTCAGATTTTTGTTGACTCGACCTTTAACTTGCTCCTGGGTTGATTCCATTAGAAGAAGCCATTCGTGTCAAAACCGCCGCACTCGGCCACAATTTTTTTCCATCCTGGATTATACAGTTTTTAATGATATTTTTAATATCTGGATATCATGTAAAGATTAAATTACCATTGATTGCCATCTTAAATCATACTTCAAAATGGCAATTATTTTGGATATTGATTTTGGATGACTTGGTATGACCAAAATGCTCCAGTCAAAATGTTCTTGAAAAACACAAAGCTCAGATGTATAGACATGATGAATTCAATTGATAATTTGTAATTGATTGAAATCCATATGGAATTGAATGATAGCAGTGTTCTTCTTGCTACAAAATGCAGTTTATCACTTTGCTTATCAATATAATAAGATAATGTACTGATATGAAATCCTTCAAACTGCTTATTTTTAAAGTCATTTTTGACCAATTCATTCCATGATTGACAAGATGTGATTACACTCCTTACAAGAGCAAAAAGAAAAACAGTTTTGAATGATTTAGAAGATATTTCTCGTTTGACATCTTTTATTTTCTTTGATGAAGGAGCTTTGTTTGTTGGAAATCTCCTTTCAGACGATAGAACAGATGTTAATGGGATCAATCATCTGAGATTTAGTTCCGCCGATTCTATCTTTAGAGTATCATATCTTTGGATAAATTTTCTTTAAAAGATATTTATATGTTAAAATGAAGATATGTCCTTTTAAAAAATGATTAATGTCCGATCATAACATTCATCCAGATAAATACAGCGAACTTCGAAGCATCTATAAATACTATATTGATTCATTTAATGCGTTATTTCAGCTGAAAACGGAAAAAGAAGAAGAATTAAAAGAAATTTACAAAATGATCAAAGCAGAATTGATTGACTCAAAGAAATACTCACCAAACAAAATTATGCGAGACATTTTAAACATCATCCCATATAAAAATCGCTATACAAAGTCATATTTATCTCTTGCCAAACTTATATCTGATGATTATCATGTGGAAGAGGTCGACGGAGTAACACCTATCTCAAACTTCCTGTTTTACAAAGAATATGGAATTAAATTAGACAAAAATGATGACTTCCAAAAAGATAATTTTAAAAACATCGAAATTCATACAGAAAATACAATTTACAGAGCAATTATGTATAATGACTTAGAAGCGTTCATTGCATTCACGGAAAGAGATGAATTTGATGAAAATCAAGAACTTAACAGCAAATTATATCCCTTTATTTATAGAAGTTTTTCATCACGTAGGCGCAATTTACATTCTGATAATCGATATTCATTACTTGAATTATGTTGTTACCATGGAGCTGTTGATTGTTTCACGTTATTAAGAACAAAATTTGACTCAAAAATAACTCAAAAGTGTCTTCAATTTTCATTTTTAGGTGGAAATCAAGAGATCATGAGTGAATGTTTGAAATATCAAAAACCAGATGATGATTGCATGGAATATGCAATTATTTCACAAAACATTGATTTTGTTACATTCTTGATGAATGAATACAATATAGAGATCAACTTAAATTATTGCATGGATTACAATAATCTTGAATCATTTTTTGTTTATTTTGATCAAACTAATGATGTTAATGAATGCTTTAATATTTCGACGAAGTTTAATATTCCATCTCTTTGTGAATATTTCCTATCAAATGGAGTAAATATCAATGATAAAGATATATTTGGAGAAACTGCACTTCATATTGCAGCATTATATAATAGCAAAGAAACAGCCGAACTTCTTATTTCACGTGGTATAAATATCAATGCAAAAGATATTGACGGAAAAACCGCTCTTCATATTGCAGCATTATATAATAGTAAAGAAACAGCCGAACTTCTTATTTCACGTGGTATAAATATCAATGCAAAAGATATTGACGGAAAAACCGCTCTTCATATTGCAGCATTATATAATAGTAAAGAAACAGCCGAACTTCTTATTTCACGTGGTATAAATATCAATGCAAAAGATATTGACGGAAAAACCGCTCTTCATATTGCAGCATTATATAATAGTAAAGAAACAGCCGAACTTCTTATTTCACGTGGTATAAATATCAATGCAAAAGATATTGACGGAAAAACCGCTCTTCATATTGCAGCATTATATAATAGTAAAGAAACAGCCGAACTTCTTATTTCACGTGGTATAAATATCAATGAAAAAGATAATGACGGAAAAACCGCTCTTCATATTGCAGCAAATTGTAATAGTAAAGAACCAGCAGAATTTCTTATTTCACGTGGTATAAACATCAATCAAAAAGATATTGTCGGAAAAACCGCTCTTCATTATTCAGCATATAAACGTAACAAAGAATTAACCGAACTTCTTATTTCACGTGGTATAAACATCAATCAAAAAGATATTGTCGGAAAAACCGCTCTTCATTATTCAGCATATAAACGTAACAAAGAATTAACCGAACTTCTTATTTCACGTGGTATAAACATCAATGAAAAAGATAATGATGGAGAAACCGCTCTTCATATTGCGGCAGAAAATAATAGTAAAGAAACAGCCGAACTTCTTATTTCACTTGGTATAAATATCAATGAAAGAGACAAATACGGAAAAACCGCTCTTCATATTGCAGCATTATATAATCGTAAAGAAACAGCTGGACTTCTTATTTCACGTGGTATAAATATCAATGAAAAAGATATTGATGGAAAAACCGCACTTCAAATTGCAACAGAAAAAAACATGAAAGAAACAGCCGAACTTCTTATGAACCAATGATACATCTCAGATTCTTTTATTGCTGAATAAACATTCATATGATTAATTCTAATCTTTCAAATTGATGCATGATAAATAGGATGAATTCATTTATTCGCATATGTGTGACTTTACTCAAACTTAATAAATAATACGAGAATTTTTAAGTTATTATCATCATGAATTTACCAACTTTATATTTATTCGGACAACAAATATATTTCCATTTTAATGTATTGTCATGATATACCTCAATGCATGACAATTATTTTCCCAGTAAAATGAATTTTTTGATGGTAAATTATAAAACCGCTTTTTAATTTTTTTTAATTTTGGATGGGAACAAGTGCATCCTTAACATCTGATGAAATTACTAATCCAAAAAGATACAGCGAGTTGAGAAGCATCTATTCATATCATATTGAAACATATAATGCGTTATATCAGCTAAAAACGAATAATGAAGAAGAATTAAACAAGCTTTACAAAACGATCAAAACAAATTTGATTGATTCAAAGATTTGTCGCCCCAAAACTGTTATGAAAGATATTTTAAATATCATTAAGTATAATAATCGTTATTCAAAGTCATATTTAAAACTTGTCAAGCTCATATCTGATGAATATCATGTAAAAGTGGTTACAGATGTTCCTCTTATTTTTATCAGTCTTTTTGATAAAGAATATGGATTTAGATTAGACACTTATGAACGTGACAGATTGAAGGTCAAAGAAAATCTCGATATTCATTCGGAAAATACAATTTATAGAGCAATTATGTATGATGACAAAGAAAGATTTATCTGGTTCACTGAAATAGAAGAATTTGATAAGGATCAAAAACTCAGTAGTAGGTTATATCCAAAATTTTACAATGAAGGATATTCATTACTTGAATTATGTTGTTACCACGGAGCAGTCGATTGTTTCAAGTTATTAAGAACGAAATTTAACTCAGAAATAACTGAAATATGTCTAATATTTTCATTTTTAGGAGGAAATGCAGAGATCATGAATGAATGTTTGAAGTATCAAACACCAAATAAAAAATGCATGGAGTATGCAATTATTTCACACAACATTGACTTTGTTTCATTCTTGATGAATGAGTACAATATAGAGATCAAATTAGATTATTGTGTAGAATATAATAATCTTGAATCATTTTTAGTTTATGTCGATCAAACTAATGATATAGGGTGTCCAAAGGTGCGTTTAGCACAGCGCTCTATATGAGACTATTAAAGGAGATATATGCTGATTATAAATATATAATAAAAAATATGAATATATGTATATGATGAGTATGTTGTATTTTGGCGCCATGCCGGGATATAAAATGAATTTTGAGACAAGAGGCGGTTTCGCGGGAAATTTTGGCGGGATTTTTTTCATTTTTTTAATGAATCATAAAGAAAACATCCTCGCTCTTGCAAAAAAATGCAAAGACTGTAAAAAAATCTACGAGACATTGGTAAAATGCTTCGGTATGGATGCTCCTAGCTATTCCACTGTAACGTATCATGTTAGGATGTATCACTTCATGAACAAAAAGGCGCCCATCATAAAAATTGACAAAAAATCGCCGGATCAAAGAAAAATCAAAGCAATTCTTCAAGCGCTAGATGAAGACCCAAGAGCATCACTCAGAAGGATAGAGGAGATGACAAAGATACCACGTACAACAGTCAGTTATTATCTGCACAATTATTTGAACTACAAACTAGCGTATACACGTTGGGTTCCGCACAACCTTAATTCAGTTCAAAAAAAACTAGAGTCCAATCTTCGAAAGAGCTCCTCTCTATATTGGGTGCGTATCAATCCAAGAAGTTTCGCTTTTTAGTAACAGGGGACGAGTCTTGGTTTCAATATGCAACAGAAGCCAAAATTATGTGGATCCCGAAGGATGAAAATCCGCAAACATTCCCGAAGAAAAAAATTGACACACCAATGATGATGTTGTCGTGTTTTTTGGGGCGTGAATGGCATCATCGCAATTGATATTCTTCAAAAACCTAATACGATGAATGCTCAGTATCTAATTGACAATGTTCTTATTCAAATTATCAATTCTGATGAGTTTGAGAAATCCAAACAACAAAAACAAAAGTTTGCAATTCATTTTGATAATTCAAGAGTTCACAAAAGTCATAAGGTAATGAATTACTTGTTGGAAAACAATGTCAAAGTTGTTCCAAACCCAATTTATTCACCTGATATTGCACCCTCTGACTTTTATTTATTCGGCACGCTAAAAAAGAGAGCTGAAGGACGCGAATTCGCGAGTCCAGATGATCTTGAAAATTTTGTAAGAGAGCAATTTGAGCAATTTTCTCATGATGATTTAAAGCGTGTCTTTCAAGCCTGGATCGATCGCTGCGAACGCGTGATTGAATCCAATGGTGATTATATTTAAATAAACTTTATATATATGTAACTTGTTTATTTCTATTCGCAGTATTCAGGTTTGTGCTAAACACACCTTTGGACACCCTATATTATGTAAATATGTTGCATATTTGTATAAGTTATAGGATGCTTCACTATAGATTTCTAGCTATTAAAGAAATCTTATTTTAATATGAATCTATCTATTCAATGTGATATATTAAAGCAATAAAGCTATTAAGTGTGCATTTGCCACTTTCTGACTCGTTCTCAATTTTTTTGACAAAAAAGAAAGCATAAATTTAGATTTTTTTTGTATTGCATGCACAATTAAAACATTAAATAGAAAAAGAAAAATTTTGCTTAATTTATTGTGAAATCAACTTCAAGTATTATAGAGAGTAAAATTGCATATTCAAATAGTAAGAATTAGAATTACAAAAGATATAATAAATCCTTTGCAATTGAGCCGAACCAGAGCTCCTGCAAAATTGCGAAGAATATTTTTTTTAATTAAAAGAGTATTAGAAAGTGGTAAGTTAAAAAAAGATTGCTCTAAAATTATGAATACAAACCAATATTTAATATTCAAACAACATATATAATTATATAATTACAATCTATATTTCATCTCTGACCCAGCATTTCACACCATGAGCAGATCCAATGCAGATAACTCTTTTAGATACATGCAAACAATTAACTTTTTCTCCAAAAGCGTGCAAAGGAATTACTGCGATATTTTTTGCTTTTTTGTATTGGATATAAACAGTTCCTGATTCACAAGATGATACAAAGAAAGATTCCGATGGAGAACTTTCCAAACAAGTAATAGCATTCAAATGATTCTTCATAAACTGGGAATATCCTCCTGTTGTCATATCAAACATACTCAAAGAACCATCCTCACATCCATAGAAGATATCACTCCTTAATTTAACAATTGGCATGTATTTCGATGGTTGGTGTTGAAGAGGGAACTCATTTATTGGATGATATCCACTTATTACATCATAAAAAATAACAGTTTCTCTTGAAGAACTTATACAAACAAACTGTGTATCATTATTCAACCAATCGAAATTATCAATTGAAGATGCAACTTTTTCCACGTTCATCTTATAAACGCATGCCAAATAAAGGTCACCAACAGTATCAACAACAGCAATATGATCACCTTTTGCGTTGAATTTTATCTTTTTCAAGGGATATGATGAAATTTTGAGTGAATTCGTGATGAATCTTTCAAAACCTAAAGATAAAATTCCATCTTCACTTCCTACAATGAAAAACTCAGAGTTTCTGCGGCCATCGAGACAAGTGTATTTATTTGAGATTATTTCAGGTCCCCATCTGATATTAAACATCTCACTTTTGACCTTTTGTTTTTCGTAATCTTGTTTTACAACTTCAGGAAGTAAATTCAATAAAGGTGACACAAAATCAACCAATTCTATTTCTTGTATTTCCAAGGAAATGAATTGTAATGAACCATCACTTATATACGCAATTGTTGGATTGGTTTCTCCAAAATAACAAAGTGAAGTGACACTTTTTTCCGTAGGAAAATCCATTTCTCTCATTTTGACAATGGCTGTTGAAATAAAAGGTGACATTGTGTCATATTTCATACTTGTCACGTATTCTATTGATTTCCTTGCTCGTTCAGAGTTCTCTATGTTTTCGAGTAGAGAAGGATGAACTTTTTGCAAAGTATGCGCCAAATAAAAATTTGACACAAAAAATCTGTTGCATTGATAAAACATTGTTTCATATTTTCTCACAATAACAGCAATAACTAATGGATAATCCCTAGAAATAATCTTGGAAATGAACTCTTGTAAAACAGTGAAAATAGAGAATTGTATATTAAACTTGTCATTCGCAGAACATTTGAAGAAAAATGGAACTTCCATATGATTGATCACTTCACTTTTCTTCATTTCATTGTCAATGTATTTACGAGCCAGTTCCATGTCCAAAAGGTTCAGAAAACAATAGTTGCCGTTGACATAAAGGACACAAAAAATAATTGAAATTTGGACGGTTTTGTCAATTTTATATGACATGTCAATTAATTGTTCAGCTATTTCACTTTTAGGCTGAGCAAACAACGATGACAATAAAAATGCCAATCTTTGGTCGCTTGGCAAAATTGTCAGTTTTTCTGAATTTTTCTGTTTTGACAAAAAATTGGAAATAAAAGTTTTTGGCTGTAAATCAACAAATTTCTTTGTTATTGTGTATCCTATATTATATTTAGCATCTTCTTTTGTGTCTTCGTCCTCATAATCATCGTAATCTTCAAAATCATCATCAAATTTCGATCCAAAATCGAAATCTTCACTTGAATCATCTTCCTCTTCTTCTTTTGCTTCAGAAGATGGTTGTTTCTCTATTATCTCTGCTATATCTGCATTGTAATAGTCATCTGATGAAAAATTCTTCGAAATTTCGAGAATTTTTTCAATAAAATATGGAGTTTCTTGCAATCTAAGGAGAGTTACTCTGCTCTGGTAGTTCATCTTGAATAAGATCTCCCCTCTGATGTATTCCAATGAGATGGAATTGCATTTCGGCAATCTTTTTTCAAATAATAATTTCATTGCTTCATTTTTATCATTATTCAGCCAATTTCCGAGGATTCCGGACTTCTCAATCGGCTGGTCCAACAATCTTTGTATCAATATCTGATAATTCGGATATAAATTCAAAGATTGAATTGCATCTTGAAAATCTTGGTTCAAAATGAAGAACATTGCGGCCAAAAAGTATCTATGGACCTTCAATGCTGCATAAGCATTCTTCATGATCTTTGCTTTGCGTTGTGAACTGTTATCTTTCGTTTGTAATAAGAAATTTGCCAAAGTTTCATTTCCGAACTTGGAAAATGTCTTTGAAGCAATTGCATTCTTACCACAAGCAACGCTAAGCATCGCAAATATATCAACTGTCTTGTCATTTATAATTTGATGAGTTGCAACGAAAGAACCAACGAAATTCTTGAGGGATTCTGCATCTCTGGCCCAGAAATGGACGTATGATTCTATTAATTCATCAACAGACTTAATATTCATGAAATTAAATAATAATTCTTGTCTCGGAGAGAGAGAAGCCCAAATAGAGAACATTTCCATGGCAATACTCGGCATGTCAATGAAATTTCTGAAGAAATATGGTATCAAAAACCGTTTCGAACATGGATCAAAAATTTCCCAATTTTGTGGAAGGATTTTCATGCATTTTTCAATGGATTCGTTTGGATTATCAGGTATTACACCAAGACAGAACTCTGTTTGTCGCACAAAATCACTGTTTCCGTCAAAAATTTTTGGAAAAAATTCATTTGGAACTGTTAAATGGTCAATTGACGAGTTTGTAGCGGCAACAATGGTTCCATCTGTTAATGTATCAATCAGTTTATACGAAGGAATCTTAAATGTCGCAATCGGATCACTAATTTCAAAATTATTTATTATATTCAAGGTTGCGACTTGATTTTCACAGATAAAAAGGGTAGGAATATCATTAGGAACAAATACTGCTTTCATATTTTTGCCTTGTTTGCTTGCAATCTTAATAAATTTGTTTCCAATTTCATAATAAAAAATTTCTAAGGAATTTGCAGTTGTTACTAAGAATAAATCAGTCGAATGTATTGAAACGCCTGTTACCTCATCTTCTATGCCATTTATTTCAAGAATTTTCAAATCATTTTGAGAATTTGTAAATATTACTAAATTTTTCTGTTTTCCGCATGCAACAATCATTATTTGGTTATCATATTGTATATAATCACTAACTGTTATCTCGAAATTGAAATTAAAATCAAGATTTCCAATTTTAATAATTTTATTTTCAATTTTTTCCAGTTTGTGATGGTTCAAAGTATTCAAATCGAGTATTGTTCCATCAGTCTGCTCGATTTTCAGTGAATGGTTGATGAATTTCTTGACTTCTCCGAAGATAAAAGTTATATTATACAATGGATAGAAAGAAATAGCATCTGCGAACTTGAAAACGCCAAAATATAGTCCATATTTGTTCATTGATGTCGTATAGATGCTACAGGAGTATTTCTGTTGGTCACATGAGTGAAGTAAATCACATTCGAACGGAAGAGTATAATTCTTTGGTATATTGATAGATCCGATGATTCTGATTAATGAATTCGCTCTGATTTGCATGAAAATTGTGTTTTTCTCGGGATTATCAACTGTTATTTGAACAAGATGCTCTTCTTTAGGAAAACTAGGGAAAATGAATGAGTTGGGAATAGACAGTGGTGAAACCTTTTCGTTTTCTTTGCGAACATTCCGAGAAATGCAAGTTATAATTTTTAATATCGGAAAATCAATGTAAAACGTTGCTGTACATGAAAAATCTGTTGAATATTGTGATTCTGTGAATATCCTGATCGTTTGATCTTCTGATGCCGTAATTACAGAGATATATGTTGTAATGAGAAAATCAATTGATATAATTGGAGAACCGACATTGACAACTTTAAGTTGGTCAACACCAGCTTGCAAATAATATACAGAAAACGTTGGAGAATTGAGAGAATATAATAAAAATGCATTTTGATGTGGAGAAATCGCAATATTTGTAGCATTGATATCTTTAAGGAATAATGCTGGTTCCGCTGGATAGTTTGGTTGAATTGGATATGAAAATAAGGTATTTTCCAATATATAAAACATTTTTGTTTGATATGTAATAAGAGATGATGGAAGAAAACTGAGCTGCTCTTGAAATATCAACTTGTTTTTAAGAAGGTCGAGTTGAAAAATATATTTTTTCATTTTTTTTGTAATAATCATCAAAATATTTAAATCTATCATCTGCAGAATTTCTACTTCTGAGTCAAATATATCAAGACTGATTGTTTTCCTTGAATAATCAGATCTATTTATAATTTCGATCGAATTCTCTGTTAAATATGGAAAAAACGTGCACATATGGTCTACCAAGTTAATATGATCCTTGAAATCCTTCATCACAGGAGAATTAATGATTGATTCCTGCTGAAGGAACATACGAAAAAAAAAGATTTTGAAGTAATCAATTCAAAATTTTTATTTGAATGGGATAAATCCAAACCTGTAATTTATCAAAATATATTCTATAACATTTATCAACAAAGAGTGCAAAACAAATTTTCAATAGTGTTATTTGGTTTCTCTGAATTTGAACCGCATTCATGGAAATGCATTATGGATCAATAAATAAAATATTAAAATTTGTATGAAAATTGTTATTGGTAAAACTTCTCAATTGTTTTGTCATTTGCCATCTGAACCGTTGGTTGGTGAGTATCATGGTTTAACTTAATATTATAACCCTACTATAGCCAGTGATTCTAATGCTGGCGAATACAGATGATTCAGCTTATCAAAATAAAATATGGAGATATGCTGCTGAATTCGGACTACACTAACCTCTTTCAAGATTACAGCGACAATTATTGAAACTTTTATAACCGAATAAAATAACTGAAACATTTCAGATTCAATTCTTTGCTTTTCCACTTTTAAACATGTTTTTGCTTCAGTAAAAGCCCAATAAAAGGGTAATTTCTAATGTGAAGTGTTATTTTGCGTGTCTCAAGAAATTGCAGCTGAAATTACATCGTCAAAGATCTTGTCAATTTTGGGAAGATTTGCCAATTTTGACATCATCGTATTTCACTACATTATTTTAAAAATAATAGCAAAAATCTATTAGAGAAGTAAAATCATTGATTATTTAGCGTATTGCTTTGATAATTTTGTAAAATTAATTGCAAATTATATGAATCAAGGACTGATATTAAGGATTTAGTTTGTAATTACCTTTTTAATAGTATTTTAAAATAACAGAAGCTATTTTATTGGCTCCACGCCGTAGATCATCTAATTGGAAATCATTCACCAGAATATTGTTTACATTCCACAAAAGATGAAGAAAAAGAACATTTTATATGGACAGCTGGACTTGAAAACGAAAATACAAGAAATCATCTACTCGAATTTTTAAAAGATTCCGGATCAGTTTTTCAAATTGTTAATCCGGATTATGCAACTCATATAAATGAGTCATATAATGCTCGATCATGCCGTTTTAATCCAAAACATACAAATTATCTCAGTTCATATGAAGGCAGAACAGATATTGCTACAATTTACCACAATGAAGGATATCAAGGATTACTTTAACTACGTAATTTATCAGGAATTAAGCCAATTCATCCTATCCTTCGGGATTCTCTTATTGAAGAGCACAAAGAAAAAAAGTTGCGCTCGGAACGAGAAAAGACAGAAGAATATCGATCTGCGCGCTCAGAAAGACGAAAGGCAAGAAAATTGATTGTAAAAGGAAAAGGAGATTACGGAAATGGACAAGATGAAGAAATAATTTCAAATGAATCACAAAATTCTTCAGAAATTCCAAAGTATGTAATTGCTGGAATGCCTCAAGAAAAGAGGGAACCGTTTCCATTACCTCAAATTCATGGTTTTCAAGAATAATTTAATAATTTAAACAATTTTATTTTTTACAACTTTTAACTTTACTATAACATTACATAATGTATACACAATATATTTGTTATATTATTTTAAATTTTACAAATCCAAGAGATTCTGATTGCAAAAAGGTGACCAAACTATTTTTTGAAAGTCCGCCATAACTTTAATGGTACTATTTCAGCGTGTACAATGAATACAAAAATTCTAAGAGTGCCACATAAAATAGTACTTTAGACTTGAGTTAATGCTACCAAGCAAATGTTAAAAAGATGACTTTAGTATTTTGATAATCAAAGATTAAAATCATTATTGTCTAAATCAATAATCATAACGACAGAAGTTAATGTTTTTTCATCAGTGCTTTAAATCCACTTTTAAAAGTATACCTCAAAAATCAAAAT
This sequence comes from Trichomonas vaginalis G3, assembly GCF_026262505.1. Taxonomy (NCBI): domain Eukaryota; phylum Parabasalia; order Trichomonadida; family Trichomonadidae; genus Trichomonas; species Trichomonas vaginalis. Next base: position 25,559,695 of record NC_067204.1, on the reverse strand, counting down.
ATCAAAAAAATTGGCCGATAGGTTTGGCTTTAATTTTTGTCTGCTTTTATGATTTGATATGGATGTTATAATTTTAAAAGTTGAGCCAAATTCACCAATAGATTTTTGAGATTTGCAAATACTCAATAATTTTCAGCGTGTTATCTTTTATTAAAAGAACTATTTGGTTTCAGTATCATATAAATTGATATTTACTTTCTATTTGAACCTTCATTTAGCTAATGATTTAATAATACAGATTTCATCTAGTCCTTATAAGAGAATTTTGAATTTGTTATAATAAAAAAACAAACAGATATAGCTTACACTTCTATAATAAAGATACCTTTTATAGAAATCAGTATGAAATGTTTTTTGGCTTATTGGAAGCATATCAGACATAATCGCCATAATCAAAAAATCTATATACCCAATAAGTAATAAATTTGTCGATATAGATTTTCCATAAAATTAGTTTTTAGTCTGATCTTAAAATAAATTTAATTTTTTATAAAAAAAATCACATTTAAAAGTACTTTTTTAGTAGCTCGAAATCCTGTTGGTGGATTTCGGGCGTACTTCAAAATTAGCTTTTCTTCTACATATGCAAGCTATATTTTAAATATGGAGCAAATCGGATCGGCGAAAGTAGTTTAGTTACCTTTTATTGGATAAATATTGAAGAGTAGGTGCCAAAAGTGCTTACTCTTAAACAACCGTCGGATTTCCGGGTGAAATCGTGACACACTTTCGTCTTTCGTAGGCGGTGGTGGTTGTTACAAAAGGTAACTTCGAATGTAGCGTGAAATCTGCAAAAAAAATTCTGAAATTTGAATGGATAACACAAAAATTGAATAGTTTACGTCAATAAAAAAGAGAAAAATGAAGCCAATGTGTCTCGAACCTAGGACTTAGAGCAGCAATCCCACTGTTTATCACATTACACTACATGCATCTCTCACCTCAGTGAATGAGATCAACTATATGATAACTTTTTCCCCATTATATTCTTGTGGAAAAGTGACAAATAGCAACTTTGACCCTCTCTCTAAATATTGAATGAAATACAATATGTATTTTTTATTATTAACTTAATTTATTAAAAAAGAATGATAATTAAAAAAAAAAAAAGGCAGTGGGGCTTCCAGGCACTTCGTGCCCTCTAGCCCCGAAGATGTTTAGTATAAATGAAGTTTTTATTCGGAAAATTGTTAGTCTTCTGGTGTGAATTCGGAGGACTCTTCTTCTTCCTCCATTGCTTCTGGGAAGAAGCCTTCTTCTGGGTCGAAAACATTATATAATGTTTCACTTTTCACAAATTATATATGTTTTCATGCTTTGTCACTTTTCTGTCACTTTTCAGGAAAAAACATTTTTATTATTATATATAAATGAATTTTACAAAACCACCGTTACCGTTCTTTGGAAATAAGAGTAAATGTAAAGATATTATATTGAGAGAACTTAAGAAACTACCGAATGGTCTAACATTTGTAGATTTGTTCGGTGGAAGTTTCTATATATCCCATTTGTGCCATACAATATTCCCAGGCTCAAAGATTATATGCAATGACTTCGACAACTATATGGACCGTCTCAAACATATACCAGACACAAACAATATATTGAAAGAGTTAAAAGAAAAGATACCTATAGGTAAGATGGAACGTATACCATTAGATAAGAAAAATATTGTGAGAGAGGTTTTGAAAAAAGCAGAATATATAGACTGGGATAGTATATCTGCTAGACTATTATATAGTGGTTCTATAAGAGTTCATGACATTGAAACACTTATGTCAAAAGTTTTATATCTTAACTATACAAATGTTTTCAAAGAGGACATAGAAAAATATATTGAGGTATAGAGTTTGTGAGATGTTATTGGACAGAGTTGTATGAAAATATAAAGACAAGGAAAATGTTTTCTTTATAGTGGACCCGCCGTTCTATAACACATGGGATTTTCAATACCAAGTAGACTGGACTTTGAGAGACTCTTTAGAAACTTTAGACGTTTTACATAACCATCCATGCTTTTTACTTTACATCCGATAAAAGTGGTTTGGAAAGTGTCATGAAATGGTTAGAGGACATACATGACTATGAGTTTAGATATGACAAGATAGAATATGAAGAGGTCCTATAAACCGGAGAAAGTGTCATAACAAAGAAATTTTATTAGTAAGTAAATGTGGTTTGAAATAGGACTACTTGTTTTAGGTTTTTTCCATTGTGTCATTTATTTATTTGACGTGGCAGAAAAGTACAGAGAATATGAAGATGAACCAATGCCTGCAAATGTTCAGTATATGTACTCGTAAGAGATATTTTTATCTAATATTAAATGGACGCACAGAACTTAGCGAATGCACAGCAACCTGGACAACCAAACCCAGAGAATATTCCAAATGAAGTTAGAAACAAACTGCAATGGCAAACTATGGTCAAGTGCCAACAGATGTACAAATGCAAACTGCCATGTCAAATGACGCTGCGTTAGGTTTGCCACCATGGTATGCAAATATGAGATGGAAAGAGTTTTATATCAAACCCTGAAGTGGGATATAAACAACTTTATGCAGATGACGCGAACACAGGAGTTGACCCAGAATATGTTTTCTACCAGAGGAGAAACAGAATGTATGAGCTCCAGTTAAAGAATGCTATGGAACTCAACAGGAAACGCAAAAGACTAGGCGGACATTAGATTTTTACATATAGTAAAATGGGTTTCTTCAGTAGTATTGGAAACTTCTTCAGAAGAGTTGGAAGAGGTATATGGAATGGAATAAAAACCGTAGGAAGAGGAATTTGGAACGGAGTCAAAAATATTGGTAAAAGAGTAGGTCAGTTTGTTGGTATTATACCTAAAGACCCTGAACCAGAAGAAAAGCTCCTGTTATACAACAGCCTGAACCTGCACCACAGTCTAGTTGGCAACCAAATCCAACACCTCAACCGTATTAAAAAATTATATTTTTACCGTTCGATAGTAGTTGTATATGAAACTAAGTTCTAAGTAAAACGCATGGTATATGGAATTATTCTTTTCTTCCATCTGTAGTAAACCATACTTGAAAGTCTGAAATACTTCCATTGGTGGTTCGTATAACTTTGTAGGTTTTTCGTAAAAGTCATTTGCCAAGCATAAGAAAGAGTTTTGGGCGCCAGAAAATGAAGCATGAACAATAATAGCAGCTGGTCGAAAACATTTTCATATGTTCCATTAGGGTTTTCGACTTCATAAAAGTCTGGGTGTACTGGATATGCTGCAGGCTGATTTAACATCCTCATAAATCTATACCATGCCAAGTTGTTATATTTTGTAGAAATATAAACGTTTTCTCCAAGGTCTTCTATTCTATTGATTTTAACAGTTGCATTTTTCCTGTCATAAATAATATCGAGATGGTACTCTCCCTCGTCAATGTTATACTGTTTGCATATTCGATATAGATATCGTTTATTTTTTCTTGAAAAGCTTGAAGAGTTGTTTCTAAGTTTACAAGCAAACTAACTTGTAAAAGTTTTCCCTGTTCAAATTTCTCATACATACGTTTTTCTTTGTTATAGTATCGAACTTCAAAACCGACCGTAAATGGGAAACCATGTATGGCTTCTGAAATGAACTTCATTCTACGAAAGCCAATAGCTTTTGACAGATGGGTCTCTTATATCTTAATGGGTAGTCAAAACGATAGCCTTCATGCTTTACGGTCTCTGTCTCAAACTTTTGACCGACATTAGTAAAAAGTTCATCTAATGGTTTAGTTGTAGCAACTCTTGAATTTTCTTTTCTCTATTGAAGCATATTTTATCTAGAATAAAAATGTCGAAAGATATTGCTTCCATGAGAGAAATACAACACAACCGACAACTCATTATGCAAGCTCTAAAATAGAACACAACAAACTTTTCAAACTATTCTAAGATATCTGAGTCATTGAAAGAAGGAAACTTAAAACTGACATTAAACCCTTTAACAGATGAGTTTCTATTTCAAGACAAGAAGAACAATACTGTCTGTATAAATCCAACAAAAGGAACTTTAAACGAGAAACCTATAAATGAACTTCTTTTGAAAGCAGATGTTGACAACAAAGCTGACAAAGAATATGTAGACGATGCAATAGCAAAAGAAGAAGAAAGAGCTAACAATGCTTATGCAACAAAAGAACATACTCATCCTGAACTAGCAGACAAAACATATGTTGACAATAAAATGTCAAGTGAAGTGACAAGAGCTGAAAACGAATATTCTAAAAAGACTCATACACATTCTATATCTGAAATAACAGACTTAAACGTTAGCCTTGAAAAGAAAGCGGATGAGGAATATGTGGCTAGTAAGTTAGAGAAGAAAGCAGATAAGGAATATGTGGATGAAAAAGATAATGAAATTATAGAAAGGGTTGAATGGTATCATGGATGGACATCGAAGATTCTTAAAACTAAAGCTGATACAGGATGGGTTTCAGGATGTTTAGACCTTAAAGCAGATAAAACTTATGTTAACGATGAGTTAGAGAAGAAAGCAAATAAGAACCATACACATACAAGTTTTACAACTGTTAGAGCAGACGCATAATACTGAACTTTGACCTTGGTTCAAGTGCACCTTTAGAGAATCCGAGTACAAGCGTAAAAGATACTCTTAACAATTAAGATAAGAGTTGCAGGAATATCGAAGATCATGCCAGAAACTTTGAAGCATATGAACTACCCGCAATGTTAGACAAGAAAGCAGACAAAACAGAGCTTCAAACATTAAAGACAGAAATACTTCAAACATTATATCCTATAGGCTCTATTTATACGTCAATGAATTCAACAAATCCAGCAACAGTTTTAGGTTTTGGAACTTGGACTCAAATAGTCGACAGGTTTTTGTATTGTGCAAACTCTTCAAAGGAAACAGGTGGAAGTAAAACGATTTCAGGTGCAAATTTACCTGCACACAGTCACTACATAAATTTAAGTACATCTCAAGCAGGTTTGCATAGGCATAAATATTGGGGTTGGTCAGCAATGACAAAAGGTAAAGGATATGATGTTAAAGACGACGTTAAGTTTGCTATAAATGGTTACTGGGATGACACTTGGGGAGAAGGAGACCATACACATCGCGTTTCAGGATATACGCAAACAACGGGACAAAGTAAAGAATACATGCCACCTTACATGACAGTTTACGCATGGTATAGAAATGCTTAGTCGTCATTTTCAACTTCTTTAGCATATTCGTCAGGAGTTGTCTTATATTTGTTAGGAACTGTCTTTGAAAGTATACCACCTTGAACTTTGACAAGTTTGAAACGAGGTCTGACAATAGTAGTTTTATCTTCTGCTTGCAGTGTGTACATTTTGCCATGTTTGCCTAAAACTTCATAATATTCTCTTGTATACTTTCTTCTATTTTTACGAACACGAATGTGAGTACCTGTCGGGTTCCCATTGTTGTCATAGTCAATAGTATTTTCATATGGGTCGCGTTTAGGTATTTCTATTTTTACTTTGTCACCTTTCTGAAGTTTGAAGCCCGGCATTCTTTCTTGTTTGTCTCTTTTGACTAAATTATTAAATATATAGTCTTTCTCTAAGTCAGGGTTGTTTTTCATTTCTTCGGGGGAGTGGTTTCCCAAACCTTTTTGTTTACGGCTATTGTAAATATTTAAAACTTGTCTCATCTTTGCCATGGAGAAGTGTCTATATTTGTCGTCATATGACATTTCATTTGCTTCACCACCTTGTGGTTGGTTTAAGTCTCTTAACATTTTTATACAACCGTCAATGACACCAAGAGCAGAATGGTTTTGGTCGACAATGAAATATTGGTTTACATTTTTTGAACGCAGATAGTTTTTTACATCATCTGATTTGAAAGAACTTTCACAGTCAGATGTCAGTTTTGTTGGATGGTATTTGTCAACGAATATTGTCAAAGCAGTTTTCACATCTAAAATATTTTTGGACCATAATGGTATGGCTTCACAGTATCTTGTGTTTTGACCGACAAATATTAACCAGTATGGTGGTCCATCTGTTCTAACTCTCGGAATGTTTTCCAAGATATCCATAAACCAAGCATTTGGTGTTGAACTAAAGATTTTTATCATGAGTGCTTTCTTTGTCGCTTTAGAAACATAGGGGTCCTTGTTTGGATTCGTCATTTTTTATCCTATAAGAAATGGGTTTATTTGGCGCATTAGCAGGAGTTGCATCTAGATTTTTACCCGCAGTGGGAACAATAGCCAGAGGTGTATTTGGAGTTGGAAGGAAGATTTTGAGTACATTAGGTATACTTAAGAGAAAGCACAACCTATATACAAACTGTACAGAAAGGTTGGGATGTAGCACGAGATGCAACAAATCTTATTCCAAATCCTGAAACAAGAGGAAAAGTTCAAGGATGGATGGACAATGTAGGAAGACAAGCAGGAAACTATTATAACAAAGCAAATGACTACTATAACCAAGCAGGACACTATATGGACCAAGGTGAAAGATTCTTTAACAGAGGATATAACCATGCACAACAATGGGTAAAACAATAACCAACCTCAACCGCCTCAAACGTGGGGAATGTAAAGTTTTTTACTGAGATGAAATGAACAATACAGCATTGAGACAAATGGGTTCAAGATGGATTTGTCGGCTTCCAGCAGTTAACAACGTGTTTGTCAAGTTCTTCCTATACCTCAGGAAGTTTTAGACCGACTTAAAAAAACAACAACCAGTTGAAAACAAACCAAACTAAAATTTTTACTGAGATGAAATGACCGAAGAAGTTGAAACGGTAGATTTGACACCACAAACAAAAAGTTCAGAACCATTGTCAAAACTGTCAAAGAACTTACAGATGAAGAGAAAAATTCAATAATAGAAAGTGCCAGGTCTGGAAATACAAACCCTAACTACAAAGTCACTTTCATAAAAATGGAACGGCAAGTATCTCAAAAAGAAACAGACTCTCACAAATAAAATATTGAAGTCTGAAGGAGCTTTCGAGACAACAGATGGAAAAGTTTACTTCACTGACCAACAGTTCATTATAGAACATCTCATTGACTTAGAGTCGAAATATTCTAAACTTTACAACAAACACAAAAAGTTGAAAGGAAAACAAAAACAAATGGCATATGATATTTATGAGATGTTGACGACACAACTGTCCTGCAAGTGAAGTAAAGTCAGAGAAACCGAAAGTGACGAAAAACCGATAGAAGAAGAAAAACCAAAAACTGAAGATAACCAAAACCAAAGTTTAGTTTGGAAACTAAACCAAGTCAACCTTCATTAGCTGGTATGGGTTGGCGTCAAAGACTTATGGCAGCAGGCGGTTATGTTAAGTAAAGAAAAAAATATTTTTTTATTTTTATAAAAATGCCCCCATATAGAATGGATAGAAAATCTGCTAGAATAAAAGCAGAGTTACAAAAGATATGGTTGGAGAGTTTCGAAGAATTTTAAATATAGGAAGGGAAGACCATAAAAGTCTATGACAAACTGGCTGGTCTTCGCTACGAAATGGATTTGGAAACAGCACGTGCAAATTATCAAACAGACTAGAGAGGTTAGAAGAAGAAACGTCTTATGGACATGCCTTTCGATGTTAGTGAACTCAAGTTGAAAGACACGACGGCTTTGCCAGATTCTACTGGAAACATGACGAACAATTGCATCCTTTGAGAAGGAAAAAAGGTAGTGCAGAGGATGGTCATGCTCCCATGGAAAGAACAAGATATGCATATGAAAAGTATCGTGAAGTTAGAAGTCAAATTACATCTGGTCGAACCTTTACAGTAAACTTGACGAAGGAAAGAACAAAGAAGGCTTCATGGGAGTACTTGCTGCAATTCAAGATGGAAATAAGAAAGGAACAATCTCAGATTGACCATAACAGATTTGGATGGTCACATTTACTATGCACATGGCAATGTCACAACAGCTGCAATGCTTCTTGACGCTTTCAAGACTACAAAGAGAGAACAAATGGTTGACTCCGACTCAGACATTTTGAATGCATTGAAGGAATTGCAAGTGTCAAGTTCGAATGGTACCAACCTAACCCTCAAGCAGTCAGACAACATGCTGGATACTTCCCCTTCATAAATAAGTCTGACATTGACTTGACAAGGTATGGAATTTACAATTCAATTGAAACAATTGTCAATGAACCTTGCATTCTTACATGTCTCAGGAACTCTGGTCTTGTTACAGAAGAGAAGATGAAGTATCTTGAGTCATGTGTGAAGACAAGGTACATTCTCAGAGGTCAATTGGCAAAAATTGCACCGTTGGCAAATGTCAATATCCGAGTCAACATACCTACACTAAAGGTTCTTCACATGACGACTATGTTGTTGAGTTCAATTTACCATGGTTGAAGATTGTAATTGTCCACAACCACTTCATGTTGAACGAAAGTCTTACAAACCCATTGTTTCGGAAAAGGCAAGTGCAACATTGTCAGAGCTGTAAACATTCTTTTCGAGAAAGGTTTGTTGGAACCAATTCCAGATGACAAGCTGACAGAAAACTTTTGTACCAAAAAGACGAAACAAACTTTTCACTGTTAGCAAGACCAAAAGTTGTTCCAGACAAAGTTCTAGTACAAAAGAAGTACACAATTCCACAAGGAGTTGGATTGTTCGATACCAACCTGAACCAGAAGAACTTCCAATGAGGTTGCAAGAACTTCAATGCTATAAACAAACTTCCATTGAGACAATCAATTGACGTCAAATTGTATTGGAGAGCATCTGAGTTAGGTCAGAAGGTTTTATATGAAACAGGTTGCTTCGACGATGTTTATGAGATAACAGGAGAAGTTTCTCAGAAGATAAGAGACTCACTTGAATTTCCACAAACTGGACCAATTGGTTGCGACAAGTTCGACTCAGATGAAAAGATATACTATGTCGACCTTAACGCTGCATACATGAGGTTTGTCCAATATATTCCGACTGGAATTCCAAACGAAGATGGTGAGTTCCCGGGAAGGAACTATACAGTTGGAAAAGTCATACAACAACTGTATGATATTAGGAAAGCTTCAAACCCCAAACTTGCAATGACACTCAAATTGCTTATGAATTCGACATGGGGATATTCCATTAAGAAACCTCAAGAGATGAAGAGTAAACATTATGAGAAGGTCGACAACTTTGTTGAAAGGTTTTCTCCTTTTGTTTTGAAGTACGAATTCACTCAAGGTCAAAGTGGCTTAGTAACCACATTAAAACCTATTGTCGAACATTGGTCTTACCCTCAGTTCGCAAAGGCAGTCCTTGACAACTACAACAAATTCTTCTCCGAAGTCAAATCGAAAGTTGTGGTTTACTATGAGAACATTGACGCACTCATGACGAACGAAGAAGGGTACAACAAACTCATTGAAATGGGTTTAGTCGGTGAAAGATGGGTCAATTCAAATTGGACAAAATTTTCACCGAAGTTCATGTCCTCTCCAAGCGTAAGTACTGGGGCATACTTGAAGACGGCACAGAAATAAAACATTGCATGAAATAAAAAATTTTTATTCGAATTTGAATTAAAATGTGGGAATTCTTGGGAACGGGAAAGGCTTATTTACTTGAGGAACAGGTAAAGGTGGTGGAGGTGGAGGTGGTGGCAACCAGTCCATTTTATATTCCTTCCTAGCTAATTTCCGTTTAATTTCATGGTCGCCCTCGGAGTCTTTGAATCGGACAGGTCGAGTTACACCATTCTTGGTCTCAAACTCATATATAACCTGTTTGTCTGTATTTTCGTCGACTATGGCACGAGACACGAACATTGACCAAACGGACAAAAAGTGTCATTTCGGATGGTCACGCAGCCAATCGCATTCGAGCACTTCGAAGAAGCCTTACGTTCCAAGGGAGAGGGTGTCTGGTGCAAGGCAGAGGTCATGAAACTCTACGAGCAGTACATCCTCAATGCCTGGGAGGACAAATCGTCCTTGGATTGGCAATTCTACCAACTCCTCTGGGACGACCTCCTACGCAACTGGGATAACGAAAGAGCCCAATTCAAAGGTCGGGAACTAATTTTGCAAATTACCCTTAATTTAACATACTTATCCAAATAAACACCTAAATTTACTTGGGGTTTCCCCCTAAAATAAAATTTTTTTACTCTTAGAACCACTCGAGGTTCTCCTTACGGTTGTTGAGCTTGTCACCGTCAATGTGTCTGACCCTCGTCTTCTTGTCTGGATTTGGAACCCATTGCATGCGACAAGCTTCCCATGGAATGAACCGTAATTCCGAAGGTTAAGGTTCAAGTGTCCCAAGTTGTTGAGGACTGGGGTAAGAACCTTGCCTGTCGCCTTGTTGCGGATTTGTATGGGTAGGGTTGGGAAATTTCGTAAGCGTCATCGACAACAAGGGTTGACCAAACTTCCTTTTCTTCGTGTTTCTCTTCTTCTTCTTCCTCTTCTTCCTCTTCTTTGATAATACCTTCGGCAATTCTGTGTTTCACGAAGTACGGTGTTGCATGTTCTGTCCTTTCCGAGTACCTTCCAGATGGCGTCTATCTCTTCGAAGAAACGGTAGATGAGTCGGGCAAGGTTTTGGTTCTCTATGTTGTATTGGCGCAAGGTTTCCGCGAAATCGTTCAGGACTTTCTCATTGGAAGCTTGGTTCATGAGGACATTGGCTTTGAGATTGGTTATCTCTTCATAAGACTACTTTGGAGAGTCTTAATGGTGTTTGACAGATGAGCGTTCAATTGGGCAATTTGAATTTGAACTGGGCGCTTTTCTGGCAACCTTGAAAGGACATCTGCCATTGAGTTTGGCTTCGGTGCTTGTTCGGACATCGAAAAAATGAAGTGGTTTGAGAATGGCGGTTTTACTTCAAAAGCTTGTTATGACAGTTATGTCATACAACAAGTTTAAAATAATATCTTGTTCTTCTTCTGAACGTTTGTTGTCTCTTCCGATAAAAGTTTGGAACATGAGAACCAAAAAACGTTTTTTGAGGCGAAAGAGTTCAGGCAAACGTTCATATTCCGGATATGTTGGGAGCAGTTCGAAACATCTGAGCTGACTTTCGGACAAAATTGGGACAATGTCAACAAATTCATCTTTGGTCGGACTGCTTGAAGGTAAGTCCCTTACATGTAAGTAGCTCTGGTAAAGTCTTCTCATTTCTGCTAACTTTTGGAGTATAGCTTCGTAGTTTAGAAGTTTTAATTTTAATTGTCTTATTCCACTCTTGACATCTAAACGGTAACTATCCATGAGGTCAAGAGTAGCTTTGGTAGCTTTAAGTGGAGCTATCTGTTCCTTGACCTCTGCAATTTTGGTTGCAATTGTGATTTGAGCTCCTTTAAGTTCGCCGTCTATGTCGTTCTCAACGTCTTCAACGATGGCTTGAAACTCTTCATCGGTCCATTCAGATTGGTGTGGGACGAATTTAACTTGCTTCATTCAAAAAATGAAAAAAAATGTTTTTACTCTAAACGTTAAGGTTTACAGTACTGGTTGGATGTCGCCTTCACAGGTTATGTAGAACGGCTGACCCGAGAAGTGAAGGAGAGACTGAATTGCCAATTTCATATGGGGTAGGGGGTTCTCCTTGTTTGGTATTTTTATCCAAGGACGTTTGTTTAGGAACTTAACAAGAGCTTCTCTTTGGCGTCCTTTATGCCATCGTAGGCTGTCCCGTCTGGTATTTGAATTGGAATTCCAGTCGAAGTCTCGAGCTGAAGTGTAGACCTTCCAGAAATAGTGGTGAACTTGACCTTGGGCTTCATTACCTGCGCAAGTAGTCTTTTACGCAGTCGTTAATTTCAATTAGGTAAATTGCCTCGTCAAATCCTTCTGGCATTCCGAGTCCTTCCATCCGACAGGAAAATATTTTCCCGACAACTGGAAAAAATTTTCCGGACAAAGGGAAAAATTTTTCCTTCCGACAGGAAGAACTCTTCCAGTTGTCCGTCCGTAAACCATTCAAATTTTCGAAAATTGAGAACTTTTTGGTCGAACTTCAGAAAAAGTTTTTCCTTCCAACAGAAAAAGTTCTTCCTTCCGACAGAAAAAGTTTCTTCCTTCCGACAGGAAAAGTTCTTCCTTCCGACAGGAAAAATTTTTCCTTCCGACAGGACACAAACGGATGACTGACGTTCCTCTTCCTGAATGCCTTCCAAAGCCAGAAGAACCGAAAGCTGCAGAACCACAACAGTCTCCTCAGCAACCTCAGTTCCAGCAAGTCCTCCACCAAATTACTACCAATTTCCATCTCAAGGTTACTACCAATTTCCACCTCAAGGTTACTACCCACCACAAGGCTTCCCGAACTACCCTCCTCCTCAGCCTATGCCTTACTTCCCCAACCCTTGGATGTTCCAGCAAGCTCCACCCCAGCAATTCCAATCTCAATCCAAATCGAAGAGAGACCAAGAGTTCGAAGAAGGTCTGAACCGCTTATGCAAAGATTATGCCACAGCCCCTATGGAAGACGACAGGCTTTCAGTCTCTTCCCTCAAATCGACCGATTCGACTCGTACCACAGATTCGGTTCGCGACCGTGAAGACTACCTCAAGCAGTCTGAGAGACTCTTCATCCTACAATCATTTACAGTTGGAGCTCTCAAGAACATGCGCAATTACGAAGGTCAGACACCAGCTGGAGACCGCAAAACAGACGTACTCGCAAGAGCCGTCCAGCTCGTCAAAACAAAGACTGAGATAGTCGACTTCATTCTTGCAGCTTGCCCATACAAGTAAAAAAAAATAAACAATTACGAGTTAAACTTTTTATTCTTTCTTTTCTGAGTTGTTTAGAGCTGGTTTCTCTTGTAGGAACCTTTCGTACTCTTCCATGGTCATGTAATTGCGAATTTGGTACGCAATTCCAGGTTCGTTGTTTTTGAACCTTACGTATGTAACGCTTCCATCCTCCTCAGGGAAGTAAGCTGCTAACATCTGACCAAGTTTTCTCGGTGACTCGGAGCTCATAAAAATGTCACTTTTTAAACGTTAAGTTTTTAGTCTTAATTTACCCTTTGTTTACCCTTTGTTTGTCAAGGTAGTATTGGAGTGCAATTTCTCCAAATTCTCTGTGTCGGAGTTCTTCAGCATTTTCCAAGGTGTACCTGGAGAACTCAAAGAAGTTGTCAAGAAGATACTGCCATGCTGCTCTTCTGAGTTCGTCGGTATTTTGGAAGTGTTGCACCTTCGAGTCTTCGGACATGAAAAAAATGACACTTTTTCATTATATAACTGTTATTTTTGACGAAGTGCAAATCTTCACTTCGTGTCATAATGTAAAAATAACGCTATTTTTTTTATAAAATTTGACGAAGTGCAAACCTTCACTTCGTGTCATAATGTAAAAATAACGCTATTTTTTTTATAAAATTTGACGAAGTGCAAACCTTCACTTCGTGTCATAATGTAAAAATAACGCTAATTTTTTATAAAATTTGACGAAGTGCAAATCTTCACTTCGTGTCATAATGTAAAAATAACGTTTACCATGTAAAACGGTTGTGAAAAAAAAAGAGGTGAGAAAACAGGTGAGATCTCACCTCTTCACCTAAAATATATTTTTGCTGAAAAATGACCAAATTTCATGAATTTCCTCATATGCTTGCTTCCCTCGGAAAACCGAGAGAAGAGATTCCGTATGAAAACAGTGAAGAACAGCGAGTAAGTAAAAAACCGCAGTCGCCAAAACTCTATGAAAATCGTGAAAAATAACAGAGTATTTTGACAACTTCAAACAAGTAGAGTAGATGACACTTTTTCTATTAAACCGTTTTGACATTTCTCATGAGTGAGTATAGTTCTGCCGAACCATTGGAAGAGAAGAAGTACCCTTGCTGGCAAAAGACAAAAATAGTTGCCTTAGTTGTCATTGCAATTGTACTCGTAATTGAATTCATTGTACTTCTCTTCACGTACCTAAAACTCAAGGACGGCATATGCTTTAAGAAGCTACCATCTTACTAAGACTAAACACTTAGATTTTTCAAGCTTGACTTTTTACAATTTGAACTTTGTTTGCGTAGATATGAATTCTGAAAGAAGTATGAGGGTCTTGTATGACTTTGTACTTCTCCCATAGTTCATGTCTGTCAAACTTACCTGCCATGGACTCTTTCATAAGTTCCATGAAATCGTCTTCGGACAATCCGGGGAAAAGTACAATGTCAGTAAGTATTCTTTTAACATCCTTACTTAAACTCTTTGCTGTCTGTACACATATTACGACTGAGATGTTAAAGTGTCTGAGCTTCTTAAGAATTCGACACATGTCTTGTTCTCTGTTCTTTAACAAAGGATGAGAAGCAAAGTCATCTAAGATAAGAAGACACCTATGAGGGTATGTCTTCCAATCGTAAGATTGCAATTTCTTCGAAATGTATTCTATCTCTTTCTGTTTGTTTCTGAAGTGTTTCTTCTCTAATATTCTCTGCATTTCCTCATTTGGGTCTTTGAACTTAGAATTTATATACTCATTTATAGCATTATACTTCAAAACTCTTCTTTGGTACTTCTCTATCCAATCTAACAACTCAGTATCCTTTATACATACTAACTTAGACTTCTTTATAATATCTTTGAACGAATTGACGGTTTGGTCAAATTGACCAGAAGTACTACAAATGACAACTAACTCATAGAATGGGTTCTTCTCATCTAGTTCTTGTTGTTGTGCAGCCATTTTAAGATAAGTGAAAGTCTTACCCGACCCAGGTGGTGCAATTAGACCTGTTATACCATTCTGAGCAAATAAGAACTTGTCATGTATAGGCTTTATCTGAGCATTTTCTAACTTCCTCTTGTTCTTGTTTAAAACATTCTCAAATTTTTTGTCAATGTCAGCAAACTTTTTTTCTAACATATTTTTAGAAAAATTAAAATTTTTATCTTTTAGAAAATGTCTAGCGATTTCGCTATCTATATTCGAGACAAGCTTTTCGACAGCAAAACATCTGTCGACCATAAAATCTTACATAGTGTAAACAAGAAAGGGGAATTTGTTCTAAAGTTCTGTTTCTGGGAATATGACAAGAACCATAAAACATTAAGCAGAGAAGTCTTAAAATTTGTCAATGACAGACTTGTTGACAGAGATGACGCCTCTTGGAGATGAAGTCCAACAAAACTTCTTAGAATGCAAAGAAGACACATGCGCTGTTCTTGAAGATGAAATAGAAAACAGAATAGAAGAGCTATTAAAGGACAAAGAACTTTTACATAAATATAGTTGCGCCAAATTTGACATAACTCCACCAGAAAAGAAGAAGAAAGAAAAGAAAGAAAAGAAAGAAGAAGAGAAGAAAGAACCTGAACCAGTTCCAGAGAAAAAGAAATTTGACATGTAAAAATAAAATTTTATTTTTAGAACATTTCTGGGTCAATGTCAATGTTCTCTTCCTCTTTAGGAGTAAACACTGGCTTAGACTCTAAAATCTTTTTACTCAATTTACCTTGAACTTCTACAACTTTAGACTCATAATATTCATAGTCGTCTGCTTTCTTTGGTTCATAAGGTATAACAAGTTTGTATGCTTTGCCTTCTTTAAGGTTTGAAAACCTTCTGTCAAAACTTTCTTTGACTGCTAACAAACCTTCTATGTCTAAGTCTTCAAATTTCGCACCATTTTTAGTCACAATAGCAAACTTAACTGGTTCGATGTTCCAAACTTTGCTGAATGAAGACTTTTCAAAATGGTAGAAGTAAACATTCAAATATGTGAATGGGTCTAGTTCTTCTTTAAGTCCTGACATGTACTTGTTTACTGAGATGAATTTTGCCATCTTTTTCTATCGGATAAAAAAATATTTTTTTTAAAATTTACTCATAAAAATTTTTCTTTGTATATACACCATTCTGTACGTCTAAAAGACTTTTGACATTTGCCAAGAATGTTCGTTTAGACGCTGTCATATAACCATATTCTTGACAATATTGTTTATACGAATCGTACAATGACCTTTCATCTAAACACTCAAAGTCAGTTTCATCTATGAACAGTTCATATACACTCTTGTTTGCTTCTAACAATGTTTGTCTCTCTTCGGTATGTGGAATTTGTCTTGGATTGAACTTTGAAATATCTAATGTCATAAAATATGAGAACAAGTGGTTGTAAAAGTCAGATGTCAAAGTTTCTGCTAAGTCGTCAAAATATTCTGTATCTTGCATATGAGAATCTGACGTTCTGACAACTACATATCTTCTGTCAGAACTTTCTAACTTCATCGGAACAGCATTGTTTGAAACCATAATGAAGTTTGCAACATTTTCACAAACTCTTTGGTCTTTATACTTTCTTTCAACAACTCCAACTTTGTCTGTTATAAGACTCTTCAAAGCATCTGAGTTCAAAACTTTTGTTGTATCTATACTTTGAAGTTCATTGCAACTATAAGTTTCATATTCTCTATTGAGAGTTAAACTTGCCACAGATGTTTTCTAAGTTTGTCATATTCGGGTTCGAATAGCCTTCTAACAGTTTGCACAAATATCTGTAAAGAATGTGTTCTTACCAGTTCCTTGTTTTCCAATTATAATGAGAGCAGTTTCATTTTTAGCACTTGGATGTTGTAAGATGTTTGCAAACCAACATAAGATATACTCATAGACTCTTTCGTTTCCATTGCATATAATTTCTTTGACATGGTCTAACCAAGCTTCTATAATATTTTCTTTCCATTCTACTTGTTCGTATTTATATCCAGTGAAGATAGAATAGAAGTTTGGAGAAGGTGTATAGAACTTTATACCTCGAACTGAAAAATCTTCTAACTTTGACAATAAGATATCCCAAGCATCTAACATCTTCATGCCAACTTGTACGACTTTTATTTTCTTAAGTTTCTGTCTACATTCTTGTTCTGAACTATTGTTGCTCTTGGTTTGTTAAAGACACATCCCATTCTTTCATAACATAACATTCTGGGGCAGAGTCGACATAAATGACTAAACGTTTCAAATTCTCGACTGCTTTGTTATAGTCTCGAAATGGACACATATTTCTGAATGCTTGGAAGTCATAAAAATCTGAAACATCTATTCTGTACATTTTTATAAAAATAAAAAAAAAATATTTTTTTTATTCTTGACTTTGTTGTTGCATTTGTTGCATTTGTTGTTCTTGAGCTATTTGTTGTTGAAGTTGTTCTTGTAATACAATACTTTCACCAGTTGCATCTTCCAATTCGAAACTTTCTGCCGTCATTGACAAATACATAGGACATAAAAGTTTTACAGGAACAAAGTTTGCGTCAACTAATGTCAACGTTATACTTGCCAAAGTGTTTGAGTTCACTAAGGTTGAAAATTCTGCATTCGAATGAACAATAGGCAAACCAGCAGAGAAAGTATTGTTTATACGCATAAGTATCTTTTGGTCATAATAGTTTCTGTCGACATTCGAATAACACTTTGAACCTAAGTTTGAAACAATATATAAGATTGGTGTGCTTAATGTCAATGGAATAGACATTCCTTGTATGACACCTTTTCCTGTTATAGGAAACTGTTGGTAGTAAAAACCAGAAATAAGTTTTGTATTATAGCTCATATCGTTTATAGTAAACTCAGTCGGACATCCAAACATAATGAAACCTGCTCTAGTTGCAGCACATGTTACACCCGTACTTAAAGTATTAAATAAGTCAACAAAACCTGTTGGTGGTATATCTGAGTAAGTATCTTCAAAGGAGTATTTTTTACCATTCACAACAATAAAGTCTTCTGGTGTCAAAAGAGCAAAACAGGCTTTAGTCGTCATTGTGTTTAAGGTTAGTTTACAATATCGTCCTTGAGGACTTTGTAAGTTTGTTGTTATAGAATTATATGACTCAGGGTTTTTAGTCGTAATAGTATAAACCATTATATCTTCTGCCATTTATATATATTTAAAAGTTTTTCTGAAAGTGGAGAAGAACTTCATCTAAACTTTCACATGGCGTTTCTTGAAGTTCTCTGTCTAAGAAGTTCAAATATTTTGTAAAGACATAGAACTTTCCTTTGTCTACACGAACAAACAAAACAGGGTCTTTCATATCGTTCAAAAGTGTGTAAAGTCCTTTACATGAAATAAAGTCTATATTATTTTTCTTCAAACATCTTTCAAGAAGTTTTGACATTTTTACTTAGCAAATAAATTTTAATGAAATGTTGTGGTCGTCAAATATTTTTATGACGTCTGGGAAACTATACTTTAAGTTCAACGTTTCACCTCCTTTCATAACGTATATCTTGTCAATGACATTATATGAAACACCACAGCAACTAATGTCGGGTTCTATTTCTTTGATGTTTATCGTCTGCCTCTGTCAAAAGTTTCAATAGTTCTTTCAAAACTTCATGAGGTGCAATGACATATGAGTTCACTTTTACAGGGTTGTGTTCGACCAAGTTTAACATTATACTTAAAGCTTGACAAATCTTCTCCTGAGTTTGAAGTTTGTCTTTCAGTTGTTGGTAGTCGTTTCGAATATCTGCAACAGAACTTAAGTCTCTGCTAACTTCAGGATATGTTGGTTGTTCTTTTACAGGAACAATTGTTATACCATCTTCGTCTTCGTATGGTTTCCCCACTTCAACATCTCTGTCTTTGACATTGACAACAACACTTTGACTGTTTGTTTGAGTTGGTGAATTTAACTTCACATCTGCCACCGCCATTAAACCTTTTGAAACACTCACGCTTCTATTTTTCGGAAATGACATTTTACTTAGAATAAAAAGATGGACGTATTCGAGTATCTCTTCGAATTGAAGCAGAACAAAGTTTACACACACAACAATACAAATACATTGACAGAATAGTTCTTTATACAAACAATGGTAAATGTTATAGAATAGCAATATTTGCTGAACCAAAATATTTTCATAAAGCAAAGAAAGTTGGTATAACTGAAATGGTGAAAGTTCTTGAAGCAGACAAAAATATAAAACAAAACTTACAGATATTTTAAAGGTAAGTTTATCTTACAATATTATGTCAAAACTGGCGTACTGTCAATATTTGACGGAGAGAAGTCAGTTCAAGAACAACTTACTGACCTGCTGCCAAAATCTGCTCGATGGAAGCTGTCGTTATGCCAATCTGAGGAGCCCCAGCAGGTTTCATCGAACGAATCTTCAAAAGAGCATCTTCCGTGAAAAGTGCTATTGGTTTTGTAAACTTCTTTGCTCTCAGTTCATCTGGACCGTCTCTGTCACCAGTATATTGTATTTGTACAGTACCAACAGTTGAAATACCACCCATAAAGTCTCTGAGTCAGCAAATGGAATGCCAAGCCAAAAGTTTGAACGGTCTCCATTTGTATATTGAGTTTTTTGACCTCCTGTATGAGTCCATAACTTTCACATATGGCATAATAGAACTTTGCATTTCAGGGTTAATGGTTGTTGTGAAGTTGTTGTTAAAGTTCATAGCATCTAATGTCAAGTTGTATGACCTCATATCCTCAACTGTAAGAATATTCTTCTCTTGGATAATATTTGCCATCTATGTTTATATGATATTTAATACCGGGGTTGTAGAAACAAGAATAGTCATTTATAGTTCGTCTGAACAGTACAAACATAGTATCTGCATGTTTCATTGCAGTTGTTAAAGCAATATCTTTTCTTGCACCTGGGTCAGCACTTTGGTTTCCAACTTCACCTGCAAAGTCTTTGACAGATATTTGGTGTATAGGGAACATAAGTGGAACTGCAATATATTTGGCAGCTAAAGCATTTGAAATATCTGGGTCCAACATATAGACTGCAAGTCTGCTTTCTATTCTCTTGCATTCAAACTTTTTCGCATGTAAACTTAACTGGGTCCCAAGCAGTTCCAGCAGCATTGAAATAATAGTTTACTTCATTGTTGAAGTTTGAGAAACCAAAGTCTAAGTCAACTTTGTCTTTGCAAAATTCGGCGAATGACGTTGATTTGTTCCCTTACGTCTGTAAGTAGTGAATGGGTCTTGTGTTGGTGCAATGACTAAGTTATTTTTGCTTGGAGTAAGTTCAATAGAAATTTTTCCTGCCCAGTTTGGCAAGTATCTTAAAAACCTGAAGATGAAGGAAAGATGACAAAGGAACTCTAAGTTTCAGTTTTACTTTAGTGGCAGCAGTTCCATCTGAACCAGAAAGGTTAACATAAAACTCCTGGAACGTTAGGGTCAAGTCTTCTTATTTTCTCAATAGTTGCATACTGGTCTGTTTGTTCTCTAGCTTGTGGTTGTACTGAGTTTCTCAAAGCGAACCATTCATAGTTTGCCCATGTACTGTTTGAACTAAGTCAGAGTTAGAAATATATCTTATATCCCATGAAAACTTCTGGAGCATATTGGTATCCGACATAGAAAATTCCATTGCAACCTTTCTTGTCAGACAACTTGGCAGAAGGTTTTATTTCAATGTCTTGTTCCACGTATAAGAATGAGTTGTCAAGAAATAATATGAAACCTGTCGCAAGCAATATCTACTGTTGTGAAGAACCTTCTCCAAACTCACCTACGTTTCCATAAGAAACAGCAGTTGTATATTCGTAAGTTCCAGGAACTATTTCTGACCTTCTAATGGCATTGTCGCATTCGTTATACCATTCGGAACATTTCCGTTCATGGCATCCAAAACTGTTGGCGTTATATTCTGAGCGGCGTCATTTCATATGGGTAAAAATATAGAATAGTTGGATTTATGTGTCATAATAGAACCCACTCGTACAAGCTTTACTTTCTTCCTGACTGAGTTTTTAACTCTTCTTTTTCCTTCATTGCCACTACTTTCACTAGATGAAGTTACTTCTTCACTATTTTCACTTTGTTCTACTCTTCTTCTTTGGTGTCGCTTTTGGTAACTTTGCCCTCTGCTTCAAGTTGTTGCATCTTTGCCTCATGTTCACCTAGTATGTTGTAAATTTCCCATGTCCTTTTTTGCCTTTGGCTCTGGTCGCCCATCTCAGGTAACCTATATCCTAGAAAGAATTTGTCATAGTTTGTATTTGAGTCTTCGCGTATTGTTTGCATGACTCTTTCCTGAGTTTCCGGTTCAAGCTCTTCAAACAGAGCTTGTCCATATGGAATAAGCTCGTTTCCAAATATATGTTTTTTGTAGCCATTCTGGTTTTCTTTCATGTTACCAATAATATCTTTTGTGAATGGGAAAGCTTTTACCCAATGTTTCAGTCTTGCGTCATTTATTTCTGTAGTTGGTTTTATTTTGTCAAGGAACATGTTTTTTCAATACTAACATTCATTTGGTACTGTCCATTTGAGTTTTCTTAAATATTCATCCCTTTCTCAGTTCATTGTCTGCAAAGTAAGTTTTTATGACATTTTGTAAACTTTCGTTTGCAAGGTCATGTACAAAGGTTCTCTTCCTTCTATCTCCCTAACTTTCTTTCTAAACTCTTCACCAATATACCATCTTTATGGTTCTGTGTAGTTCTTTGAGATAATGTTCTAGAACGTCAGGTGTTATATTTCCATCAGCCATGTTCATTTCATACTGGTTCAAATATCTGCATCTTTCATATCTTTCAATGGCATTAAAGCCGCGCTGAAAATACAGCTATATCTGGTTCACCATTCACTTCCATTGCGTCTACAACTTCTTGGAATTGAGGTTGTAAGTTTATGAACCACCTATCCGGATTAGCTTTATGACCCCATCTCATTGTAGTTCCATAGTCTGCAGAAACAAAAGTAGGTTTGTTTCCATATTGGTTAGGTTCTGAATGAACTTTAAACAATGTTTCATTTCTATATGTTTTGTTGAAATTTAACCTTTTATTTTCACCGAGTTCAGCAAAAGATTGAACGTTATATGGTCGTAAGTAAAAAGGATTGTTGTATTTGCGTACATTTTCTTTCAGTTCTTCCATTCTATGCTGAATATTTTCATCTGATGTTGGAGTCTTTTGTATGTCGGCGAACATTTTTCGATATTCTTCTACTATGTCAGCCGAATTTTTCTTAGACTCTTGGAAAGATTCCATATTCTCCGCATACTCTTGTTGAGGGTCAAGATTTTTCGGCTGTTCCAAATCTTCATCTAGTTCTGTGAAGTTAGTTTCCAAAGGAGGGACTTGTTCGTTTCCTTCTGGCTCTTCTAGCTGTTGTTGCTGAACTATTTCTTCCATGTCTGGTTGTATCTGAACTTCTTCCTGTGGAGTTTCTTGTACCTCATCTGCTGGCATTTCATATATTCCGAGACCGTTTTTAACAAGTTCCCTATTTAAGCCATCCGCATTCATAACCCTTTCTTCTTTCGTTCCGTCTCTATTTTTTACGCGTTTCATGAAGATAGTTGAATTATCATTTATCTCTGACACCAAATATCTCGGAGTAAATTCAGTCATGTCATTTGGATGATATGCTATTAAATCATATCCCTTAGCGAGCTTGTATTTTCCAGGTTTGAAATTATATCCCATTTGGTGCTGAACCATAAAGCTAAATAGGTTCGGGTCAGTATTTCCTTCCTTGAACTTTCTAATAGCTTCTTTATATCTGTCACTAAAGTCAAGAGTATCTGGGTAACCATAACTTTCCTTAAGCATTTTTAAGAATTCTTGGTTTCCTTGTTCTCTACTTCTTTTATGTCCTTGCTCTGTTTGTGGTTGTTGTGCTGTTTGTGGTTGTTGTTGTGCAGGGTTTTGAACTGTTGGTTGCTGTGCAGTGTTTTGAACTGTTGGTTGTGGTGCTGGATTTTGAACTGTTGGTTGTTGTGCTGGATTTTGAACTGTTGGTTGTTGTGTTGGTTGTTGTGTTGGTTTTGGTGCATGCCTGTGTCTGTGTCCATGTGACGATGTAAATGTTTTAGGTAGTCCTGGTGCAGGTGCTTCTCTTGGAGGGTTTGGTGGTATATAAGTTCCACTAGCTGGCACATATGTTCCATCTGCAGCATAATGTCCTACCTGACTTTTCGTTTTTAAGAAAGCATTTACTAGGTCTGTTTTGGTCTGTTGTAACTCTTTTTCTTGACTTTCCACAACAGTTGCTCTAACGGCGTCATAGGCACTTTGAACTGCCTGTCTCGTTGCTGCATCTGTTATTTTCGTCATATTTTGTGCTACTTCTCTTAACTCGTTGTCGAAACCTTCAGACTTCAGTTTCTTTCCAGATGAGAAGTCGTTCACTAGTTTCACCTTACTATGAAGAGCTTCGAAGGCGTTCTTAAAGTCAGCATTCATTAAAGCTTCATTTGAACTGTCTTCATCCGCTTGTATTTTTGTCCTTATTGACCCTATAAGTTGGGCTGCTTTGGCGTTGGCTTGGGCATCTAACCAGTCATTATTAGCTTTTATATATTCTGCGCTTTTCATTGCCTTTTGCATGGCTGCGTCGTTATTTTTACTTTCTTGTGCTAAGTTTTCATACTGTACGGTTTGGTTTTGCAACTGTAAAAGTTTTTCTGCCTTTACATTTGCTTCAACTTCTTTTTTATACTCATCGCTATCCATATATGTCTTCAGGGCTTTTTGTTTTATCTCTTCATCTTTCAGTACTTTATATTGAGTAGTATGGTTTTTCAAATTTATAACATCTTGTTCCATTTTTGCTACTCTGCTGCTTTTTCTGACACTTTTTTCGCATATTCCTCTGTACTTAGTTCTTTCGGTTGTTCTTCTTTCTTCTTTTTCTCTACGTTTAACTCATTGAGTTTCTTTGTGTGTCTGTCATATTCTAGTTTCTTTTCGTTTTCACTTATTTGTTTCTGTATGTCTATGTTTGACTTTTTGACATCTGTTATTTGATTTTTGAGTGAACTCAAATTCATTTGACTTTGAGGGTTATAAGCTGTTCCGTCTGCAGCTCCACCATAGCCTGCCATTTTCGCTAAAAGTGCCGCTCTTAAACCTCCACTCTGTGCACCAATAACTCGGTTTAAAAGCATAGGGTTGCTTGACATTTGTTGCAACATAGTGGGGTCATTCATAATTTGTTGTTGCAACTGTTGTTGTGGTGTCAGTTTTACTATTGGATGTTTCAATGCTCTCTTCCTCTTACGTATATTCTTACGTAGCTTACGTGGCATTTTAAGTGAAGTTAAAAAGCGGTTTTTGACAGATGTTTATATGACACTTTTTGTTCAGCACAAAAAACTACTCGGTCAAAGTGTTGTCAGTTTTGTAAAATAACCGTCCGATCTCATTCTATAAGGGGAAAAGGCTTCTCAAAGTATACTTCCTTGGAACGCCTGTAACTTTTCCTGTAGCGACGATAGACCCTTACTTGTCCGGACAAAGTTATACTAAACATCTTCAGGGCTAGAGGGCACGAAGTGCCTGGAGGCCCTCCTAATATAAACTTCATTTATACTAAACATCTTCAGGGCTAGAGGGCACGAAGTGCCTGGAGGCCCTCCGAATATAAACTTCATTTATACTAAACATCTTCAGGGCTAGAGGGCACGAAGTGCCTGGAGGCCCCACTACCTTTTTTTTTTTTTTTAATTAGTGATAGATACATTATTTTTTAAAAGAAATAATATAAAATTTTAATACAAAAGAGCTCTAGAGTAAATTGTGTTTACAGACCTTATTGCACA
The DNA here is from genome assembly GCF_026262505.1 of Trichomonas vaginalis G3. Lineage (NCBI taxonomy): Eukaryota > Parabasalia > Trichomonadida > Trichomonadidae > Trichomonas > Trichomonas vaginalis. The sequence continues at coordinate 25,535,189 of NC_067204.1, read as the reverse complement.
CAAGTTCTCTCTCGAATGGAGGCAAAATCCGTCAGGAGTTGTATCCAAATCCTGTTTTACAGTTGAAATTGTTCCATTTTCAAAAGAAATTCCTACAAATGAGTTATTTGTCAAAGCAACAGCGTAAGGAAGCTGTGTATGCACATCAAACATCTTCACAGTACCTCCTATGCCTTCTTCAGCCACAGTTTTCATTGTCCTCATATCAATCATTCTGATTTTTCCATTTTTAGAGGACTGTAGCATGTAAAGTGGCATAGCGGTACAGGCGTTTGCGGACAAAAAGTTCATGTCACTTCCCTCAACAGCTGCAACTTGTTTCTGCATCCTTGAATCGTAGATGTAAACGTTATCTTGGGCAACATAGAACAAAGTCGAATATGGCTTCAACCACTGCATCTTACTTAGTGGTTTTCGCTTGATTCTTATGTCTGTTATCGATTTCAAAGAACCGATATCGTAAATTCGAATTTTTGATGAGTTTCCACCGCTCGAAAACAGCAAATGAGCATTCTTATGCATATAATCGACATAAACCATGCTCGGATTATCAGGTTCATTCATCCAAAACGAACTTTCAGCATCAAAATTATTCAAAGTATTAATTACGCAGAGTTGAGATCTGTTTGATACAGTAAGTACTCTCATATCATCTATAAATGTCTGATATTCGATCATTGACCTCGCCTGCAGCCTGTTATTGTACATTGTTTTGAAATCATACGGAATATGTTCAGGAACTAGGCTAGTTTTGAAGAAATTGTAGACCTGGCGGGCTGGAATACCGTAAGAAGTGACTTGCGCATGCATTCTACCTGCTGTATCCGCACATGATAGTAATCCTGAGGGAGAAATGGACGGAGAACCAGTTAGAATGCATTCATCTGCAATCATTTGGTTCGCGGAGTACGATAATGATACATTTGTTTTAGTAATCGGTGGATGTGCGATTCTATTGAGTAATCCATTGGTGAAATTAGATTCCAGAGGCTTTGTTTGGACATTTACGATCTGTGCGTCGATGTAGCATAAGAATTCTTCGATTCTTTGGGATACTCTCGTTGAAGGCTCGTACATCAAAATATTAATCGTATGAGCAAGGAGTTTTACGATACTCGATTCGACGGAATCGTCATTAAATGTCGCTACATAGTCTTTAAGCGTTGAAAAGAAGTTCGGAGGCTGAGTTGCCAAAGAATGAGATAAAGCAATTAAACTTTCTTCGCGAACTCTGTTGTAAGGATCATTCAACAAAGCAATCAGATTGAAAATCATCTCATCGCGAGCTGTATCCGACGTTTCTTTGTCAATTGTTGTAATAACTCTGGAAACAATTGCTGCTCTGGCCATTGGATCATTCTCGTCTTGCATTTCTTCCAACGGTTCTTTGATTCCATGCCCCAAATGGCCTAATATTATATGGGATAATGTACGAAGATAAGGGGACTTGTCACTTTTTGTAAACAACATCATTTCTTGAATGAATTTTTCATCATTCAATTTCTGTATTCCTTTTTCTATACATGAAAACAATAAAAGCATTGATAATGAATATATTGCAAGCTTTTCTGTTTCGGATTTCATAAGCATTAACCAAAAATCAATGTAATCAGTGAAATAATTCAATAAAGAGCTCTTCAGAAGGACACAACTGATGATAACAAAGGTAAAATCAGCTATTGTTTCATCTCCCGACTCTTCAATTGTTGATTTATCTTTCAATATTAGATGAAGAATCGGAAAAGTCCTTGTTTCCATCAGGCTCTTGGTCCTTTCTTCCGAAATCTCTACGAATTTGGCGCAAAAATGGATGGATCGCTTGAAAAATTCGGGAGAACTGATTAAAATCTCAACAAAAGGTAATTCCATTGGAGATGGTCGGTCCTTTTTAGGGAAAAGGAGCCAGTTCTCGAGATGCTTCATCTGTTCTTCCAAGAGATCGTTGTATGCAAAGATATTTCTTGGAGTTGGCTTCATTGACTCTTTTAATGAGTACAGGGCCCTGTCAACTTGGAAGAAGAACGAATCCCAGAGCTCGTGGGTTGACATATCAGGTAAAGGAGGAAATGAAGTTGGAATTGCGGAAATTGTCTTCATCATTCGATGGGAAAAGATGAAATTAGTAAATAATCGTGATAGGAATGTATTCTTTCTGAAAACTTTTTGGAATAAATAAGGATTTGATTCCATAACTTCAGAAGCCATTGTATCAACGTAAGCTTCAAGCGCTTTATCGAGCATGTCAAGTATTTCGGAAAATACGTGGTATTCGTTGAAAATATCGATCAAAATTTGAATATCAATGTCTGATAAAAATCCGCTTCGAATATTTGTATTATTTTGGATTTCCCAGAGCACAGCAACCTTTGATGGTGTCAATAAACATGACGTAAATAAGTCACAAGGAAGCTGAGGGTAATAATTTAAAGTATCTTGAGAAGCAGCAAGGACAATGATATCTTTTGATTTCTCGGTTAAGACTTTGAGTGCGTCGTCTGCAAAACTGCAGTCAAAAATGAAAACAGTATTGTCCGGAACTTGGCCAGATAAAAATCTTAAACTTGGAGGGTCTTCTTGTATAGGAGAAGAAGGAGCAATGGGTGTTGATATCAGTGATGGATCTGTTAATGAATAAAATTGACTACCACTTCGTGATAAAATCAGCCTAGAAGATTGTACTGAAGCGTTGGTTGCTGCACGCGACTTTTGAGTAATAGTTGGATCAATTACATGGTAAATAAGCTGCATATCACTTGTATTTTCAGGAATTGGTAACATATCTTTGTTTCCATGTGAAACTGAATCGAAAGTAAAAGATAATTTATCTGAAAATACTTTATATTCGTGTTTAATACCTGCTCTAACTGTTTTTTCTGCCGATTTGGAATCTAACGCTGAAAGATCATTCCAACAAACAACTTTTGGAGGAACGGTTTCTTCATCGAATGAATATTGCTGTAGCATCGTAAAATCATCTGTGATTTTACAATGGACGTGAATCTTTTGCGTTTCTAAAGAAATTTGTGGAATATTAGTCTCTTTATAAAATTGTGTATTAATATAGTATTCTTTTAGTGGTTCCCATGGCTTGTATGACTCTTTATTTATTAAATTCTCTATATGAAGTTTGAAATCAAAGGTTTCATTTGTCATTGTCACTTTTCTAAATTATTTTTATATTTTGGAAATTGAGGGTGTTATTTACGCCCATCTGACATTTAATTGAAAATTTCTGGCAGCTGATGTGAATACCGTAATTGAAAATATTCATGATTTTGTTAACTTTGATGTGTATTTTCAATCAACTTGCGCATGAAATAGAATTACAATCATTCCTCCAAAAATTGAACTTCGCTCAATTTTTAGAAGAAAGATGTTAATTATCTTATGAATGATTCTAATGCCGAATAGCATATGGATCTAAAATAATCGTATTTAGATAATTAATGTTTTCTTTGATTTTAAAGCATTTCTCACTATACATGTATTAGCCTAGAATGCTCTGTCGGGTGTATACTTTTTATCCCCTCACAGTACAATCCAAATCTAACAGCCAAAAATTGTGAAAAATTAGTTGGGTAAAAAATGTACGTTAAGCGAGAGTACATATAAACATACATATCTTTAATGCGAGAGTACATATAGACAATCGTGCAGTGTTAACGAATGAAAACAACAGATTACCGTTTAAATGATATAAATATATAAACATACATATCTTTAATTAATAGAAAATACAAAATAAAATTACTCAAATTCAGTATTAACAAGTCTTTCAAAAATGATTCTGCTTTCGATGTTCTTTTGAGACATCTTTGAGTTTTAATAAGAATTAACTGAAAGGATAAAATAAAGTCACCAAATCTATTTAAAAAATATCAGGAAAATGAAATTATCCGAAATCTGCAACAATAATCTTCTCCATTAGCATTCTACTCTCATAGACCTTTTGTGACTTTCGAACAATTTGGATTTTGATAACTATGAATATAAGTATACAAATAACAATAACAATTGATATAGCAATCATAATAATTTGTAGTGTGGTAAGTCTGAAGTATTTTTTATCAGGAAAGTTTGGACAGTTAGATGTTTTATGAGCATGAACACCACCAATGTTATTGTGCGGATAGTATTCTGAAACATTAACAATTTTCACTCGATCTTGAGAAAGGAATTGACCTTCAACTGAACGATCACCGCAGTACAAGAATGTGTTGATATAACTGTTAGAGAATGATTTATCTGAAATTCGTTTGATGTTTCCGATGATAGTAATATTAACGTTATGTGATGTGATGAAATATTCGTCGATAAATGAAGCGTTTTCATGAGAAACAATGGTAATGCTTTCAAGATGATAGAATGATGAAACTGATGGATATTTAATGACTGATACATTAAATGTGATTGATTTGACTATGTTATGGAAAGATTCAATTTGTAATATATCATAATTTTGTGAGTTAATAACAATGCTTTCTAATTTGCTGCAATTTTCAAAAACATTTTCTGTTATTGAACAGTTTGATTCAATAATAATTTCATGCAATTCATAACAATTTGAAAATGAATCCTTTTCTATGGTTTTAAGACTCTTTGGTAAATTGATCTTATTCAATGATGTGCAATTAATAAAACATCCCTCACATAGCTGAAGGAGCGCAATTTGAAATGTTAGTTCTGCTAAATTTGTACAATTTGCAAATGCGTGTGGCCCAATTTGTTGCAATGAAACTGGAAATGAAATAGATTTCAATGAATTACAGTTGAAAAATGATTCAGTGGCGATTAACAGGCATTTATTTGAATTAATATTGACTGTTTCAAGAGAAGAACATTCATAAAAGCATTGAACAGGTATAGATTCAATCAAAGTCTCCAATGTTACTTCTTTGAGATTAATGCAATGACAGAATGCTCTCGTAGCAATTTTAGAAACTATATTTGGAATTTCGATACTAGAAAGATTAGTGCATTCTTCAAAGGCCATTTCTCCAATTGCTGTAATGTTATCTGGCAATTTTATTTCTCTTAAACTAGTGCATTGATAAAAGAGTTCTGAAGAAATGTTAATAATGGTTGAAGGAAGAGTGATGTTTTCTAATGATTTCATACCTTTGAAACAGCAATTACCGAGTGTAACTGGTTTTGATAAATTTAAGAATGTAATACTTTTAATATTGATACAACCTTCAAATGCAGATTCCCCAATTTTTCTGATGTTTTCTGGAAATGTAAAACTTTGCAAAGATCTGCAATTAAGGAATGAATGATAACCGATAATTTTAATAGTATCAGGAATTTGAATCGATTTTAATGAATAACAATTTGTGAATAGATAGTTATTGATGAAAGTCAAATCTGTTTCAATTACAACGCTTTCCAAATTAGTGCAATTTGCAAATACCCCTGTACTTATCAGGATTTCATTTCCCGAGCAAACAATACTTTTAATACTTTTACAATTTGCAAATGCGTATTCTAAAAGAACTATATGTAGCGATGAATCAAATGTTAATTTTGTGCAATTATGAAATGCATATTTTCCAATTGAAGCTATACTACTTGGGAAATCTATTTTACCAATATTTATGCAATTTTCAAAGGCTTCAGGTCCAATATCTACATGAACAGAATTAAATTGTACTGTTTCAAGACCAATGCAGTTACAAAATGTGCCTTCATAAACATCATCTGTTGGAATCATAATTGATTTTATGCTTAAACAATATGAAAATGCATGATTGCCAATATTATCTAGCGATTGTGGAAAAGAATTAAATGTTAATTTTGTGCAATTATAAAATGCATAATTTCGAATTGAACTTATAGTATTTGGGAAATCAATATTTCCAAGATTTATGCAATTTTCAAAGGCTTTATCTTCAATAAATAAAGACCCAATGTAAAGTTGTATTGTTTCGAGACCAATGCAGTTACTAAATGCGCCTTCTCCAATAATATCTGCTTTAATTATAATTGATTTTATGCTTAAACAATATGAAAATGCAAATTTAAAAACACCACAGCTCGAAGATGGAGAAGAATCAAATGTTAATTTTGTGCAATTATAAAATGCATAATCATTAATTAAAGTAATATCAGAAATATCTATTTTGCCTAGATTAATACAATTCTTAAAAGTACCAGCCTGTATGTCTAAACCATATGGGAAATTTATTGATTGAAGATTTGTACAATTGCAAAAACAATATTCACCAATCATATTAGCACTTGGAGGAAGTTTGATATGTTGTAAACTTGAACATCCACAAAATGCATAGCTTTGAATAGATTCTAATGATGCAGAGAGTTGTATGGTTTGAAGATCTCTGCAATAATAAAAACAATAAACTCCAATGGAAGTAACGTTTGGAGGAATTTCAATATGTTGTAAACTCTTGCATCCATAAAATGTGTATTTATAAATAGATTTTATCGAGACAGGAAGTTGTATTGTTTGAAGATTGAAGCAATAATAAAAGCAATAATCTCCAATGGAAGTAATATTTGGAGGAATCTCAATATGTTGTAAACTCTTGCATCCATAAAATGTGTATTTATAAATAGATTTTATCGAGACAGGAAGTTGTATTGTTTGAAGATTACTGCAATCAATAAAACAAGAATCTCCAATGGAAGTAACGTTTGGAGGAATCTCAATATGTTGTAAACTCCTGCATTCATAAAATGTGTATTTATAAATAGATTTTAATGATGCAGGAAGTTGTATTGTTTGAAGATTGGAGCAATCAATAAAACAAGAATCTCCAATGGAAGTAACGTTTGGAGGAATCTCAATATGTTGTAAACTCTTGCATCCATAAAATGCATAGCTTCCAATAGATTCTAATGATGCAGGAAGTTATATTGTTTGAAGATTACTGCAATTAGATATTAAATATGATGAAATATATTTTAAATTTGAAGGAAGTTGAATTGTTTCAAGAGAATTGCAATCACTAAATAAGTATTCCAATAAAATAGTATTTTCGGAATGAAAAACGACTATTTTCAAACTTAGACAAGATTCAAATGCATTTTCTTCGATTATTGAAAGATTTGGGGGTAATTCGAGACTCTCTAATTTTTGACATAAAAAGAATGCATGTCTATGAATTATTTCTAATGAATTTGGAAACGAAATCTTAGTAAAATTTCTCAAACCTGCATATTGATATTCACGTATTTCCTTTGTGCCTTCAGGAATGAGAAGAGTGTCGAGATCTTGAGGATTAAAAGCTGCTTTGATGAAAAGAATCAAAGAAAAGATCATTTGATTATTTGTAAAGTTCTCAATTTAAAAAGTCAGATCATTCGGATCAATTTGTCATTCGGTAATTGAAATTTTAATGATAATAAAATAAATAGGAATTATAATGATTAATTTTATAATCACTCGATTTGATGTAAGAAATGGTGATTAATTTCCGAAACCAAAAATTCAATTTTATTAGAATTGAATTAAAATTAATTTTTTTAAAATCCATTTCGATGTGCGTTTTCTGTACAAGTGAAGTAGATAAATGGGGAAAAAGATTAAAATGAAGTTAATTTAGATTCCAAATTGTTGATAATTTCAATGGTGGAATGTGTAGTGGTTAATATCAAACTGGGTATTTTATAATATACTTAAATGAGAATATCAGCATATAATTTGGAGAAGAAAATATGAAATGCTTCACTATTCAAAAAGAGTGATAAAACCTTGAACACTCACTTATTGAGTACACAGAATTCGAAATGTGATATGCATCTTTGTATATTTAATAATAATCCTTATTAATATTGATGATTTTTTCCGGTCTGGGAGATACAATTATTGGGTCGCTTACGTTTTGGCGTCGCGTGGCGTCGCGATGTAAACTATTCAATTTTGAGAGGTTTACACCATTTTTTCAAAGGTTTATGGCGTCGCAAGGCCAAAATTGAATAGGCCGTTGTCGCCAATGTAAAGTTTATTTTTGACATATAATTAAGAATGTCGAGCAAGTTTTCTCGTTTTTGAAAAGAAACCAAAGGCTGTGAGGCACTGATAACGTATTTCAATCCTTAATTAAAAAACAAATTAAAAACACAATTTTTTATTCAATTGCCACGTAAACCTTGGCAAAAATAAACTTTACATTGGCGACAAGGGCCTATTCAATTTTGGCCTTGCGACGCCATAAAGCTTTGAAAAATAGTGTAAACTTCTCAAAATTGAATAATTTACATCGCGACGCGACGCGACGCCAAAGCACTTTTTTCCCAATTATTTTTTTTCCAAACCTTATGATTTCCTTCTTGGAGATTTGCTGCATGTTTATGACTTGATCTCATATAATTTAAAGGATTGTGTTCCTGAAGGTGAAGAATTGGTTTCTGGAGCTTTTTTTTCATATGAGAAAAGTGACAAAATTAATCGAAATTATAATTAAAAAAAATGCAACATGTATTGCACGAAAACTCGGTTGACTTCACTTATCATACCATTATATAAAAACCATGAGAAAAATAATAGAGAGAACAAACTTAAGAAATGATTAATTATAAGCTACATTACAATATAACTTTGTCTTTCTTCATCTGGTATTGTTTATGATATAGCCCTTGAATATCACAAAATATAATCCAAGTTTAATTAGATGAATTAAGTTAGGTATTTTGTTTTATGCACTAATTAAATAACATCTGATTATACATATTTGAATCTTGGACTAAAATATGCTTTCTAATAAGTTGTGACGTTCAAGTCAACAATTTGATCAATCGCCGATATTGTATCTACACAATTTTAATCAAACAATATATAATTATATAAATTATTTTTCTTTTATCAAAAACATCTTCTAATTTTTGAAACCAATGACATTTAAGTAATATTTTAAATATAAAAGGCAGATAAACTCATTATACAGTTAGATATATGTACTAATATATTGCAGAATACATTCAGTAACTTATACTATATCAAATGAAAATATTTTAACCGAACCAAATACAATTATATTTAATCGATTATAAGTAGTCAAATCGAAATTATATTCACTCGAATACCAAAAAATATATATGCCTACATATTTAACTAAAATAATTGTATTTAACATAATTCAAAATGCATAAATAAATATGAAATATTGCGAAAAAAATGTTTTCATGATAAGTGAAGTCAACCGAGTTTTCGTGCAATACAAAAAAAATGCAACATGATAGGGCGATGGGCGAAATTAAACCTGGGAGAAAATTATGGGTTATGATATATATAGTTCCATGGTTTATATTAGGTTTTTTAACAGCGATATTTTTACGTAATTCATCAAAACAATCCAAAATCACAGCATTAGATCCGAAACCAATAGGTTTTTCATGGAGCTCAATTCCATGGAAGATCAATACTGATATCAAAGTCTCAATTGACCCGACTTATCAAATTGTTTTTTCAGGACAACCAGATCAACACGTACAAAATGTATATAGAGCAGCAGTTAACATCACCGAGCCATATTATGCAAAAGTAGCATCGTCATGCCTTTCAAATGACGGGTTTGTCGTTCATTCAAACAAAGAATATCCGAATAATCACCCATGGTTTCCGAAATTCGATTTGAATAAGTATCTTCAACAACCTAAGAAGTCTACTTACTATCCTAGAGTCATATTTGCACCACAAACAGCAGAAATGTCAGATCAATTCTTTATTTCAAATGTTTTCCCACTTTTATTCTCAATTCCCGATAACATACTTTCCTCATCTGTTATAGCATTTACTAAGATGGATCCTGCTCTTAAAGATTTCTTAAAATCAATAGATTTCAAATTAGAAAACACAGTAACGACAGAAAGCGGCATAGTATGTGCAGAAGAAGTAATTATTCCGAAAATACCAGAGCCAAATCAAGTAACTCAAGTTGCAAATACAATTATGACAGAATCAATTTCATTTTCCAATACAGGACAAGTAGCCATCCTTGTAACAAGCGATGGCGATCAGAAATTAAGAAGGCGTGATGCAATTCAAAATAAACTAGCAAACAGCGGAGATTTCGTTCAAAGATTCCAAAAGAGATGGACATTGACAGATAAAGTTGCTGCTGTTGCTGGATGTAAGGTATTCATTGGATTTAACGGCGAACAATCAAATTTGGTCGCGTTTTTGCCAAAAGGATCAAAATTTATCGAAATTCAAAGAAATAATGTGGTTTCAAGAGCGGTTATATTGGCTAGAGCCATTGGAATTAAGACATATACTATTTTTATTCGTGAGGGAGACCCAATTCCCGATGATATTATTGATGTTATTAATAATATGATCCATGATAGCTAATTTCATTATGTTGATGTAAATATTCTTTATTTTGTTGTTTTTTAATATAAAAAATTTTGTATTTTTGAAATAAAAAATAATTTTCCGTTTAGAAACGAAAGAGATTAAGATTTGATAATGCGATATGTTTAATTGGTAATAACATAACTATCTCATCCTTAGTTTCAATAATTTGGAATTATTCAGTATCAATTTCTAAAATTCATAGAATGTTTTTGGATTATGTGTAAATTTTACAAAACACATATTCCGGTTTATGCTGAATGAATATTGATTTTGCAAAATGAACTACTCTGATGCAGCCCAATGGCCCCCAAATTTTGAAAGCAGCTTCTTTACATGCTTGTGAGCTAACATGATGTGAATATTCGAAATAGTTTGAATAGCTTTCCAATTCTAATTGAATATGAGTAAAATTTTTAAACGTACAGTGAATGAAAGGAAGTCTTGAGTATGAAATACAATCTCTTACTCAAGAAAATGAAGAATTGAGGAAGCAATTAAAGAATTTGCAAACTCAATTCGAGAAAGCTGTAAGTGTTTCTTCTGAATTAGAAGAAACTTATCGGAAAAATGCAGAATTATCAAGAGCTTTACAAGAATCTGAAGCGAGATGTGCTGATTACTCCAAGAGACTCGAAATTTCAATGAAAAATTGTGAAGAGTTAGAGAAAAGAATAAATCAAGAACCAAGAAAGTCGCCAATTAAGCCAAAAGTAGAAATTAACAAATCTGAAATAATACAATTAAATTCTAGAATACAAGGATATGAAAAACAACAAATTGAATATCAAGAAAAAATTTCGGCAGAGAAAAAGAGAAATCAAGATTTACAAAACCAACTAAATCAAATTTTTAATACTGCTTCTTCGTATTTTAACTCACCAATTAACGATTCAAATTCGTTATTATTAAATTTAATCAAAATACCAGAGAGTAAGCAAAATGACCAAGAAGAATACGTTTTGGCAATCAAAAAATTACAATCAAAAGTGAAGAAATGGAAAGCAAAATATAAAGAGCAACATGAGAGATATCTTGAGCTTCAAAGTAATAGACCAGTGGCTCAAACAACTCAAGAGTTCATAAATCTTAATACTCAGATATCAGAACTGAAAATGACCATTAATTCTCAGAATGAAAAATTAAAAGTCCTAAATGAGGAAAATAGTTCAATCAAAACGCAAAATGCTCAATTATCTGCAAGAATAAGGATCTCTGAAATGAGTAAGACAGAAAATAAAGAAACTGATGAAATAAATTATCTGAACCAAATAAATCAACTTAAATCTGAGCTTAATACTACTAAAACATCTTATGATAAGTCTAAATCTAAACAAAGTGAACTTAATTCTCAATTCAAGAAAGCTTCTCATTGTATCAATGAGCAAAAGTTAGCTATTCAAGCGAAAGATAATGAAATTGAAACATTAAATTCTAGAATAAATCAATTCCAAAGTGATAATAAAGAACTTGCAGCACAAATTAAAATTATAGACAAAAAGCTTAAAAAGAGTGCAAAGCAAGTTATGGAATATAAAGGAGAATTGTCAGAAGTTAAAAAGATTGTTCAGACAAGAGATAATGAAATTCAATCATTAAATGATGAAATTAACAAATTAAAATTTGAATATAAAGGAGTTATTGGAGATAAAGATAGAATTACAGAAGAACTTAATAAGAATAAGATTGATCTTTATGCTTTGCAATCAAAACTTAAAAGTTATCAAGAAAATCTTAATCAATCTAAACAAAGCGAAAAAACAGAAGTCAAAGTTGTAGAAAAACAAAACCATGTTCAAATAGAGGCAATTCCTTTGAATATTTGGTCATCACTTGATTTTCCAAGAGAAATAAGTGATTCTTTAAACACTATAGTAAGGAATCAAATATTAGAATCGTCTTCAAAAGTCAAATCTATTTTTGACATTTTAACCAAATATTATCAAGAAAAGCTCATCAAATATGAAAAATCGTCAGAACAAAACGCTCTTGAAATATCAGATTTGAAGAAAAACGTAAACAACTTTGCTCAATACTTAGAAAGAAGATTTCCAGACCTTAAAATCGATTTTGCTGCATTAATGACAAGTGACAATGCGAGAGAAACATTTTCAGAGTACATAATAAGTCTCTTTTCAAGTTTACAGAATTTATCAGATCATTGTCAAGAAATTGATGCGCAGATAGTAGATCTTTATATTGCTCTGGATGCAGATACATATAATGATGCTATTTCAAATGCTCAAAAGCTGAGAGAAGTTGCTTTCGCATCAAAGAATAGAATTCGTGATTTGAAGAGAGATCTTTCTCAGATTAAATCATTCTTCAAAGAAAAAACTGAAGAATATGATAATATTACAAATAATCTCGAAAAAGACCTCAATAATATTAAGTCAGAATTAGATAAGAAAGAAATCGAAGTTCAAAACCTAAATGAAACCAATAGATCATTAAAAGAAAATAATGAGAAAGAAATTAATCAAAAAGCTTTGATAATTAATGATCTGCAAGCAAAACTATCAGAACATGAATCTGCGAAAAGTCAGCTCTTAATTCAAAATACTTCAATGAATGAAATGATTAAAACACTTCAAGACAAATTCAAAGTATTAACTGAGAACTATAAGAGATTATCAGCTGCTAAAGATGAAATGGAAGCTCAATTAAATCAAGATCTCAAAGAAAAGGAAGAACATTTTGAAGAGCAAAATCAGATGTTGTTAAAGCAAATTAAGGATCTTACAAATGAGTCTAGTGATGCAATTAAAAGACTCAGAGCCGATCTGGAAACATCTGAAACAGAAAAAGATAAAGCTGTACAGGAAAATATTACATCAAACTTGAAAATTAAACAACTAGAATCTCATATCAATGCAATGCAAAATGATATGCAGAGAAATATGAAAACTTTAGAAATTCAAAATTCAATGAAATTGAAATCGATGCAGAATGAATTACTGACCAAGATCAATGAACTTGAATCTTCAAAGCAAAGTATTATAAATTCTATCACTAACAATCTTGCTCCATTGTTAGCAACTGGAGAAAGACTTGATGAAAACGCCTTAGATCAAACTCTTCAAGGAATCAATATGCGCTTTAATCATCTAATGATTAGAGATAAAAGAATTAGAGAACTTCTCAATATCGGACCAATGGACTCAATTGAAGATGAAATGATTAGATTATTTAAGAAGCAATGATAATTTACTTTAAAACATTTGTTTGTTATTAAATACTTATAATTATTTTAAATTACCATATCAATTGAGATGCATTAGTCATAATGAGATATAGATAGAAATCAGCTTTATTGTGAATTTAAAATTTGAGTAGTTTCGAAAAGCATTAACGCCAAAAGATGTGTTGGGATTTGATTTAATTAATTTGACATTTAATTTTTAAATTTTCACACAGCTAATGAACATCAGCATTATAATTCATGTTAGATTCATTGAAACCTCTAATGTAATGATTTCCTTGAAGTGCTTGTATTATTTTGTTTGAATATAATCATCTGGATCATGTTATTTAAATTTATATATTTTTCTAAAATATCCGAATATGAATTGCAGAATTCCATATATTGGACGATAGAATATGGTTAAATAAGTTCTTATTTTTGATATGAACAATTTGAAAATTCTCTAATATCAAGGTTGATATTTTATTTCTTATTGTTTCTTTGATAATGATTATTTTATATGCAACCACAAAAATACAAAATAGAAATTGATTAGGGAAAAGTAAATTTGAAATATTGAATGACAAGCATTTTCTCTCATAATGTCTGAATGCGATGAAAAATAGTGCATAATACACTCTTGTCGGTCGAAGTTCCGCATTCAAGTTATAAATTGTAGGAAATACATGGTACAAAAATAGTATATTTACAATAAACAATACAAAACAAAATCTATTGGTTTTCTTGAATAGTGGTAACAATTCTATTAAAGCGAGCTGATGAATTTGATATTAAATTGGCTGCTTCTAAAACAGAAATTTGCTCGTCATTGAATAATTTAGCTCGTGAATCTTCGAATTTATATTGGAAATCTTCGATTTTTCTTGATAATAATTTAATTTCGTCGATATTTTGATAATAAATAGATGGATTTTTGGTTTTGTTATTTTCGTGTTGCATAACTGCATCTTCAAAAGCATCTAAAAGCCTTTCTATTTGGCCTATATTATCTTCTGCTTGTGTATATGTAGCTAAATCAAGCTGAAATTGATTTTCAATGAGAGAAATTTCATTTTCGAGGTCAACTAGTCGATCTTCCCATTGAAATAGCTGGTTCTCGAACAATTTCATACGCTGTACATCCATTTTATTGAAAAAAATATGGGGTCTGTTACTTTAAAACCCCACATTTTAAAATTTTTATGGTTTCAGAAGTTAATTTTAGTATCCTCTTGTTATAGCTATTATAATTTCATGTATTTTAAAAGAATTGCTCAAAATTATAAAAATTATATTTTTATTTTTGCATGCATGGTATAAAATTATATGTGTAATAAGGAAGAATTAATAATAATATACCGTACCTTTATTCATTTGATTTCTTCAGTAAAAAATCCATTAATATTAAATTTATTGAGAGCCAATATGAAGGATATACTTGTGTTTAGCCTGTTCAGTAAGATCCTTATCAGAAGAATATGGAAATTCTTTCTTTAAATCTTCTTTAGTCTTCTTTATGAAAGCGGCCATTTCTGGACTCATCTTTTCAACAGCAGCTGCTTGCTCTTTTTTACTATGTTTAATTCTCTTGGATTTATCTGCTACGGATTTTGATAAAGGATAGTTATTTTTGCGGAAATTTTCTAAAGCTTGATTGCGAGCGTCACGAATTGCAATATCTGGATTCTCTTCCATAAGCTGCTTAATTGTATACGATAAACACTCATTCCACTTTGGTTGTTCCTCTGCTGAAAAGGAAGTCATTGTTTGATAAAATTTTAAAACGTCAACTATTGAATTCACCTCTTCACTTTCAGGATAAAAAGAACAATTTCAATGCTTTATCTCTTGATATGCATTGTCCCCTATCATTTGTGCAAGTATTCTTTGCAAAATTGAAAATAAGAAAATCAAAAATATTATTTCAAGCATTTCTATTGTAGGTATTAAAAAAATACGTATGACACAAAATATCTTAACGATGAAAGTGATGTAATCCCTTTAAAAATGAGAAATATATAATTTCTCCACTGAATTATGCCAAATTCATTCAAATGCCGTGATTTTTCTATGTGGTAAAAGTTAATTTCTTACTATGTCTATGATGAAGTTAATAATATATTTTGCAAATATCAGGAAGATTTATGCATCTCTATCTAGTTATAAGAAGTGTCTAAAAGGAAAATATCTATTGAAATATGTATATATATTGACTGGTTAAGAAAACTAATATATTTTCATTGAATGAAATCCATGCTATATCCTTGAAACAAGGTATTTTAGAGCCCATAAAAATTATGAACATTTGACCTTAAAAAAATCAATTTTTGTATTAAATTATGAGAAAAAATAATTTAGACTCTTTTGATGAACTGTGATCGAGTAAAAATGGAGTGTCGTGATAGACATATTGAACGCTAACAGAGAATTATGCATCTATCTATGGTTTTGGAAAAAATTAAACCTATTTTCCTACGTAAAGTCTCATTATCGTTTTTCTGCCTCAATATCGAGTTAAAATCTATCAAAAATTTGAATAAGAGACTTTACGATGGAAAAGGAGTTTAAATTATTAAAAAAAAATCAAAACTAATCTAAAATACATTTTTAAATTTAATAAACTAAAACAATAGAATTACTCTGTAAAGCTTATAACGTTGTTTCTCTTAACATTAATGGTAGCTCTTGGACAAATAAAAGATATAAGTAAAAATGTGATAATTGCTCCAAGAACAACTACAGAAACAACCAAAATTCCGATCCATCCGCCCTTTTTGACTGGTCCAATAATTGGATCTTGTCTCTCAGGCTTTTCATAGGGAATAACGTTTATGCAACAGTCAGGTTCATTGGCCACACCATATTTAACTATAAATGTTGATGCGGCGGTCTGAAATTGGTCACCTTCGAAGATATTTCCATAAGTGGAGAGAGTTCCGATGTAATCGCTTGATTCTATGCATAGTACTGGTAATCCGAATTTGTAGTATTCCTTCTTATCAGCGAATTTGTCAAGATCATATAAAAATTCAGGATAAACTTGGAAGAAAGGCAAATAAGTCTCAGTCCATCTTGAAGTAAACGTGTGGATCATCAGCATGGGAACGTCTTTAAGGTCAACTTGAACGTGAACAAGGAAATCATCGTATGGAATTCCAAAAGTATCAGCATCCACGTATGTTCCGCGTGAGAGGTGAAGTTCCCTGGCCAAAGCAATTGTTTTCAGATGGGCAACTCCTGAAACATATGAGTTATTTATGATAACTCTTGCAGAACTGTTTGTTTCTGAGAAAGAAGAGCATTCAAAGGCTTCGTCGGCAAGAACAACAGTTATTTTGTTTTGCGTTTGAAGGTTAACGTACTTTGAACAGAATTTTCTGGTGGTTCCTAATTTCTGACCCCAGAAATTAGGAACTAGGTTGATTTTAGCGGTCTTCTTCGTAGGATCTAAGTCAGCAGGGAAGAATGCTTTGAAGTTTACGATCACATCTTCTTCAGGAGACAAAATTAATTTTAGATTTCCATAATTGTTCGTTGTAAAGTTGATAATTGGCTGCGGAATGATCTTCATTGTGCATGGAATAGAGAATCCGCCATGTCCGGAGACCATTCTGACACCAACTAAAGAAACTGCGTTTGTCCAGTTTAATCTTGGGACATCTGGCACCATAACTTCCTTACTGAAGTACAAGGAGTCAGTATATACCTTCAAAATGCTCTTAAATTTGAGATTATGATCAAAATACTTTCCATATGTCTCCGCATCGATGTACAATGATGCGAAATTGATGGTCTTGAAGTTTTCCGTGAGGGTGCAGTTAAAGAAACCTAATCTCGTTGAAGAATCTTGATTGGCCGGAGTATCAACTGAAACGTTATGGAAAGAATAGTACATGGTTTGGTTCAGTGCAACTATCTCAACAGGGTTCGAAGCTCTAAGTCCATGAACTGAAATTATATCCAAAGGATATCTCGGATTTACAACAAACTTGACTTCTGTATCCAAATAAAAATCTAACTTGATCGACTTGTAAAGATCCTGAGAGATTCTCATCGAATCAAGGAAAGATGAAATATCATGAAAATCAACATTCAAAGAACTGTTGATGCCGCAGAAGCTCTTGCCATCATCTGATACACAGATTGCGAATAACTCGGTAATATTCGTCAAACTATACCTCTTTTTGTTTTCCGAAATTTCTTCAACAAATTTGAGAGGGAAACCATATCTAGGAACGAAAGGATCGACTGTTCCTGTTGAATCACTCGGAATCTCTATCAAAGTGTACTTATCTGTTGGATCAAAAGAAGAATATGATTTTATTTGGAATAAAGCCTTTTGTTCAAATGGTTTCGTGTATGAAATCATCGGAACATATTTGTCTCTGATGAGTTCCATCCTTTTATCAGTGAAAACTAATGAATCTGTTTTAATAATTTGAAATTGACCGTAAATTTGCAGAATATTCACTGGAGTTCCTGTCAACGTGATTTCCTTGATGTCCTTCGTTGAAAATAGTCTACTTATCTTTGAATTTTTAGCAGAAATTTTGACAATTGTGAAATTTTCCAAAATTTCGAATTCAAAAATTGAAATATTGCAATTAAACTCAAGCTGGCTTATACTCTTTGACGTAATATGTTGTATTTCAAGCTGTTTGTTCATTAAAACCTTTGAATTTTGACAATCATCAGTAAATTTGAGTTGAATATCATTTGTTTGTACGTCAAGTGTAGAGTTAATTAATGTAGCACTGATTGTAGCATCACCGTTCCATTCTCCTTCTTGGATTGTGATATAAGAATTTATTGCCTTTAAACTAACGTTATTAAACGATGAAGCCTTGTTAGAAAACAGTGCTCCGATGTATAGATTACCTGAATTATGAATAATTGTATAAGAAATGTTATTTGCAGTTGAATTTCGGAAATTTGTTTTTCTGAAGCCGTGTTCTTTAGATATTGGAGTAATAATGAATTGGCTGCCATACTGGAATATAGAGCCACCATCCTGGATACCGCTCATGATGATACTCTTAGCAAATACTGATCCATCGTAATCATAGTTCGGATAAAACTTCTCTGCGCTGTAGCAGTTGTAGTATAATGTATCGAATTTAAATGTCGTGTTGGAAACTGATAAAAGATCTGAATATAGGTTATATCCGTAAAAAACTGTTGCTTTATCGAATCCTTGGAATCTTACGCCATAAATCTTCATCTCTTTTATAAAGAACTGTGTTGTGCCGTCTTTTACTGCAATAACATTGTACATTTCGAAGTTATCAAGTGTTGTAATTTGATTTACGTTTAAAACGAAAGATGATCTCGATTCATTGTTTGGACCAATAACAAGAATATGTTTTGCTTCTTTAAATGAATAGATATCAAGAGAAATTGGATTTTTTGATTGATAATCGAAATAATCAATATAAAGTGATAAATAATCAATGCCATCAAACTTATTTCCATGATTCTTCTTTAGCCATGCTTCAAATTCCTTTTCGAATTTCTTGTCTGTCGATAAAAAAGTTTCATTTACGTTTTCTGGGCAATAACTCTTTTTAATTGTCTTATTTGTGATGCAAATAGAGAATCTAGTTTCATCATTTGCCAGAAAATCTTGGCTTTGTATAAAGGAAAGAAAGAACGCGAAAATCATTTTTCAAAAAAATTTAAAATAGTGAATCTGAAAATACAAAACCAAGACCTGATATTTTCTCTTGTTTTTACAATTTCATATCTTTTTGCAAAATATAAAAGATATCGTTCCAAAAGTGACAACAAAAATCACCAATCAATATCAAAATGAACCACAAAATTATAATTCTAATGAAGTATTGTTATAATTACAAATAAATTTAAAAGAATTTTCTTTGAAATCATTAAATTTAAATTATTTTGAATTTACATTTTAGAATATTTAATAGTTATACAAAATCCTTATATATACATACTAGATAAATTTTAGTTTTAGGAATATTGGTCGCTTATATTATCTCTATCATGCTAAAAAATGCAAAACTGAAATATAAAAAACTGAAATGTAGAGAATGCGCCCGTAAATTATTAATCAATGAGTTTTTCAATCACTGGTAGGGAATCGAACGCATCTGGTGCTGCTATCAGACGCACCAAAACAGCAGATATCAGTGGGTTCGAGCAGGATCCAGAAGTTGCAAAGCTTCATGATAAATTAGATTCCGTTGAAGAAATTATAGCAAATTTCAAAGCTGAAATGAAGAACAAAACATCATTCTACGAATCAGAAATGGAAAATCTACAAACACAAATCAGAAAGAAAAAGATTGAGTCAGAAACGAAACTTTCTGCATTACGTGAGAACAATGAAATCGAACTTCAAGAAATTGATCAGCAAAACGACTTAGAAATCAAATCTATACAAGAACAAATCAATAACTTCCGTCAAAGTCGATCTGTTCATACAAACTATCATATGCAGACGATGCGAACAAAGAAAGAAGCAGAACTTGCTGACCTTCGTCGCCAGATTGAGCAGCTTAGAATTAAAAACACAGAAAGCGTTTATGAAAATACAACAAAGAATCAAAGCGATAAAATGAACAATCAAGCCAAAATTGCCGAAATGACAGCTCAAATAGAAATTTTAGATGGCGAAATTAAGGAAATTAATGCATCAAGACAAGAAGAATTACAATCAACTAGTTTGAAGGTCCAACAGACATCGCAAGCCTTCGAGCAGCGTGCTAAGGAGCAGCAGGAACGTATTACCGCCTACAGAAATGATTTCCAGAAGAGAAATGCTCAACATCAAGAGTTAATTGCACTTGCCGAGCAACAGGCAGAAGCGGAAATGCAACAGATGGAAAATGATCTTACAGTTGCTACCGATAGATGCACAAAAATGCAGCAAACTTTAGATAGATATCAAAGAAGGTCACAACGCGAGGAACAAATCATTAAAGACGATATTGCATCTCTTAAGGAAGTTATTGAGCGTTCAAAGAAGCTCGAAGAAGAACAATTAAACTCAACTAAGGATCAAATTACAAAATTACAATCTGCTACTAGCGATACAATAGCTATTGATCAAGAAATTGAGGCTATTCGTGCAGAAATTGAGCAGACTAAGGCAGATAATGCTGATATGAGACGTGAAAGAACTCGTCTCGATACTTCCATGTATTCAACAAGACTTTCAAGATTCCATAGCAAATAAACATTTTATTTATATTTTTATATGAAAAAATTAGCTGATTAATTCATTAGTTGATAAAAATTTGAAAACTCAAAATTTATTATTAACTTTTATAGAAAAATAACTGTATATTATATGTCTTATTGTGTTATATTGGTTTCAGACATGGTTATTAGAGAATGCTACAAAGTTATAATAACGAAAATATGTCCTTTGATATGGTTAAGCTGGAAAATAAAAGCCATATTTTATACGTATAAAATATGCCAGAGGTCATTACTGAATGAAATTTAAAATATTATTTTTATTAAGGGTCCACTGTAAAAATTGAAAGTCTCTCAAAATTGAGAGGCGATTTGCAAATAATCGTTATCGTCTTTTTCGAAAATCCACTTTTCCTAGTGTTCTGATTAATATTTTGTGAATATAACAATGAAGTATATGTTTTAGTAAGATGATAATACATTCTATCACTTCAAATCACATAAAAATTGCAAAATCAGCGAGTTTTATAAGAACATCATTTTTTCGAATTTTTTCGCTTCTGGATGCGTGTTTTGAAAAATAGATATTTTCGAATTTTGATTTTAATTTAAGTATAAATTTTATATTAGGAATTTTTTTGACCTATTTCCAATCATTAATTCCTAAGTTTTTCTAGGAATTTAATTGAGAAGAAATTAGGAAATTCGCTTTAATGCCATTACATCCTAATATTGTGATGCATGTAGTTTATATTTATTGAGGCTAATGCCGGAATATCGTGCATTTTATAAAAAATTCAAAGAATTGACAATTGGATAGCACAAATTTAATTCTCTAGACAAAGTATTATTGTTTATATATTCAAAGCATTATCCTTCGTTTTGAAATGTTGGCCAAAAATTTTCGTGTGATTTTTTGTGTTTCAGCATAAATTATGTATTGACTTATGAAAGATAAGCATTTTATTCATTATCATAAAGATATACCAAAACAAATTGATAAAATTTTAAAAAATGTGTATTTTAGTGGGTATTATTCTGGCCAATGCCCATTTTTAAACGATTTAATATTGACCATATCAATAGCCGACTCAATGTAAAAATTTAGATATTATTTTTTTCATTATTCAAACTTTGATAAATTTTAGTATAATGAATGATTTTGTTTCGTGTATGATACAGAAATGAAAAGCTTAATTAATATCATTTTGCATTTTTTCAAGAATGTTAGAGTACATCTACATTAAAAAATCGGATTCAAATTGCGATACTGCATCAAATTGTTGCACATCTGATAAGGATCTCAAAAGAGTAAAGTTAATTTTTTTGTGTTTTTTTAAGTTTTGGGCCTTAGTAAAACACCATCTTGAGCAATATTTTTGGGACGACGATAGGCCTTGTTTGGCCTTACAGTGGACCCTTAAACTGCGAGACAAAAGGCGTAAGTATTCAATTTTGAATAGTTTACATCATTTTTTTAATGCCTCATTGGCAACAATATGCTCGGCTTTGCAATTCTTGCCGCCCATATAGTTCTGCAAGTATAGTAAACCTCTGCATGATCCATGTTTAAATTTCATGCAATTAAGATAAAATCTAATTTCAAATTTACACTCCATCGGCTATTATCCATGTTACACGAGCTTTGTTACCATCAAATTAAAAGAAATCTCATAAACTGAAATAAATTTTAGCGAAAATTCATTTAATAACTTTTAAATTTTCAGAAATACTTAAAATATCCACACAAGCCAATTGTAACTATAAAATTACAGACTCACCATACTATAAAGTGCTGGTCTTTCAACGAAATATACTTGATACTTTTCATAAAAAATCTTCCTTTCGGGTTACTCGTTTCTATCTAACACCTCAAATAGCTTCATAAATTATGAGCCATCACCAGTACAAAGATGTGATCCCTAACGTAGTTAAATTTTCAGAATGAATTTGAAATTCATTGTTGTTGATTCTATTTTGTTTTGTAACTATGGGGATACTGTGATACTATTTCCATAGGTAAAGCGTCTGTTTACTTGATTATCAAATATCAGATAATCTAATCCTGAACAGAGGATTTAAATTTTCTGATAATATATATTTACTTACTAATATTATGTTATATATTAAATAAAATTGAATTTTTATACCTGGGACAAAAGGCGTAAGTACCATGTGATATGAAATTGTGAGAATCTCATAGAATATTTTAAATACTTTCTCTCAATTTAAAAGTGAACTTACGCCTTTTGTCTCGCAGTTTATGATTCGTGATTAAAAAAAAATAAAAGCATTTTTCTTCATTTCTGATACTTTCGCATTCTTGACTATTTCTTTACAATATCGACGTTCTGCATAATAAAGAGCGGTGTCTCCATATTTATCTTTTTCATTGATATTTGCACCATGTGAAATAAGAAGTTCAGCTACTTTTTGACAATCATAATCTGCTGCATAAAGAAGAGCTGTTCTTCCATCTTACCTTAACATGAAATATTTCGAAAGAGATGGAATATCAAACATTACTGAAAAAAAAGCATTCATCAACATTATTAGTTCGATCGAAATAAACTAAAAATGATTCAAGATTATTAAAATCTCCACAAGAAAGTAAATCGATCTCTATATTGTACTCATTCATCAAGAATGAAACAAAGTCAATGTTGTGTGAAATAATTGCACATTCCATGCATTTTTTATTTGGTGTTTGATATTTCAAACATTCACTCATGAGCTCTGCATTTCCGCCTAAAAATGATAATTGTAGACATTGTTGAGTTATTTTTGAGTTGAATTTAGTTCTTAATAACTTGAAACAATCAACTGCTCCGTAGTAACAATATAATTCAAGTAATGTCAATTTTTCATAAGTAACGAAATAAAGATCATGTAAATCGTCTTCAAGTTTTTGATCTTTATCAAAATTGTTGTTTTCAGTGATAAAAATGAATCTTTCTATGTTATTATCCATAATTGCTCTATAAATTGTATTTTCTGCATAAATATCGATATACGCTTTATCTTCAAATCGATAATCGGCTAATTTAATTCCATATTCTTTGTAAAACATGTAGATACCATTATCTAGATTACCAATATTTCTGAGTTCTCTTACATCATAATCATCAAATATGAGTTTGGCAAGATATAAATATGACTTTGCATAACGGTTATTAAATGGAATGATATTTAAAATGTGTTCCATAATCTTGCTAGGAAGGTAAATCTTTGATTCAATCAAATCTGATTTGATCTTTTTGTAAATTGAGCTTAAATCCTGTTCATTTGTCGTTTTTAGCTGATATAATGTATTATATAAATCGATATAGTATTTGAACATACTTCGCAGTTCACTGTATGAATTTGGACTAATGTCATGATCAGACATCAGAAAAATTTTAAAAGTCGTTTTGCATTTTTCATACAGACAAAGATTTTCATGCGTAAAGCAATGTACCCAAAGATTTCGGATAATAACATTTTCCTCACTTTCAATGAAATTGAAAGAACTTTGGAGGAATATATATATACATGTTTAATAGGGACGAATGCAAAAAGTCAATTAGCATATAATATAATGCTTATATTTAGTAAAATTAACATACATTTCAAGGCTAGATTTCGAGAAAAATTGAAATCGTGATTTTTTGAGTGGCAATATTATTTGTAACTATATATAGTATCCAAATAGCATATTATTGTGTATTCTGAAGTTTACACTTTTTTACAAGTTATCAAAATTTTTTTCGCAATATCTTGCATAATATATTGTTTGGTACCATTCTTTATTGAATGAAACCTATCGGTCATTCAATTTATTGTGTTGATGATTCAAAAAATTTGAGACAGAATTTCTGAATTAATTCAATAGACATACAAAGTGTGTGAAATATGTTTCTCAACGATTACAAGTATAGTATGAAAATAAGAGTCTTTATTAATTTATATAAATAAATAAAAAAATAAGGCGACCGGCTCTTGAACCTTTACCAGTTTGAAATTCTACATGACAGTCTTGTGTAATATCATTTTTGATAAAAAAATCATTCCATAGTTGAGATAATGTCATAGCTGTTATTAAAAATATTATCCCCATAACAAAATTCTTATTCTAAGCTAGTAAAATAATAAAATTTTTATTTCAACAACAACAAGTAAATAGATGAATGAAAACGTACTGCATTAGCATAGATGTAGTAACAATCGTCTAGATTTGAGTTATGACTATTCCAATCAATATGGATAAAATTGAAATAAGAAATATCAAACAATTATATGCGGTACTGTGCACTCATTATAGAGGTCATTTTAATTCATAAGTAACTTATATAAAAAAGCCGACTTTTTTTCCCTATTGCAATAATTTCCTCAAATTTTAGTAACTTTTTCTATATTCAAGCTATTTGAATATATATCATAAGAGACGTAAAAACTCAAAATTATGAGGAATTCTGAAGTTGCATTTTCGCGATGCAAAATTTCGATTTTTAATGTGGGGCTTTGGAAGGTGCAATCTTGATGTCATATCCATGTAGGAGTACTGGTGCAATATAATTAAGATTAACGAAGTTGATTTTAAATTGCATAATGCGGGAGAATAACTGACAATACAACTAAGTTTACTATACATGATAGTTGCCAATTGGAGTAATAAATTAGGCTGCACCAACCATTTCTTTCATTTCCGGTATGACTCGAAGAAAGAAAGCAATCAGTAACCCTAGGAAAAAAAATGAAGGGTATAAATTTTCGGTTGATGCCCAAGGGAGAAATTAACCAAACTCATTATAACAAATTGATGGAGATTTTTACAGGATATAATGATGTCTACAATGCTTTGTACAGGCTGAAAACAAATGACGAAGAAAAATTAAACGCAATTTACAAAAAAATCAAACAAAACCTTATTGTCTCTTATCAAATTTCGCCTGGTGACATTATCACTGATATATCCGAACTTTCAATTTATAACAACCGCTACATGAAGTCATATTTAGCGATTGCCAAACAAATTGTTGACGAATACCATCTAAATCATGTCAACAAAATCAACAGAGTTTTTAATTACCTTTTCTACAAAGAATACAGTACATTATTGAATGAAAACGAGGAAAAAGTTTTAACGATTTTGAATATTCTCATTATTCATCTGATATTCACGAACAAAAGACAATCCACAAATTTATTATGGATGATGACAAAATTGCATTGGTAATTTTTACAGAAAGAGAAGGATTTGATAAAAATCAAAAATTAAAAAGTGATTTATATCCATATTCAAATGAAGGTATTTCGTTACTTGAATTATGTTGTTATCATGGATCTATTGATTGTTTTAAGTTTTTAAGAACGAAATTTCAATCAGAAATCACTCCAAATTGTCTTAGATATTCGTTTTTGGGTGGAAATCCAGACATTATGTATGAATGCTTGAAAGTACAAAAACCAGATGATGAATGCATGAAATATGCAATTATTTCACACAATATTGATTTTGTCTCATTTTTGATGAATGAGTACAACAAAAAAATTAATTTAGTATTGTGTTATGAATACAATAATCTTCAATCATTTTTAGTTTATTTGGATCAAACCAATGATATCAACACATGTTTTGTTATTTCTCCGAATTTCCATCTTTCATTACTTTTAGAATATTTTATTTCAAATGGTGCAGATATCAATGCTAAATACAAAGATGGATGGACCTCTCTTCATTCTGCAGCCAGGAATAATTACAAAATAACATTAGAAATTCTTATTTCAAATGGCGCAGATATCAATGCTAAAGACAAAGATGGATGGACCCCTCTTCATTCTGCAGCCATTAATGGTTACAAAATAATATCAGAAATTCTTATTTCAAATGGTGCGGACATCAATGCTAAAACTAAACGTGGATATACCCCTCTTCATCTAGTAGCCAGTAAGAATCACAAAGAAACATTAGAAATTCTTATTTCAAATGGCGCATATATCAATGCTAAAGACGAAGCTGGACGGACCCCTCTTCACTATGCAGCCAGATATAATAGTAAAGAAACATTAGAAATTCTTATTTCAAATGGTGCAGATATCAATGCTACAAAAGAAGATGGATCTACCCCTCTTCATTTAGCAGCCATTAATGGTTACAAAATAATATCAGAAATTCTTATTTCAAATGGCGCATATATCAATGCTAAAGACGAAGCTGGACATACCCCTCTTCACTATGCAGCCAGATATAATAGTAAAGAAACATTAGAAATTCTTATTTCAAATGGTGCAGATATCAATGCTAAAGACGTATATGGACGGATCCCTCTTCAGTATGCATAGTTATTAATTGTAAAGAAACTGCAGAAATCCTTATTTCAAGCAAGACAAAATAAAGAATCTCCTGATACAAACTATTGCGCAATGAAGAAGTGATAGAAAAATGACAATAAGAAAATACGAATAAAATTAACTCAATTATCCACTTTTTTCACTTGAAAATTAACTCAATGACAATAAGAAAATACGAACATTCTCAACTTCTTTTTTCTGTGAATGTTCTCACCTGATAATTGCAGTTTGACAATCCATTATTTCTAACAAATGTTGCCCCATTGGCAGCAACTATTCCATTCATCACAGCTAGAACAGCGACATCATTTGAAACAAATTTTGTTTTGTCAAAAAAATACTCTACTGTCTCTTCCTTCAACTTGTCTGAATTGATTAAACAACAATTTTGAAGTCAAGATCAATAGGGATTGATAAAATTCATAATTACGTAAAAGTCATATATTTGCTTTTTACTTTTTAATAGAAAAATTATATGTTGTCCATGAGGAGAAAAGTTATCATAATTTCTCTGGGGTATTGAATTTATGAATTTTGATTAGATTCATGGGTATGAAATAATACAACAATAATAGTGAATCCAAGGGCAATAAGAAATTCATCTAGAAACTAATAATTTCAATTTTTTTTTTTAGAGTCTGTTGAAATTAGTTTTCTGGAAAAGAATAATGCTGGCACTAAGATAGGCATCATCATAATGAACTCTTTGAACTGTGAACGTGATAAATTTCAAATTGGAAAGATTTTGCGGGAATGAAATTCAATAATTCCATATATAGATTAACCCTACTGAAAAAACCAATTGATTTTTAATATATTCTTCCAATCTTTCAAATGCATTGAAATAGATAGAAAAGTGACACAAGACAAAAAAAAATGCAAAAACGTGACACTTGCAACCATGAGTAGTGAGAAAGAATCAATGTACTTCAGAATCTATCACACAATCAATCAAATGATGAGAGATCGTGGTTATAACGTCGATCCATCTCGTCTTGAGATTTCTCACGACAAATTTAACAAAGTTTATAGCGGAAACCCACATAATCTTAACGAATGTTATTCAAACATGGAGGGTGAACGTATTCTTACATTTTTCGACTTGATAGAGCGCCTTGATTCTAAGACTATTCAGACAATTATTAAAAATATGGATGAAGCAGGTGTCAACAGAGCTATTGTGATTGGTCCAGAGGGTATATTAACACCAACAGCCGCTCGCAACTTAGATAACGTCCGCTCATCCGGAAAAACAATCGAATTTTTCTCATTTGATGAAGTTATCATCAATATTACAGAGCACGAACTCGTTCCTAAGCACGAGGTCCTTACAGAAGATGAAAAGCAAGAAGTTCTTAAGCGCTACAACGTTACAGAAACACAACTTCCTCGTATTCTTCGTACAGATCCTGTTTCTCGTTACCTTGGTGTCAAACCAGGCCAACTCCTTAAAATTACTAGAAATTCTGACACAGCTGGTCATTATGTCACATATCGTCTTGTCTATTAAAATCTATTTATTAATTATTGAAGGAATAAGTGTGAATTCCATTACCTAATAAAATATAGAATAAACTTTTAATTATTATAAAAAAATTTCAAAAAAATTATAGTTTTATTTTGAATTTTAAAAAGATAAAACACTATCTTCACATTTAAATCCTTCTGTTTTGCAGTATTTACCTTTAAATTTTTCATTTTTTTGTTTTGTATGAATCCTTATGATTTCGAAAATTGGGTGAAGAACTTAAACTCGAATCCTCAAGGAGATGTAGATATAGAGACTCAGATTTCAGAAAAAATGCAGCAAGAAAACATAGTTGAAACTCTTTTAAATTTTATTTCTTCGGATTCATTATCGAATACAGCTATTGTCTTTGCATTGACCATGATTAATTCGAAAAATATTCTAGATGAAGATGAAAAAAATCTTCTAAAGGCATTTTTTTCAAATTATTTTATCGAAAATAGATCAAAATTTATCAATTCTGCATTTTCAAACGTAATTGCGCGACTATTCATTAAGTCTTACAAATTTTCAATCGAAGAAGTACCAGGTTACATACAAAATTTGGCGAATTTAGATTTAGATGGATTGATTTTATCATATTTCTTAGGAATGAATATTATAACAGTAAACGAATCTATAGCAGGAGTCGAATTCATGTTTGATTTGGCTTGTAAACCTTTGTTAAACAATGAAACCAACCCAAATATTCTTCAAGTCGCATTAGAATTCATGTCAACGTATTTGAGTTACTGTAAAAGAGGGGAATTAATATATATTGATAAAGAAATCATGGAAAAAATTTTTGAATTTGGTTCTATCAACAGATTGTTTGATTTAATTGAAAACTTTCAAGGTTCCATACCATTATATGCTCTCAGAATCATAACTACCACACTCAATACGTCAAAATCTTCATTTGGACAAGGAGATAATCGAGATCAATATATAGCCGATATTTTATTACGTGTTTCCAAGATATTCATGGAAAACAAGTCACATCCTGATTATTTGCCAGAGTATGCAGCTCTCTGTATTCAATTGAAGAAATTATTGCCTTCATTGAATCCAAAATACGATGATTTAGGGGAAGAGTTTTTTAAAGCTTATGCCAACCCTGCATTTTTTGTTTTGACACCTACAATTTTACAAAATTATCCAAATTTGGCAGAATTAGTTTTAAGTTTCTTGACAGAGATTGTAAAGAAGTCCGATTCAAGTATTAAGCAGAGGCAAAGCTTCCAAGAAGCTAAAATCATCAAAAAATCTTGTCAACAAATCGCAAATACGATATTTAATATTGAATTTGACTCAAACATCTTAGAACCATTCATAGAAGATAGATCTAGCAAGATACTTAATGTTATACTAGATTTACATATCTTAAACGAAGAAACAGTTTATATTAAAAATGAATCTGAAAAAAATCCAGAAAAAACAACAGGAAAATACCAAATTGTCAACAAGGTCAAAGATTCATTTGATCTTGTCTTCAATAATTTAGGAATCTCGATATCATCAAGAGATTGTGTCAAATCAGCTTTGTATTTATCGTATTTAAAGCTGTGTCTTGATCATCTGAAGAGTCCCGACCTGTTTATTGCTGTAATGGAAACAGTTCGAAATATGTTGTTTGTATTTCCCCCAATTTCGGCTGAAAACAGCTCCCAAATGGCCGTATCCTTGGAGTTATCTATTGTAGGCTTCTTCGAGTTACTTATTCAAGTGTTATTAAGCGATACCGACAAAGATCGTTTGGATTTCTTAGCCGAGAACAGGGAAGTTGTCATAGAATTCCTTTCCAGATTTATTTCCGAGGTCCACGATAACAGTATCTGTCAAGAACTTGAAATTCCGATTATGAGCATCTTGGATTTCTCGAAATACAAAACTCTGCCACTCCAAGTCATCGCCATGGATGATAATTTCTTTTCATTACTCATGGGTGTCGATTTCCTTTTGTTCAACGAAGAAAACAAAAATAAAAAAGCCCGTCAGTTTTTCACTTCACTTTTCTCACTTGGCTATTTGATGCCAGATCCAACACACATCACAGCGATGTTTAACACCATATCTCAGATATTCGCGGAGTCTCGGAATCCGATTATCTTTCACATGTTGAGTGGATCTGTTATAGCGAAAAACTGTATTTTTGATTTTCTTCTTGAGAAACTTCGTATTCAGTATTACGAGTTATTTTTGTCACTTGTTAAAGATGACAAAACAAGTGACGTTATACTAGAAAACATCTTGAAATTCTTAGTTGTTTTCAGTGAAAACTCAAAGAGATTTGATGTAAAATCTTTGAGTGAAGAAGCAATTTTTTGTTACACGTTTTTAACAGATATATTAAGGGTTTACGCGATCAAAGTTAATAGCATGGGCAATAGTATCCAAACATATAAGATAATTGCAAGGATTCTTGATGTTTTGAGGAATATAATCGAATCTAATTATATTAATTTAGGAGTTTTGGAGATTTACAAGAAAACTGACTTTAGAGATATTGTCACTCTTGTTATCAATCGATTGGTATTAGTTCCTTTGTCTACAATTGCTGATGCACCGAAATTGGCATTGAGATATATGAAATTTTTGACAAGTTTATTGTCAGAAATTCCGTCACTTTTCTTTTCATTTGAGAGCGAAATCCAACATCACCAAATAGAAGTTGCGAAAGTTATATTGAGTATTGATGCAAAAGAAGCCATTGATTCATCTATTTCTGTGATTTCGAGTTATTTATCTGTTGTTGATGAGTTTAATGATAAAGATGATGTTCCTATGGATTTGAGAGAGGATTTGTTCAAGTTTTGTTTGCATTCTATAATTGTTGAAAGGAATAAGATTGAATCGCTTGCAAGAGTTATTTTGATATTCGCAAAAACAAATCCGGAATTGGTTAAATTGACAATTGACAATATTTTTGGCCAAATTCCTCCTGAACTGCAAAATGAATCAATTTTCCCTTTCAAACATTTAAGATCTAATTTAAATCCATCAATAGATAGTTCTAGGACTTCTCAGTCAAAACATGTTCTGACTGCTTGTTTAGATATTGGAGAATTCTTTGAAAAACATAATATTAATATAGAGATATAATAAATTTTTTTTTCTATTCTTTAAGATTTTTTTATAAGTTACGATTATTCTCATCTCACTTTCTAGACATGAATTTATATCCATTGATTGTTAAAAATCTTTAATTAAAGTCAATGTAAATTGTTGTCCAAGGCAGTATCATGAAAAGTGACATGTTTTATTATCACAAATTGACAAATTCACAAATTCTGGAAAAAAAATGAGATTTCATTTTGTTTTGAAATTACACGAGAATTAATTAGTAGATAAGCTATATTAAATTTTCAGAATACGACTTTTCTATTCAAAAAAATTATCACAAATTATCACAATTACCATTCAATTCTTTAAAAGCTGATTATTTCATTTCATTATTTTAATTGGTAATATATGGAACCTGACTGGAAAGCAATTAGTAAAAACATTTCCAAATATATAGATAATGAAACATTCTTATCTGCAAGGAAACCAATAGAGATTTGCAGCATACTTGATAATGCAAAACTAAGCCCAAATGAATTCACAATTTTATTCACAAACTTATCAAAATATCATGGCAAATCAGATATGCTAATGATGCTTGGTCGTGCCCGTACATCAGAATTGGCAACACAAGAAGAAGTTGATAAAATCTCTCGAACTATTTCATCAGTTCTAGGAGTTAGCCTTCTGGATAAAGTTTTTACATTTTCTCAAAATAATGCTCAGTCAAAAAATTCAAATTCTCAAAACTCAATTAAAGAAGAATTTTCCAATATTACTGTAACCATGGCACATCAGAAATGTTACGTGTTTGAAAAAATTAGTTTGAATACTACAATTGAGAATTTTAAATTAAAAATCCAGAATATTTTGGGTATTCCAGTAAATAATCAATTGTTATATGCTTGCAATGCACCAATATCAAGTAGTGGCACTTTAAAGCAATATGGTGAGTATGCATCCTTTCATCTTCTTGATGGAGTAGCGATTTCATATGGTGGTTATACTTACCCTATTGATATTGATAATTATGATATAACAGTTGAGGAATTAAAACATATGTTTAAAGAAGAAGTAGGATGGCAAGTGATCTATCAAGCAATCTTTTATAATGGAATCACTCTCCAAAATAATCGAACGTTAAGATATTACAAAATTCAAAGAGGTTCAACAATTGAAGCTAGTATTCATTATAATATCTCTGCCATTAATAGACCTCCTTACACACAAATTTTTTAAAGACTTTGAAGGGCAAACATATAACTCTTGATGTGAATCTTAATATGAAAATCAGTGACCTTAAAATCCTGATTTATGATATTGAAAAAATAATCCCAAGTCTTCAACAATTACGTTATGCCGGAAAGCATTTCGAAGATGATAATACATTAAGGTATTATGGAATTAATAGGGATACTACAATTCATCTTGTTTTAAGATGTCGTGGTGGAAAACCGGTGGTCTATTTGTATCCTAAAGAAGAAATAGATGCAAAAGTGAGTATCAAAATCAATGATGGTGAATTTTCATTCGTTTATCCTTCATTCGACGAAGATAACACGTGGAATGTGAAAGCACTTCCATCAGGCGAGATCATCCACAGAGGAAAGAAACTGAGGTATCTCTTCTGGGAAACACTCTTCTACCCTAATCTCAAAATGGACAAAGGATTCATTATCCAAGGGGAAGGGTGTGTTTCTTTCTTTGAGGATAAGCTCAAGTCTATGAACCTCAACGACACAGAGATATGCGATTTCATCACATACTGGTGTCCGAAACTTTGCGCATACAAATACATCAAAGTTTGCTTCCAGTTTGAAAGCTTCGACGAGATATGCCCGATGAACGTTGAACCGAAACCAGACAACATCAACAGAGTCTTCTTCGCAGCTCTCCCTCTAGATACTCCATGTGACATTGAACCACAAGAACTTCCAATATTCAAACGCGATGGCTTCACAGTCATCGAATGGGGTGGAACTATTATTCCAACAGAATAAGGGAATCTTTGAATAAAAGCATAATTTATTGTTTATTCTTAATTTACTGTATTACTTTGGTTAAGATTTCCTCAACAACCTTCTCTGTAATTTCATTGTTATAGCCAAATTTGTCACTTCTTACAAGCTCCATGACTTTTTGAGTCACAATCTTAACATCACCATCATGAATCTTTGAAGCATGTTCGAATTCTGACACTTTCAATGGCAATCCAAGTTTAGAAGCAAAATTGCGGATGCATTCGATGAATTTGTCTGCCTTCTCATCAACTGTACCTTCATGAATTCTCCAAACGGCCTCTGCAGCTGCCGCCATTGTGACCTTTCTTGATTCTTTGAGCCTCTCATAGAGAGCTGGTGCAACAATTGAAAGGGTTGCAGCGTGATCAATTCCATAGACAGGTGTCAATGGTTGGGCTGTAAGATGAATTTCCCAGTATGGAGCTTTTCCGTATGCAAAAAGATGATTCTGTGCAAAGGATGCAGCAACAATCAACCTCTCATGCAATTCTAAAGATGAATTTGGTTTCATCAAATCATTGCTGATTGTTACAAGTTCTTTCATTATTGCAAAGAAGAAGTTATCTGACATTGGAGATACTTCACCAGAAATAACTTGATCTGTGCAATGAATCATGGCATCGAATAAGCCATTTCTAAGTTGTCTTGCTGGTAATGTCATTGTATATCTTGGATCAATGATTGAAAACTTTGGATAAGTAATCTGTGCGCCACTATGGTTCTTTTCCTTTCTGTCTTCTCTTGAAATAACAAAGATGTTATTCCACTCTGAGCCTGTTGCTGGAAGAGTAATGACTGAGCCAATTGGAACGGCTATTTCCGGGTAGCTTCCTTTAGCTATGATATCCCATGGATCGACTGATGGATCAAGACCTGCACCAGCTGAAATGAATTTTGTGGCATCAAGAACTGAGCCACCACCAACGGCAAGGATAAGATCTGGTTTGTAATCACGGACAACTTTAATGATCTCTAAACATCTTGAGTACTATGGATTTGGCTGGATTCCACCCTCCCATCTTGTCTCACATTCGAGATCTGATAATGCTTTAACAACATCCGCCCTTGCGCCATTCTTGTCGATTGATCCGCCACCAAAAGTGCACAAAACACGAGACTTTCTTGGAACGAAATCTTTGAGATGCTCTTGAACAGCATTAGCTCCAAATACTAATTGAACATCATTAGTCCAAAGCCACTTCATTTGTCTATAAATGAAAAAAATGAACTGATAATGAAAATTTTAATAATTGAATAGACTTTTGAAATTTGAATTGTAATTGAATTCATTAAAAATGAAAAAAACATAACAAAAATATGTGATTTAATAATAAATTTGCGCCGAAGTTCAATTTTTTCTGACATTTGGTCATATGAATTCACAGAATTTTTGTGAAAATTAAAGTTGATGAAAAAGTAATTTTAAGGGATAACATAGCTTAATATGCAAATATGTGAGCATGTGTATTCCATCTCAGAGAAAATAAAAAAAAAATTAAACATGATTAAAATTATAAAGAGATAAAAAGGAATTGATCATTTTCAACAGCATACAGTCGGAAATTCTACAACTAATGAAATTCTTTGAATTGAATTTAAATTAATATCAAATCAAATCACTGTAATTTAGATGGAAAGAATGTATTTTTGATTATGCATAGATGTGTATTATGTGAATAGATATCTTTGCAAAAAATAGATGCAAATTCAAAATATCAAATCATAAACGCATAATTCAGAAGATGTAATAGAATCACATCCGTCACAATAGTGCAAGTGTTTTCTGGTCTTATTGCATGAACTAATATAAACGAAATTACAATTAATTCCATAAAATTACTTTTTTGATATGCAAGATATACATTCATTATCATGTCTAATCTAGAAATAGTAGGTTTTTGAGAAATATCATGAAATACAAACAAATTTTATACTAATTCAGAATCAAAAATATCCATTGAATATGGTTTTCCTTCGCATATCAACAAACTAGTCCCATACTGAGTAAAGTATAGATTATTCCGCATTTTCTTCGCTTTTATTAAGTTATTCATTGCCTTTTCAACATCCACAGAGCGGGCATGAAGAGCAATAAGGTCTGCCAACTTATATAGAGGGCTGTATGGTTCTTGTGGCTTTTTACATTTATCAAAGTTTGTTTTCCACAAATTTTCGTCAGTGAACATTGTTGGTTCTTCTCCAAAGCAAAACGGTGATCCACATTGTTCTGGAGATAAATTTAGCCATTCTCTCATTCTTTCTAGTTCAACATCGTCTTCTCTTTGCATATTTTTAATCCATTCTTCACCATGTTGAAGGACAATACCAGCAGCTTTTCTAGACATTATAAATCCGGTACCACCTTGAAGGAATCGACGCATCCAATGGCCGATAAAAACATTGTCACTATTTGGATCATAATTTCTCTTTAAATAATATAAAAGTCTATTAATAGATTCGTAATCTACAGGAATGTCATCTGTCATTGACCAATAATAGTCTATTGTTGTATTGTAATAAAAATATTCCATTCCTGTCATTCTTCTTGAACCTCGATCTTGATGAGGTGTAAGCCACTTGCCATGTGCGCTTTTATGTCGTAGGTATTTTTGATAAGGAGGAAGATAATGATATGTTAAATTTGGCCCAAGTGGAATTTCTGTTATAAAAGCATAATCGTGAGGGTAAAAAATCTTTTTCATCCAATTTTTCATCATCTTTCTTTGTCGACCTGCTGAACTTTGAGTTGTAACAATGCCATAAAAGAGTGATGGTAATGTTTTTTGAGTAATTCGAATGTCAGATGTTTTCATCAAATACGTGAAAGCTAGAGAGAAATTCAAAACAACAAGAAATACGAATTTAGTCTGTTCATTTGAATTCATAAAAGAATAATTACTTTTTTTTTCAATACTTATTTCAATTCAATTGAAAAGTAAAATATTATAAGATGTGTGATTTTCTTAGTGATTCTTTTTTGAAACTTCTCAATATTTTTTGTATGAGATTTAATTGCAACGGTTATGAAATGAATTGGGCAATGGAATCTAAATAATTTTTTATAATATTTTTCACTTTTTTTTTGATAAGTCAAGATTTCTTCCAAATAGTTTTTTATTAGAATTAAAAGAGACATGTTTATTATGCCCTATTATTTAATACGATTGATTTTGTCTAATTTTTTTCAAAATTTATTGTATTGAAACGGTATTATCAAATTGGTTTTGAATGATTTGATGTGAAATGTTGGAACAAACCACATTCAAACCATATTTGGATGGTCGACCAAAAATTTATATTCTTACTAATTGATCAACGTTTGATTTCATGGCCTAAGTTTGTAATCAAGTTTAATTTTTAAAAAATAAATAAATATCAATATATTTTTGTGTGACAAATGTTTTCATAATGCATTGTTTAACTGATCTGATGCATTGTTTAACAACAATACTGTTCATTTTGCATATTTTAAAATTGAAATATATTCTAGATATAAATTCATCCAGACAATTATCAAAATCAATGTACTATGGAAGGAAGATAATTTTTTGAAATAATGCAAAATTATAATAAATAAAATATTTTAAAAAAGAATTATCGAAATCTCGATACAAAATCTTATTAAAAAGTGTGTTTGTATTAATTCCGAGAATTATCAAATTATACAATTTTCCAAAATTTTTAATTTGAAGATTCATTTTTTGTTTTTAAGGGTGCACTTACCACTTTCTGACAATCTCTCAATTTTTTGACGCTATGATAAAAAGTTATTATAAATCCCAACATAGTACTTCATATGACTTTTATACCTTTTTGTTATTAAAATAAAGATATGTTGATATTATGATAGCATGTCAGAAAGTGGTAAGTGCACCCTTAAAATAAGTAAATACTTCAATTTTTTACTTTTGCAACTCAATATGGAGAATTTTTTTCAAATTATAGATCTATTTGAAATACAATAGAGACCAACACTGATATGGAAGTATAGGATATCAAAGAACCTTTATAATGGTAATACTATGATGAACAAATGCTAAAATCTGACTCAGTTATAATCAAATTTTTGATCTCAGGGAAATTGAAAAAGTAAAAATTTGAGGTATTTTAAATAAAAATAATGAAAATTTTTTTTATTATTTTATATGTCATTTTCAGATTTAACATTATCTTCTTTCTTTTCTTCTGCCTCATCATTCTTTTCCTCTTCATTCTTTTCTTCTTCCTTCTTTTCGCTATCATGATTTTCTTCTTCCTTCTTTTCTTCCTCATGATTTTCCACATTTTCATCATGTTTCTCTTCTTCCTTTTCATCTTCCTTTTCTTTCTTCTCAGATTCAGATGATGAATAAGAATATTCTTCATCTTTCTGTTCTTCGTGTTCTTCCTTCTTCTCTTCCTCGTGTTTAGGCTCTTCAACTACAGCGTTGTCGTAGAAGTGTTCGAAGTATCTGCAAAGTGCTGTGGCGAAATTAAATCCAAGAAGTCCTGGATAAGGGATTGATGACTTCTTGATGAGGTCAAGCTCCTTCATGAATGGTTTGTGCTTCTCTGCAAGCTCTTTCATCAAGAAATTGAGGGCTTCGGCGAATTCTTGGTCTGATGGAATTTCGTATTTCGGCTCGCGCTTGCCCATATCGCCAATGGAGTACATGAAGTGCATTAACTTCGGGTAGACATGGTTGTTGAGTCTGTTGTTCCAGCTGGCGAACTTTTCGTATGGTCCGCACATTTGGCCGAGCTTAAATGCGATTCTGAGGAGCCTGCAGATGCCGCAGACATTGTCTGGCTTGGAGAGGGTCAAGTCTGGAATGTATTGGGTTGGGTTCTCGAGGACACCGCAGATAAATCTGATGCCGATAAAATCTGCAATGTTAAAGTAGGTAAATGACATCTTGTTGAACCTAATCGCGGAGAAGTATCTGATGTAGGATACAAGATGACGTATTTCGTTCGAAAATAGTGAGGATGTGTCCATGATATACTTAAGTGAAGTGAAAAATACTTTTTCTGCCTTCTCAGCGTTGACCATGTCCATCTTTTCGATGTTAAGATCATCGGAAGAGTCGATGTAGACGATCAACTTGCGGAGAAAGTCTGTAACGTAGTTTGTGGCGAATCTTTGGATGAATGCTTTGTAAAGATGAGGAATAAATGGTACGGATGAAAGTAAGAATGTAATGTCGATCTTGGGCTTTGCAAAACTAGAACCAATGATCGTTGCAAGAAGAGTATGAACTGATTGATCATGCATGAAGAGAGTAAGTAAGGATTTGGCAAGCATTGGATGGTTGTTGCAAACATCCTTGCCAAGGAAAGCACGAACCATGTGGCCATCGTGAGCTGTAATGGCATCATTGTAAGCTTTCATGATTAGCGGTGGAATTGCCTTGTCAAATGATGTCATGAACATTGGGAATGATGCATGCTTCTTATCGAATGAAACGGCCCATGCCTGTGTAAGTTTCGAGTCGATTGGAATGAAACGAAGAAGAACATCGCCGCTGATGCCATAAGCAGCAACTTTCTTGTCTTCTACGTTGAATCTTGTGCACTTTTCTTCGATAATAGCTTCGATTTCTTCGCCAACTTGTTTGTAAACATGAATAATCGAATCATTATCAAGAGCAATCCATAAAGCCTTGTTTCCGTGGTTTTCCACACTGCAGAGACCCATGGCAAGGAGCTTTGTATTTGTGGATGTTTGCTTCTTGGCCCATTTCGTTGGTGGGAAGTTCATGCAGAGCCAACGCATGAATTTTGTTGGATCTGATGACTCGTTGGCCATTCTGAGAAGGAGATGAACAAATGCTTCCATGTAAAGATGTGGTTTCGGAATGCATGGTAAATAAGTAGTCGCGATAGTATTCATTGCTTTATTTGGAACTTTTGTTCTGAGGAATTGAAGGAAATCTGTGACAGCGGGTGATGAAGATGCTGCCATCTCATCGAAACTAGGATTATCAATAACTTCAAGGACAACTCTTCCGGCAACTAAAGCTGGTGATTCTTGGAATAAGCCAAGAGCTTCGAGAGAGTCGTTTTCTATAGCTTCTTTTTGAGATTTGACGAAACGCTTGTAATCAATAACGGGTTGATCGACACTATTTATAGAAACTTGAGATGGTTGAATTGTAGGATCAACAATAGCTGGAGCGGTTGGCTTTGCCTCGGCTTTGGGCGCTGAAGCTGCCTCTTTTTTGGTTTTAGAGTGGTGCTTCGAACTCATTCGAGAAATTGTTAATTTTTCAGGATTTAACGGTTAATGAAAATTTGTTTGTGTAATGAGAAGTTTAATAAGAATAATTAAAAATTTGGCTCGGGATTTTCCATGAAACTTTTGTGAAGTGTTAAACCCCGATGTGATTTACAATGGGAAAAATTAGAATTTGGAAAGAGCAATTAATATAAATTAAGGGTTTCGTTTTGCGAAAAAAACGTACAATACGCAATTTCGCTAAAAAAACATTTAGCTAGCAATTTCGACCTTTGACTCCACTCAAGACGTCACTTTTTTAATTTTGCGGTATCATATTTTTGGAAAATCTTTATGAATATTATATAAAAAGTCTCTTTAATATCTATATTTCATATTTTTATCGATTTTTAAAGTTTTCGCGAAAAGTATTCAATTATTTTTGCTATTTGGTCGGGTAAATGTCAGATTTGCGACATTTTCTGATATGATATTCATATTCTACGTTGATAATAATGCTTATAGAACCCTCTTGCTATTGTGTCAAAATTGCGAAACCGATAGCAAAAATATCTCGCAATATCAAAATTGAGATATTGAGTGAATTATGCATTATAGAGATTAAAAATCTGATTTGTGAAAACATCTCATCAGTTTCTAGCTAATTCAAAAATCTTTACTATCTTATTCGATTAAAATGAAAAGGGAATAGCTTCATTATGCTTTAAATGACAGCCTTATAATATAATCATAGTTTTCGCTCAATATGCAGCATTTTTTTTTCGAAATCTATGGTCAATGTCCTAAATACTGATTGCTTTGCATTCATATCTCTTACATTTTCTATACCCACATCACTATTCATTGCTATTCCTATCTTTTTCATTTTTGTTTGTTTCTCATAATTTCTCAAAAAACATGATAACTTGATATTTGTAAATATCATACTTTATAACGTAAATAAGAACTTGACCTATTAAGAAAAGCAGTAATGAAAAGAAAATCTGAAATTCATAAAAATTACAAGTTTCTGATGACAATTAGCTTAATTAAACCAGGTACAAGATTATATAATTGTATTTTCTATCCAATTATCCATATAATATCTTATCCAGAAAAAATAACTTGATCAATACCAAATGATTTTTTAACTAGTAAATAAAGTATTTTCTTTACACACACATTGTATATCATAGTTTTTTTTTTTTTTTTTTTTTTTTGGTTTCGCAAAACATCCAAAAACAAATATGCTATAAAAGTGACAATTTTAGCAAAACGAAACCCTTATATAAATTGTTCAAAATATTAGAAAGGGGATATCAAA
This sequence comes from Trichomonas vaginalis G3, assembly GCF_026262505.1. Lineage (NCBI taxonomy): Eukaryota > Parabasalia > Trichomonadida > Trichomonadidae > Trichomonas > Trichomonas vaginalis. Next base: position 25,494,088 of record NC_067204.1, on the reverse strand, counting down.
CGCATTTCAGTTCTCAATTTTGTAAATGTACGATATTTCATATTACGCTTAGTTGAGGAAATAATTCGGATTTTACTTCTTATTTTTCATTCAATTTTCTGAGGGGACTTTATTTGACAAGCAGCCAAATAAACAAATCTATGGTTGATGAAAATATGATTGAAATCACCTTTAGTAGAGCAGTTAAACAAGTCGATGCAAATTAAATCGCAAAGGTTTTTATTCCTTTACTAAAATATGAAAACATCTCCCTCGAAGAGTTCCATCCTCAATATAAATCGGGCGCCAAAAAGTTATAAGGTTGGACTTTATCAAAACAATTAAACAACAACATTTACTTTTAAACAATGAAAGTGAAATTCATGACAAATTAATAATAAATGCTTTCATTGATTCAAAATTATCATTTGTCAATGCAATAAGATCCTGCACACATGTAACTGACATTTCACATGGTGCAATACTCGGATCAGCAAAACACTTCTCCCAGCTTTCTTTTCCCATTACGAAGCCATTGATATCAAGCATGGGATTTTTAATAGGTTGTTTTGTGATCGGGTCAATAAAATCTGGAATTGGATTATTTTTATCTTCTGTTTCTTTTGAATCTGGTGTTTGTGTATCTGCTTCTGCTGTTTGTCCAGTAGAACTTCCATCTTTACTGGATTCTGTATTAGTTTCTTTTGATTCTTTGTTAGTATTATTATCTTTGGAAGACTTTGGTGATTTTCTACTTATTTTCGGTTGAACAGCTTGAGTATAGTCATATCTTGTATTCTGAATCATGTATTTTTTCGGAATTTGTTTGTATTTATTCCAATCAGCTTTCTTTTTATTTTCTATAACTAAATTGTATATTTCATGCTCTAAAGCATCTGATGCTTCTCGAAGCAGAGTTACATCTTCCTCGAATATAAATTGTGGATATCCATTAGGAGTAAATGGATAGTTTAAATCGGGTTCATGTGCTTTAGAAATGAGTAATTCGCGATAATACATGGCGCATTGATAGCCTGCTCTTCCGATTAAAGGGGCCGAAAAATATCCCCAGGGAATTCTCTGTATTTTTAATGTTTCTCTAAAATATTTTAATCTATCATTGAATCTTTCTATTTCTTCATTGTTAAATTCTCCTTTTAATGGTGTTTGTTCAAGAAATGATGAACGAAAAAAGAAATGATTTGGATTTGATAGATAAGTTAAATAGTAATTACGTTCTATATCATCAAGTGATTCCCATTGATCGCTATTGAAATGTTTTCTTATGAAGTTTGGCAATGTTCGGAATTTCTCACTCATGATAAAGAATTTTTTCTATGAGTTTCTTTCAAATTTATCAGATCATTTATCCAAATTAATGTGTAAATCTGAATTGTTGCATGATCTCTTATATGAAATTATCATGTGTCGAAATTCAAAACTTTACATTGCCATTGTCCTCAAATGCTTTGTATAGTATTCAATATTGCAAATTGATTTGTGATTCCATTTGCATATTTTAGATATCTAAGAAACCCTTAAAAATAATTAATAAGACTCTCTTTCAACTCATAAATTTTTGAGATTCAAGAAAGAAGAGTATTTTTGGGACTTTCTTGTTTATCTTATGATTGATTTGTACCTAATTTAACATGTATATTGAGTAAATAATGGTTAATAATGAAAAAACACTCAAAAGAATAGAATTTCTGAATGAGGTTCTTAATTCTTTGAACAAAAGTCATTTGGCAATACTGTAATAATTGGCAATTATCTAAAATATATTCTTCATAGTGAAAATCAATTGGTTATAACTGAAGTAAAGCTTTGAGTTGACAAAGTCATTGAATTATCTTATGATATCATTGGTCATAAAGAAACTATTATCTTTTTCTTAGTGGACATTATGGGAAGATTTGTAATATCTATGTTGGCACCTCTACCATACAAAGTCATATAAACTGACAAAATTCATTACCTTCTATCATGTAATATGGAACATTTTTCTCTAATGATATAAGATTATTAATTATTAAGCAGAATGACTCTTTCATAACTCTTTCGTTCAAAATTTCACAATAGAGTCCTCTGATTGAAGCGATTCTATCGAAAGGTTTTGATTCATGGCTTTTTGTTATATTATCGGAACTTTAAAATATTGAATTGTTTTCCCTTAGATTGAAACAATTCACTTTAGTCGTCAATTTAATTTACCGGCTCAGGAATATAAAGGCCTTTATTTCAAGGAACACTAGCCATATAGATGAGTTTATATGAACTATTTCGATTCCAAAAGTGAAAAGAAATTGAGAATTAAGTCACCTTTTGACAAACTAATGAAAAATTGAGAGGACATAGACCGTTGCAATGTCTAATCTCTGGTCAATAATTCTACATGTTTATAGTACACCTTTTTTATATTAACGAGTCAAGCAGAATTGTTATAGGAATGTTATGAAATCCAAAAATACTATCATAAAACATGGCATTTCTATGGCATTTGAAAGTCATTATGTTTTTAATTCAATCTTCTATATTAGTGCCATTGTGCGTTGCAATTTTTAATAATTTCATGTACAAAAGTTAATTCAACGATCATCATTGTCATATTTAAATTCTAGGCCAAGTTGTTAAACATTATGCAATAAAAATGATATTGATCAATACGATAGAAATAGCAACGAAATTTTATCTGTTTTTTACATGTGTTTAATATTTTATTTGCAAGCTATTTTATAGGAGATAATGCTTTTTACATAACGTGCTTTTTGCAGGGTCTTCTCACAAAAGTTCTGCTGAAAAAACGAAGATTTAGTTTTTCTGAGGGCATTATCAAAAAATTGGAGACTAATTATGGTATTAGGATAGTTGATTCATATTTTTGAAAATAACTAGTGGAAGTTTACATCTTCATAAAATGACTTCGTAACGAGAATGCTTTTTTTCGAAAAATTTAAATCCAAAATAATAACGTATATGTATAGATCTCCAAACCATCAAAATTTTTTTTACATTGAAATGATTTCTAACGAGATCAAAAAAAAATTAATCATTCTTCATAATGGAAGCGACGCAAACTACTCACACATTTAAAGAGCCACTCGCCCCAACGCGAGCACGCTCACGAAGCATCTGCCTCAGCATAAAGACCCTCAAAGTCACAGATGATTCCGTTTTGCTTGATCTTTCGAAAATCACTGGAATTGAAAACGTTACAGCTACAAGTATTGTCAACGGAAGCTGGACACGTGAAGAAGACGAGAAAGTCATCGAGTGGGTTAAGGTTCACGGACCTACAAGCTGGACAAAGTTAGCCGAGACAATCTCAGGCCGTATCGGCAAGCAGTGCCGCGAGAGATGGCACAACAGCTTGGATCCAAACCTCAGAAAGACTTCTTGGACTCCAGATGAGGACGACTTGATCATCCAGAAGCAAAAGGAATTAGGCAACAAATGGGCTAAAATTGCAGAGTTCTTACCAGGCCGTACAGATAATGCTGTCAAGAACCGCTGGAATTCAGCCCTCAAGCGTCGCATTGCTGCTGGCGATGTTTCAACATCCATTCAGATTACAGAAAAGGCTGTCAAGGCTGCTAAGGTAGAAGAACAGCCAAAGGTTGAGATTTTAGGTCCAATTACAGATCTTACCAATCTCCCTTCAGAACCAATATATCCTACCGAACAAACATTTACCCCTTTAACCGTTGAAACTATCGATAATGGTTTCGACGATTTCCCACTCACATACTCCTCACCAGAGTATGTTGAACAAGATCTCCAACCAGATCTTCTTGGGTTCGATTTTGATCTCTAATTTGAGTTCGATTAGAACCCATGGGTGCCTAATAAACACCCCACTGCCGCTGTTTTTGCTAATTTAACTTTTTTTTACTTTTTTTTTCAAACAACACTTAGAATCATCATATCTATCTGTATGTTGTGATTTACATATGATATGTTGAGTTTATGAATGAAAATTAGTTGATTTCTGAGTTATGACAGAGCGTTGAAGCTTATTCGAGTAGGTTATTAATGGGCAAACTATTACAGAAAGTCATTTTGTGACTATTCATTTGTACAATCATTCAATTAATGGAAATATTAGAAATTATTTGTTATTTTAAAGTTTTCATAAAATAAGTCAATCTTCGTAATCACCCATGAGTATATTCATAATACAATTACGTTAATAGCCTAGTTATTATTGTAATAAAATATCTTTCAATATTTTCGAGTTATTTTACTAGAACATTGAGTTGCTTTAGGAAAGAATCAATTATAAAGTATAACAACAATTCCAAAATTTTTTCGTTTTAAGTTTTTCAAGTTAAAATTTGTATTTTTAAAATTCATTTTTGAATTTTTGAATTTTTTTTGGAATTTCAAGGTTTGTGTTGAACAATATCCAAGATATGGATGCGTCTCACCAGTCGATAACATTTGATTTTATGCTTCATTTAGCACACAAGGCGCTTTTTTTGATATATATCATATTTTTATATTCTATATTTGAAGGAAATACTTATAGTATTATTATTTTCTCCTTCAAATAATTCATATTTCATGAGAAAAAGCAAGATAATTCTTCCAATTTCGATCAATTTCATATCGAATTCTTGGATAGTTGTATTTTTCTAAATTTGCATTGCCTACCAAAAATACACAAACACACCTATAGTGGATTTTACTAGATAGATGCTTTATAACACGTGAACTTGTTCGAATAATCTTATATCTTTCAAATACTATGAACAAGTCAAAATTAAAACTGTAAACACACTAAATAGCTGACATATGTGTATGAAACTAGTAAATCAACCAATTAATTTTTTACAAGGATTATCTCAATCATTTCGAAATATTTTTTTGCGATTCTTCGCATACTAGTTCCTCTCTTAATGAAGAATATGTTTTTCAACAGCCAAGGAAGGAAAACTGTAGGTGTGGATAATTTTACATCAAGATTTTGCCTTAAAATGTGACATGTGATTAGATTTTTGATTTCTCGAAATTGAATGCCGCCCAGAGCCGCATTATACGGCAGACTTTTTCGTGCCATCATTGCACTAAATGGTATAGCTACTCAAACTGCGGCTCATAGACGTAAATTTGAGTATGTAATATATCAATTAAAAAAATTTTACAATTTTAAGTTTGCGCAAAGCGAAAAAGATGAAATATCAGAAGAGGAGAAGGACGTAGTTTTAAAAATTATTGACGTTCTTAAAAAATTTAGCGAAATCCTTGAAAAATATAAACTTGATACTTGGACATTCAATGTATTAGATCAATCATGCAACTTTTGTTACAATTACATACAAGACATGTTCGATGAAATTGAATCTCTTTGTTCAGTTATTTATCCAGAAGCAGATCAATTTTTTGATTCACAATCAGAGGATTTAATTAAATACAACACATATGACCTTAAGGCAATCGCTTCATCATTTTCGTCATACAATGTAGAGTCTCAGCCTGATTCAAAATTAATTTCAACGCTTCAAACGAGAATTACTGAAATTTCTGCAAAACTAGCGGAACAAAACTCAAAAATAGAACTTACAGAGCAAGATTTTGCACCAATTCCAAAACAATATTCTCATTTCAAGGTCAATATCAAAGATTTCGTTTTTCAAGAGGAAATCGGCTTCGGAATCACAGGAGTTGTTTTTAAAGGTATAAACAATCGAACCAACAAACTCGTTGCAATCAAAAAGTTCTCTTTATCCTCATTTAATACGGCAAGGTTCCAAATCTACCAACGCGAGGTTTCTGTGTTCTCCAGACTTGCAGAGATCCCTCATCCTTGCATTGTAGGCTTCGTAGGTGCCACAGCCAAGTCTCCTTTCTGCATTATTACGGATTACATGCCAAATGGCTCATTATACGAGGATTTAACGTTCAAACACCGTCTTGACGCCACCCAGAACACCATTGCCACTTACGATATCGCTCGAGGAATGCAGTATCTCCATTCAAATGAGATAATTCACCGAGATTTGAAGTCTTTGAACATTTTACTTGACGAAGACCTTAAAATAAAGATCTGCGACTTCGGATTATCAAGAAATGGAGCTGCTACAGAGACAGTTAAGGCCCAAGCCGTCGGAACAATGCAATGGATGGCTCCTGAACTATTAACAAACGGTAAGATATCATCAAAAATAGATGTTTATGCATACGGTATCATGTTGGCCGAGATTCTCATATGTGATCGGCCATTTAATCAGTTCCACGACCCAAATGAGATGAGAAAGGCAATTATTGAACAGCAGGCTAGGCCAATACTGCCAAGTCGAACACCCAAGAAGATGAAAAGCCTAATGGAAAAATGTTGGGCTCAGGATCCCCAACAAAGACCAACTTTTTCCGAAATTATTGAATTATTTGAAACTTGTGAATACTTTTTTGATGGATGCGACATCGAAAAATTACGTAGCCATATCGAGAGATGCAAAGCGAACCCTATTTACGTTGCTGCTGATTGGTTAAAGGCAATTGAAAATTATTCAAAAAAAGAGATGACTTTTGAGCAATTTGTGAAGATGTTTGAGAAGTCAAAAATGCCAATGAGTGTTTCAGAGTCTGTTTTTAAAATTTTCAAAGAAAATTTAAATTCAAATTCTGAATTACTCAGTATAATGATTAATTTTCTTCTCAGATCACCGCTTTTTGATGATTTAGTTGATATTGTAAGGAAATTTCCTGTTAAAACCTTACAAAAAGATTTAATAGAAAAATTCTTAGAAAAACTGCCAACAAAATCACCAGAACAGGATACATCAATACTAATTTTAGCATGCAGACAAGGGTTCCCTGAAGAAGCCTTTCTTTCTGCTAAAACTCAAAAAGATTTGGTTTTAACGATGAATGCTCTTTATTCCATCAAAGAAATAAGACAAGAGTACATAGATCGAATAACAGAAAAAGTTATTGTACTTCTAAACCGAAAAGACGATGAAATAATTGAGATATCATTAAAATTAGCTTTGACACTTCGAATTTGTCAAAGAATTCCTCATGACCACTATTTATATTTTGTAAACTCTCAGAGGCCTTCCATAAGAGATTTATTTCTTATTTGTGCTTCTTTTTGCGAAGATTTCGAACCCAGGTTTCTCCATTATTGCGGAAAGATGTGGAGATTGGAAACAGCCCAAAATGTCCTTCTCAAGGGCATAAGATCTTATACTTCCGCCGCTTATGTTCTCAACAAAATTGAAAATGCAGAGAATCTTCCCGTTGAATTCTCAGCGAAATTCCTATATTTGGCTGCACGTAATCACGAATCGTTACGCGCAAAAGCGAAAAGGATTTCTTTGTCACCGCATTTTTCAAATGCGAGCAGTGAAATCCAAAAATTACTTTCAGCATTATAGTACTAATATTATTTTGTATGTTTGTATATAAATTATATTATTATAGAGTTTAAACTTAATTTTGTTAATATTTGAAGTTTTCTGCTTCTTTTCATTTAGAAAATTTATAAATAACTGTTTTTCTACAATAAGTCATTAAAAATAATTCATAAAATTGAACTTTTTAGAAAAACTATCGTTTGAGTGGAAATTTGAATAGAAAGTTGGTTTTTTTTTTGACTAAAATTAAGGGTGCACACGAGAGGATCATGTAAACTTCAGAATTTAGAACCTTATTTTTAGGCATTATCTTGGCTACCTATTTAGGCTCGAAAAGCAAAAAATATCAAAAAATACAACTTGAGTCCATTATGACCCTTTCATGGAGGTAGTTTTTATCCGCTAGTATTTTCCCTTTGAATCTCTTTACAATTCGAAATCAAATTCAAAACTCAGTAGAAGAAAGGAAGAATCGACTTACTACGGTTGTAATACGAATAAATACATATATTTAATTATTTTTATTTACATAATAATTGTTTGAAGCTCATATTCCAACAAATTTTTAAATAAAAACATTAAAATGTTGAAAATGTTCATATATTTTAATAGGTTTTTGGCACTTTATTGAGGAATTACTACATACATAGTCGAACTGAACTTGATATTTTGAAATTTAAATTATTTATCAAAATTAAAATTTAACTTGAAATTTATAATTATTTAGTCATATTTTGCATAATTCTAAGTAGATTTTGTAAAAAATCAAGAAAGAAAAATTTTAACGTGCTTTATTTTTTCTTTTTTATAATAATACATATTATTATATAATTAACATATTCATAATGTTTCACCCTTTCAAAAATATAATCCTCCTCCTCTCAACTAAACGTACATACGGGTGGCCTCTTTTTTCAAAAAATTAAATTTTGAAATTTTGGGCTCAAATATTAGAGATTTTTTCAACCTTCAACGATATATGTTGTCTATATCAGACCTCCTTTCTTTTTGATACTTAACATTGTTCCTAAATCTTAGCCGTTAAGGCTGTTCTGAAAATATTTTTTTTCGAAAAAATTCGAAAAAAATTCTTAAAATTCAAAAATCCCTTAATTCCTGAGGATTTTGGAAAAAAGTTTTTATATGAACATGTGTATATTATATGAAGTATATTGATAAGGTAAAAATCAAATTTTATTGCATATTCATCGAGAAAATAAACTAACGAATCCCTCAAAATTGAGAGGGTAATCCTCCTCCTCTCAAATAAACGTACATACGGGTGCACCCTTAATGTTTGAAAAATCCCTGGATGTCAACAATATTACAGATAAACTTCATCGAGCATGTGCCACAGGAGATCTAGACCTTGTTAAATCTCTGATTGAGAGTGGCTATGATATAGAAATTTCAAATAGTTCTGGGTGGACCCCTCTCATTTACGCATCAAGGTTCGGTAATCTTGAAATTGTTAATTATCTTATCTACAATGGCGCTAATATAGAAGTGAGGGTAGATGTGGATGGACTCCACTCATTTTTGCTTCATTTAATGATCATATTGAAGTTGTTGAATACCTTATATCTGTTGGAGCTGATAAAGATGTAAGGAGTCCTTCAGGAGAGACTCTTCTCATTTTTGCATCACAAAGAGGTAATCTTGATGTTGTTAAATATCTTATCTCTATTGGGGCTGATAAAGAAGCGAGGGATAATAGAGGAAATACTGCCCTCACAGTTGCACGTGGATCTGTCAGAGAATATCTATTATCTCTAAGAGATAATTAATCACATAAAAAAAAATTAATAAATGTTTAGTAAATAATACTACCGGAGTTCAAAACGTATTCTATATTCTCGGATATTGGCAAAACATAACAATAATGACACAACACAAACATAAACACTAAGTCATATTTGTTCCAAATGAAGATAAATTTTTAATTTTGTTTTTTTTTTGCAATTTGCATTTGTAAAAAAAAGTAGTACAATTAATAACCACTAATCACCATTTTTTACTTGCCCTTTGTCTGGTTAGCGACAGCGTTGATAGCAGCAGCGATCTTCTCCTGATCACCGAGGTAGCGGTGGGAAACTGGGCGGAGGTTCTCATCGAGCTCGTAAACGAGTGGAACAGCTGTTGGGATGTTGAGAGCAACGATCTCATCCTCGGACATGTTGTCAAGATACTTGACGAGGGCACGGAGGGAGTTGCCGTGAGCAGCGATGATGACCTTCTTGCCAGACTTGATGGCTGGAACGATCTGGTCGAACCAGAATGGAAGAACACGATCGATTGTTGTCTTGAGGGACTCGTGGAGTGGGAGGCAAGCTGGGTCGAGGTCCTTGTAGCGGGCATCGTTGCCTGGGTAGTATGGAGAATCCTTCTCAAGTGGTGGTGGTGGGATGGCGAAAGCACGGCGCCATTCTGTAACCTTCTCCATACCGTACTTCTTGGCTGTGTCAGCCTTGTTGAGGCCCTGGAGAGCACCGTAGTGGCGCTCGTTAAGACGCCATGAGCGAATGACTGGGATGTGCATTAAGTTCATGCCATCGAGTGTGATCCAGAGTGTGCGGATAGCACGCTTAAGGACGGATGTGAAGGCGATATCGAATGTGAATCCTTCGGCCTTGAGGACTTCACCAGCAGACTTAGCCTCTTCACGGCCCTTGGCAGAGAGGTCGCAGTCGTACCAGCCTGTGAACTTGTTCTCGAGGTTCCATTCGGATTCACCGTGACGGAGGAGGACGATAGTGTACTTAGCAGCCATCGTTGAAAGTAAAGCAACTCATCGACCACTCATCCACTTTTTGTAAGGATAATTCTGAGTTTCCCGTAGAAATTTTTTCTGAACACCAAAACATCATAATTGCTCTATACTGAGAAGCAAACATTTTAAATCAATATTAGTTGTTGGATGGTGAGCGGATTTCAATTATTTTTGATTGTATGACTTCACCTCACCAACAAATTACAATATCGGATTTGGTTAAGGATATAGTATTCTTATTCCCATGTTAAAAATAATTTAAAAGGGGGGAACTCATTTTTTAGACCAAAAAAGTGGCACCTGAGTATATTGTTTCTGCTTTATCTGATCATTGAAACGGAATTGATCCACGTTATTAGTATGAAACAATGATATACTAGGGACTAAAGAATATTAATATTACAAAAACCCAATTATTCGATGTTCAACTCATCATATCTTGCATTAAAGTTGATACCTTTATTTTTTCGAAATATTACAACAGTAGCAACCTTACGTATTACCAATGATAGCCAAAGTAATATTTTGGCATAAAAAATTTAAAACGATATTAAAACAACAGATTGACTAGTCATTCTGGTATAGTATCATGCATACTACCAGGTGATAAAATCTCAAATATCTTAGCTTAACTTCCGTTTGATTATGAGATACAGATCTAATGTTGCTTGTTTTGTAGCCATAGTCACTAACTGATAACATTATTATGATAAGAAGACTAAATGTGCGAGTTTAATATACATTTGATTCAGATTTATTATCGAAAATCAAATCACAATATATATCTTGAACTCATCTGTGAATAAAATCATGATATTATTGATTGTTTTCTAGACTTTTACAATATTTTCTAAACAAATGAAGATAATCCTTAATTTGAACCAGAAATAATTTTAAATTACTAACAATGGATGGTTATCTATATATAATAATATATTATTTTTGATAGTAAACTATGGCTGATTTATGGTTTAGGAATATATACTTCTTTTCTATATCTTAGAAAAATAGTTATATGAATTGGCTGTATAATTGATATATTTTAGTAGAAAAATTATAGAATAACAAAAATAAAAAGTTTTTATCGATTTATAACACAATGAAAATGGTTTATTTCTCTCTAAATTATAAATCTTCAAAAAAATTAACCTCATTTTTCCAAAAAAATCGATAATTGAAAAAAACGTTTTCATTTTCTAGAAAATTGCTTAGGCTTTTTCTAAAATGGAAAAAATTTGGAGAATTTCACCAAGGAGAACTTCATTCTAGGTATCCAAGGCAATTGCTATCAGTCAAAAAAAACTCGAAAATTTTAAATATTGATATCGATTTTCATCAATCACTTAAAATCGATTGTTTGCAGTCGATGTTATCACATGTTATTAAATTTTAATATATTTGAACATATTACAAATCGTTTTTGAAACTTATCAACATTTCGCGCAATTTAACAATACTCTAACTCTCATACACAGTTACCATTACCACAGTCTCATTTTAAGAAGAAATAATTAATAAAATCTAAGATCTAACGATTTATTTATCCAATTCGAATAATATTTTTAATTATAAATCCTTATTTGTGCATGTTTTATATACATTTGTAGAAAGAAAAACGAATAAAGTGTTACTTCAAAAAAATACCTGAAAGCACTCTAATCAATAAACAATTTACTTTTTTACCATCGAATTTTGCTCGTCTTGAGCCATATTTTTCGTTTAATTTTCATGATACGATAAAACATACGGGTTATCAAGTAAAATATGGATATTTTAGAAGATCATAATATATCTCGAAATCAAACGAAAGCCATTCTATGAGTCCATACACACTATTACTATACTTCATATGTCAAGCATAATGGGAACAATTTTGGTCGATACCTTTGTTGTCGACGAAGTTCCCCCCTTTTAATAATTTTCTAATATCATTGATTATTTCCTGTTTTTTCAATCTCAATTCCACAAAACTTCATATATTCGCTTGCATCTTGAGTGAATTATAATAAGAATTTGTTTTAGATGATTTATCCAATCATAAATTCTCATTAATATTACATTTTGAACAATATTTTTTCAATAATCTATCTTTTTGAATCAAAATCGTATTTAATTTAAAATTGTCTTAGTCCAAAACAGTCAAAGAGAAAATGAACACATTATAATTTGAATGAATGAGAATATAATTAAAAAAAATGTGAAGAATTAAATCATATAAAGTAAATAACGATTTACTTGCGTGGTGGAAGGCCAGCAGCAACAAGATGCTCGTTGAGGATCTTGCGCTTCTCTTCGAAGGAGAGCTTCTTTGTCTGTGGCTTCTTTGGAGCGTGCTTCTGCTTCATCTCCTCAGCGTGCTTCTTCTTGTCAGCGATGACTGTAGCAGCTGGGTTCTTGCGGATGGCAGCGTGAGCATCCTTGTAGATCTTCTCAAGGTTGTCAGCTGTGATTCCGGCCTTGACGTAGCGGGAGAACTGCTTGTTGTACTTCTCTTCGGACTCCTTCTTGAGCTTGCGCATGTAGTCAGCAACGGCGCCACCGAGGATGTAGTACTGGTTGCCCTTGACAATCTTGTCAGCTGGGACGTCCTTGCGGTCCTTGCCAGCATCCTTGTCCTTCTTGTCGAACTTGCAGGCGAGGCGGCAGACGTTGTGTGGGATGAAGAGGCCACCATCGACGGCACCCTTCATGACGGCGAAGACCTTAGCGCCTGTTGTTGTACGAGCAAGACCAACATCAAGGATAACCTTGAATGGACGTCTGTTCTCTTCATCGTTGAGGTATTCCTCTGTGATCTCTGTCTTGAAGACATCGGCAAGCTTCATCTGTGTGAGGAAGCGGCGAGCAACAAGAAGACCTGTAGCATAAGCAGCTGGGTAGTTGGAAAGACCGAGCTTGATGCCGTACTTTGGAAGTTCTGTGGAGAGAGCCTGGCAGACTGTCTTATCACCTGTGAGTTCGGCAACAACGATCTGAGCAATGACCTTTGTGTTTGTGATACGAGCGACAAGGCGGTACTTAGCAGCACCATACTTTGTCTTATCCTGCTGGATGAGCTGAGTACGCTGAACGTAATCAGTCTTAGCCTCACGCCGCCTGCGGAACTTTGTTTGGAAGCGAGAGAAGTAGCCGGCGTTCTTAACGAGCTTAGCAGACATCTTCAAAAAAGGAAGGCCATTTTCTCTCAAATTTCGGAGCTCTGTTCGGATTTTAAATTTCAGACATATTGCTTTGTAATTCATCAAATAGGCATGAATTTATATAAAAATGCATATGTGATATAATTTGTTGTGATATTTTGCAGAATCAATATTATTCGTATTCGAATCCTTCATTATTGCATTCACTCTTATACCATTGGTTATATATTGTAATAAATCAGCAGGAAAAACAGAATATTCATCATAAAACTCAACCTCTAAATTTCAATATTGAAGGAGACTACCGAATAACTCTAATTATTAATACCTTATTGTTCATTAGAAAAATACGTAAAAATAAGTTATTATTATTAAAAAGATTCTTTTATTGAATCATATTACAAACAAAATAAATATGTTTTAAACGATAAATCTCATATAATGACTTTCACATTAGCAGCCTTGATGATTTCGGATAGATCACTAAATCTATTCTGGATTGCTATCAGCATCTGTTCTTCTGTGAGAGAACTTGCTGGAGGAGCTTTCTTTCTAGCATCATTTGATTGCATTCTGTCCATTGCGCTCTCATAAATGGTACGAATAGATGTTTTAATCGAAGATAATTCAATTAATTTTTCTTCGATTCTTTGAACATCTTTAATCAAAGACATTTTTCTGTATTCTCTTTGTTGCTTTGTTTGCTCGTATTTTGCGATTTCTTTGTTAAACTTCATTGTTCGATCGATTAAATATGCTTTTCTAAGTTTAAGAAGTTCATCAAGCTTCTTACTATCATCTCCAAATGTCATAAGCAAGTTTTGATATTTGCCCAAAAACTCAGCTCTTGTTTCACTGATAGAATGATAGCGATTTAACATATATTCAACCGAATCGAAGTTAGGGCTGTAGTCAACAGCTGCCTGCAAGTAATCGGCGCATGGCTGCAATTGATTGATCTTTTTCATCAAATCATCGATTTGAGATTGCAATTGATCATCTTCTTTTTTAAGAACATCGATTTCTTTTCTTATATTAATCATTTTTATTTTAGATTCTTCTTCACGTTGTTGCGCTTTTTCGAGTTCTAAATTATGATGACGAGTAAATTGAATCAAATTGCGTTTTTGGTCTTCGAGTTTTGACATTTTATCATCTATTTCTGCTTTTCTTGATTGGAAGTCAACTTTCCACTCTTCGAATTTTGATTTTGCTTCTTCTAGTTCGTCATTCTTTACCATCATTTCTTTTCGCTTCTCTGCTAATTCTGGAGTGATTGCAAGTTTAGCAAATTCAAATTCTTTTGGTTCCTTCATAGCATTTCGAGAACGAGGAGAAGTTCGTTTTTTCATTAAAAAGTGACAAAATAACTAAAGTTGATCTCTTTATCCAGAATTATTGTAACTATGAATTCATCACTCATGAATTAATTATTTTTAGCCAATTTATTTCATGGAATTATGTTTTGCATTTCATATAATACATAATTCTAAATTATATAACAAATCTTTGATAGTCTTATTTTAAATATTAGATCTTTATGGTGAACCATCCAACAAATCCAATTCTAATTACTTCATTCTTAGATTAATTCCTTCTGCTTCTATATGAACTTATTTTCAATTGATAATGAAATGCTATAATTATAAAAAAAGCGTAAAAGTATGTGTAATTTAGCATAACATAGCATGGTATGGCAATTAACATTCCTGAATATCCTTCTTAACTTCAAAAATAGTAAAGATTTGATTCTTTATCCATAATTGAGAAGTTTACATTTCCTTCACCCCTCAAATGATGTAAAAAATCTTTTATTTTGTTATTTTTAAAAGAATTTAATTAATGGTACATTGATACATTTAATTCTTTTATTTCTGTCACCGTTTATAACTCAGTGAGTTAGAGTTGAGATGATCAAAAAAGTGACAAATGATAAAAAATGAGAAAGTTCTTGCCAGAGTAAAGCCAATATCTAAGATTGGCAATGAAAATATTCTCGGATGTATGAAGATTACTCATTTTTCAAACGAAAAATCAATTAAAGCATCATTTCTCGCAACAGAATTTGAATTTATTCTGTTTGAAAGTAGCTCGCCTGATGTTGATATTCAAATCGCCGATCGTTTTTTCTGGGATGAAATCATTAGACTGTCAGCTCCTTCAGACATGAGAATAAAGCTCGAGACTTCAGAATCTAGTATTGAATTCGAAGTCCCCAACGCTTTTCAAGTCTGTCTTGCCATGCACACATGCTGTGCAAGACTAGGAGGCAAGTGCAAACTCGATTCTGACAGAATTAAGCCCCAGGAACCTACTCCTTTATGGAATTTGTGCCAATTTAAATATAATTTATTCAAAAGAGGAATTCCTCTTCCACAAGTCTTAGTAGATGAAATCGAAACAGCTTTACGCCAATCTTATCAAAAATTAGATCTTCATGCGCTACAATGCTCAGAAAATTATCTTCCTGACTTGCTCAGTGCATTCTCGGACTCTACTTGCTTCAAGGAAATCGTGGTTCCAGCAGCAGCGGAAAACACAAACTGGAATTTGATTTGTCCTTTCTTGAAGACAATGAAAAACTTCGAAACTATTTCGTTTACGGAAAAACTTAATAATCAGATACCACAGGTCGTCAATTCATTGATTGCAAACAAAGAAACAAAATTATCGAATATAAACTTCATAAAAAGCGGAATTAATGCTGACAACATGCCGTTCTTCACTCAGTTAATTACGTGCAGGAGGTTTAATAAGCTAACTCTCATTGATGCCGTTGAAAATTCATATTTTGATAAATTTATTCACGAACTTTCAAAGACAGACGCAATTAAAACATTAAATACGCTTTGTATATGTGATATGCCAACATTAAATATCGATTCGCTTATGAAAACTCTTCAATTAGTCAAAGTTTTCGAATTTCACAACTGCCAAGTTCCAATCGACTCGATTTTACCATATTTATCCAACAAAAACCTACAAGGAATTATTGTTGATGGAGGCTACATCATTGGCAAAGAGTTAGACAAAATTCCGATTTCATCTTCGATAAACAACTTCACATTTACTCATGTTCGCTGGGAAAACTACAGCCTCATCTCCATGTGGTGCCGAATCCTCAACCACATCCCTCAGAACAACTTTATTACGATGGATCTTAGTTACGCGCTTACTGGGCCACAGTCATGGTCATCCTTCTTCCAAGCATACTGTGCTTCACCTACCCAATCCATTAAGTCCATAAACTGGTCCGGAAACCAGATTTCTCCCGTATTTTTACAATTTCTCGCCAAATGCCAGAACTTGTCCCAGGTCTACCTTGACGACTGCTATACAGCTCAGACGTACAACAGCTTCATTTCTCCGTTCGCTGAAATGATGAAAACAAATTCTTGCATTACTGACTTGTACATGCGCGCTTTCGATGATACTACACGCGCTGATTCATCCTTATCCAGGTTTTTGGAGATTTTATCTTCAAATCAGGCGATATTATATTTAGATCTTTCCGGACAGCCATTGGGCGAACAAGGGCTTGCTACACTTGCCACGTTTATATCGAACAACAAGAATTTGAAGACCGTGAAGTTTGACGGCTCTTTAAACGTGTCAATTGACTCATTGATGAATTTCTTCAACAAAATCATGCAGAGGGGCGTTCCAATTAACATCGAATGGCCTTTTGCCGAGATCGCCAAGCTCCGAAGCATTTCCGGAATCCCTGCATCGAATATCTCAAAATTACGACAGCTTTGGAAGAATACTTGCATAGGCGGAAATACAAATCAGCCTCTGACAGATATAGAACAAGAGCCAGATATCATCAGAATCACAAACAATACTTGTCCAGCCAATTCTCCTCTGGATGACACTGATTACCACCCAACGTGGAAGTTTAACTTGCCGCCAATACCAGAGCCAAACAATACTCAGCTGTTTCAGAACGCTGCTTCAATTTATTCAATAAATGAATTATTGAAAAGAATGAAACAGAACTAAGGTTGTTGTTAATTTGTTAGATTGTTGTATTGAGATTACGTTTATTTTATTGTATTTTTATTTTCCATAAATTTTTGTAAATTTTTTTTTAAATTTATATTTTAAACTCTTCTATTTGTTTTGACATAATATACATCACATAATATTCACATATATTGGAATTCTTTGAGTAAAAAAAAAGAAATTAAACTCATTTTAATGGTTCAAGTCTCTATAACTTACTCTCTCAGAGAAAATTAAGAGAATCTCACCGAAAGAAACTGAAATGGAGGCGGATTTTGTAAAAATATGATTAAATTTAAAATTTAGATCTTTATAATATTTATAATATATATAGATATAAAGTCTATCAATCCATTTTTATAGATGATTGATAGCATAAGATAAAATAATAGAATTACTGTGGTTGTGGTTTGTATGGCTTGAACTTGTTCTTTTGACTGCCATTTTGAACATGAGGTCCTTGTGGCTTCTGAGGTTTTTGATTTTGCTGTCTTCTTGGATCATTCGGTTGTTGATCCTGGACAACAAAACTCTGGCTTTGCTGAGAAGCATTAGAATCAGATCCTGCTTGATTCTGATTGCGATCATTTCTGTTCTTTCTCTGGTTCTGATTTTGGTTTCTTTGGCCACTTTGTTGAGAAGGATTATCAGAGTTTTGATTTGCTTGTTTATTCTTCTTTCTTTCAGATTTCCATGGTCTTTTTCTTGTGCTCTTCTTTCCTTGGTTTGGCTGTTGCTTACCATCATTATCGCTTTCATTTTCTTCATTGATTTCTTGTTTAAGAGGTTCAGGAGCTTTTGGAGGCTCAACCTGTTTTGGTGGTTCATTTTGCTTTGCTTTTGGAGTCTCATTTTGCTTTGCTTTTGAAGGTTCACCTCTTTCAGGTTGATTTGAATTTTGAAGTCTAATCTCTTTTGTCTTCTTCTCAGGTTCCTTCTTCTCTCCTTTCGTGAAAATGTAAGGAGCGTGACATCTTTCACATTTTCTTACAATTTGTTCAGTTTCAATTTCATTACCTACAGGACTTATATCAAAGAAATTGATGCAACTGCAACGGCAATGAACAACTTTGATGTTGTGATGGACTTGTTCATATCCAAAGAAATTACTAAGTTTAATATTCGCAATTTCATTTGCTTGCTTGAGAAGATCATAGACAATTTTGATTTCTTTCATGAATTTCCATGAACTTGTAATCGGAGTTTTACATTTAGGACATCTCAAGTAAAACAGTTGTTGCGGGTTTATTTGACTTGGTTCCATAATTGAATTGAACTGTGATCTGATGCTTTCTTCTGCTTCATGGAGTGGCATCACGCATTGGCAATTGTTCGGGCGGAAGAAAGGTCCATCTCCTTTTTGATATCCGCAGTCATGTTGACAGCAGAAAATGCATCTTTCGCCAGCTAATGCATTGCAAGTAGTATCACATTCCTTGCACTTAATGTTGCATCTGTGTTCACATGATTCAATTGGTTTTCTATTCATAGACATTCTTCCGCAAACTTGGCAATTAAACCTGGAATTTGGTTCTTCATAAGCGATGCATTGTTTGCAAACAAAATGCTGATGATCATAACTGCTGTCACTACATTTGCATTTGCATTGATGTCCACATGGAAAAACATATTCGCAATTTCTGTTGCAGACATGTGGTTGGCCACATTTAGCTTGGCATTTGTGTCCACAAGGAAGAATATCCATACAGTCGAGAGTGCAATGTTTTGTACCACAAGGAACTTTTTGACTTCTCAAACATACATCACATACATAATCAACTATTGCATCACAATGATGTGGTGTTAATTGAGAATTATGTTTGCAAGGTAATGTACACTTATGTCCACAAGGAAGAGTACATCCACACGGTGCTTCACATATAGATGTTCCTGAATCATCTTCGATTTGTGAACAAAAAACTTTTGTTGTGTGGCCATTTGGACATGTATAATTTGTTTTCTTTTCACATGGAGGATGTCCGTTTTTTTGGCATTGACTACAAATGTGTCCACATTCATTTCCGCATTTACGACATTTATGTTTGCATGGTTGTTGGCATGGCAAGATTGGAGCACAACATTGTTTCATTATTGTATGTCCACAAGGAAGATTGATTTTCTCTTTAACAAAGCAATTTCCGAATCTGTATTCCCAAAGTAATTCAGGGGTTGACAGAATTTTTTGATCATGGGGACATGAAATGAATATTCCAGGTAGACATGATTCTTCGCATCTTGATTCACATCTATTGATAATTTCTGGCCATATTCCTGAATCTTCGTCTTTGAGGAGTTGCTCGTTTCCCAAAACAATCAAATAATTCTTTGCACGAGAAAGAGTGACAAGGGCTCTATTCTTTGCTTTGACAAATCCGATTGTTTCTGATCTTGTTGTTGCAACAATTACAACATCATTTTCTTCGCCTTGGTAGTTATCTACGCATTGGACATAGATATCATTGATCGTGTATTCAGTGCCAAGGAAAGGATCAAATTCATCGAATCCGCCAGTGTTTCTTTTTGTTTCGTACTCTTTTTTGAGTTTCTGTTTAATGAGCTTTGCCTGGCCTTTGTAGAGTGTAATAACAACAATTTTGTCGGGCGTTATACCTCTGCACAAGAAGAAGAAAACCAATGCAACTACGTAATTCGCTTCATTATCATTGATTTTGGATCTTGATGTCGCTAATCCTGTTTCAACGAATTCCTTTGACAAAATGAAATTAACTCTATTTTGAAGACCTGGACAGATTTCATTATTGTTTGTGTTCGGAGCATCTATGATGTCAGGGCAAAAGTTTTCTCTTATTATCTGAGAAATTTCGGGATGCATACGACGCTGAACAGTCAACTTAAATAAGTCCTTTCCATTGACTTTTCCTTCTGCTCTTACAAGTCTTTCGAACATTGAAATGTCATATGCAAATGACGTATTTTTGTCTTCGCGAATTTCATATTCAACTTTCGGACGAAGTTGCTGGAAATCACCAATCATCAACAAGTGTTTGATTGATGCACCAAGGAACGATGCTGATGTTGCCTCAGTGAGTTCACCAGCTTCTTCGATGATCATGAATTCGCATCCTGATCTTTCGATGGCAACTCTGTGCATTGTTGCGTAACTTGCTGTTAATCCAACAACTCTGAACTGAGAATAAAGCATTCCAACAGCTTTATTTCTTTGTAGATCCAGTTCTTGAGAAACAGAATCCATTTGATTGACCATTGCATCTCTTTTGTTTGTGATAACAGTGAGAAGGTGCTTGAAGAAATCTCTCATGTATTCAAATCTTTTCTCTGGCAATTTCTGTGATTTCTTGATTGCTTCTTCGATCAAATTATTGATTTGGCTGTCTCTTAAAACGTAAATATCAAATTCAGTTATATTTTCACTCTCAAGACCAGTTGTATCAATATCTCCTTCGATTATTGAAGCAAGATCATCATCACTGGATTCATCATCATCAGAAGAAGTTTCTTTGGTTTTCTGTTCTGGCATTGGCTGAAGTTCTCTAATTTCAGGAAGTTTGAAATTGTTATCAATTTTGATGTATTCTTCGAGAATTCTTGCTCTGAAAGGATCACCTTGTTGATCTCTATCTTTGTCAACGAAATCATCATGATTGATACGAGCATTGTATGGATTCTCATCATAACGAACCAATGGAATTTTGAGATTTTCGGCAAGCATTTCCATTTGTTCATCAAAATTGTCGTTGATCCAATACCCAATGTAGTCTTTATCCTTTGGCATCGATTTCTCATTTATTTCGATGGTATTTGGATAAAAAGGAAGCTTGTAAACCTCTCTGAAATCAAAAGAAAGAAGTGGAAGAAGGTATTTTTCCATTCCTTCTTGGATCTTCGGGAGATAAAATTGTTTCCTTTCAAAGATGTACTTAACAACAAGCCTGGAGATCTCGAAAATCTTTGTAAGAATATAATTTGATATTGTGATTCTTCTTGAAAGGTTTTTCATTCTGCCCTTTTCATCTGAGAATGAAGTCATCTTATAGAATGGACTCATCATTTGTCCATTGTAGCATCTCGAAATAAGGACTTCATTTTCTGTTCTTAATTTTCCTCCATGACGTAATATTGACTCAGGAGGGGCAAAACTAAGAACTCCTTCGAAGAATGCGTCCAAACTGTGGTTGGTCTGTGTAATTACAACAATTGGCTTGTGGTAATTAGAGTTGAGAAGCAATCTGACGGCTTCTCTAGCAAGATGTGTTTTACCAGTACCAGGGTAACCGTTGACCAAAGTCAAAGGATACTTGAGGAAGTGACGAATTGAATTATATTGTTCTTTATCGACTCTAAGGTGATCGTTCATCAAATTTGCACACATTCCATCAAACCATGATTGATAGCAATCCTGGAGTATTTTTTCTTCTTTTTCTCCTTCTTTCTTCATAATATTAATATTGTATTGAATTTTTTCAGAATCAGGAGAAGGTTTTTGGAAAAATTATGCTTGATGATTGATTCGTTAAGTAAAGGGAAAGAAGTGGAATTCATGGTTTTGATTTCTTCCATTCGAATCTGGGAAACTCTCCAGATTTCGAGAGGTTCAAATCCATAATACATCTGTCCAGGAACGATCCTTCCATTAACCTGTTTGCAAGGGAAAAGACCTTGTTTTAACATCTTAATTGATTCTTTGAAGATTTTTTCATTTCTCATGCCAGGAACACATGAAACTACAGCAGATTCTATTTTACTGCATTTAGAATCTTTTGACAGAAGAACAATACTTCCATTTCGTAATCTTTCTTCAGATTCCCAATCAATCTTTTTGGATTTAAAAAAAAAAAAAAAAAAAAAAAAAAAGGTAGTGGGGCTTCCAGGCACTTCGTGCCCTCTAGCCCCGAAGATGTTTAGTATAAATGAAGTTCTTATATACGGGTCTTCCAGGAGCTTTTCACAAAATATATATGTTTTCATGTTTTGTCACTTTTCTGTCACTTTTCAGGTAAAAACATTTTTATTATATATATAAAATGAATTTTACAAAACCACCGTTACCCTTCTTTGGAAATAAGAGTAGATGTAAAGATATTCTATTGAGAGAACTTAAGAAACTACCGAATGGTCTAACATTTGTAGACTTGTTCGGTGGAAGTTTCTATATATCTCATTTGTGCCATACAATATTTCCTGACTCAAAGATTATATGCAATGACTTCGACAACTATATGAACCGTCTCAAACATATACCAGACACAAACAAAATATTGAAAGAGTTAAAAGAAAAGATACCTATAGGTAAGATGGAACGTATACCATTAGATAAGAAAAATACTGTCAGAGAGGTTTTGAAAAAGGCAGAGTATATTGACTGGGATAGTATATCTGCTAGACTATTATATAGTGGTGCTATAAGAGTTCATGACATTGAAACACTTATGTCAAAAGTTTTATATCTTAACTATACAAATGTTTTCAAAGAGAACATAGAAAAATATATTGAGGGTATAGAGTTTGTGAGATGTCATTGGACAGAGTTGTATGAAAAATATAAAGACAAGGAAAATGTTTTCTTTATAGTGGACCCGCCGTTCTATAACACATGGGATTTTCAATACCAAGTAGACTGGACTTTGAGAGACTCTTTAGAAACTTTAGACGTTTTACATAACCATCCATGCTTTTACTTTACATCCGATAAAAGTGGTTTGGAAAGTGTCATGAGATGGTTAGAGGACATACATGACTATGAGTTTAGATATGACAAGATAGAATATGAGAGAGGTCCTATAAACCGGAGAAAGTGTCATAACAAAGAAATTTTATTAGTAAGTAAATGTGGTTTGAAATAGGACTACTTGTTTTAGGTTTTTTCCATTGTGTCATTTATTTATTTGACGTGGCAGAAAGATATAGAGAATATGAAGATGAACCAATGCCTGCAAATGTTCAGTATATGTACTCGTAAGAGATATTTTTATCTAATATTAAATGGACGCACAGAACTTAGCGAATGCACAGCAACCTGGACAACCAAACCCAGAGAATATTCCAAATGAAGTTAGAATACAAACTGCAATGGCAAACTATGGTCAAGTGCCAACAGATGTACAAATGCAAACTGCCATGTCAAATGACGCTGCGTTAGGTTTGCCACCATGGTATGCAAATATGAGATGGAAAGAGTTTTATACAAACCCTGAAGTGGGATATAAACAACTTTATGCAGATGACGCGAACACAGGAGTTGACCCAGAATATGTTTTCTACCAGAGGAGAAACAGAATGTATGAGCTCCAGTTAAAGAATGCTATGGAACTCAACAGGAAACGTAAGAGACTAGGCGGACATTAGATTTTTACATATAGTAAAATGGGTTTCTTCAGTAAGATAGGAAACTTCTTTCGAAATGTTGGAAGAGGTATATGGAATGGAATAAAAACCGTAGGAAGAGGAATTTGGAACGGAGTCAAAAATATTGGTAAAAGGGTAGGTCAGTTTGTTGGTATTATACCTAAAGACCCTGAACCAGAAGAACAAGCTCCTGTTATACAACAGCCTGAACCTGCACCACAGTCTAGTTGGCAACCAAATCCAACACCTCAACCGTATTAAAAAGTTATATTTTTACCGTTCGATAGTAGTTGTATATGAAACTAAGTTCTAAGTAAAACGCATGGTATAATGGAATTATTCTTTTTCTTCCATCTGTAGTAAACCATACTTGAAAGTCTGAAATACTTCCACTTGGTGGTTCGTATAACTTTGTAGGTTTTTCGTAAAAGTCATTTGCCAAGCATAAGAAAGAGTTTTGGGCGCCAGAAAATGAAGCATGAACAATAATAGCAGCTGGGTCGAAAACATCTTTAAATAAATATGGTTCATCTCTTGCATATCGACTGTAAATATTTGCTAAAGGAAGTTCGACTTTCTGATTTAACATTCTTTGCAAATAATACCATGACATTGCAGTGAATTCTGTATATATTTGTTCGTCTTTCTTTGGATTGTCTTCGTAGATTTGAAATGACACTTGTGAATTTTGTTTGTCATATACAATTCTCACATAAAGTGTGCTCTCGGTATTTGCATATTCATCAGCATATTTTGCATAACATGAATTTATTTTATCTTCTATATTTTTTAACGCAGTCTGTAGAGAAGATGAAAGGTCAACTTGTATTAGCTCAATTTCTTCCCACATTTTTCGTTTCCCTTCAGATATATAATCTATATGAAACCTTACAATAAATGGAAAACTTTTATCTTCTACAGACACAAACTTCATTCTACGAAAGCCAATAGCTTTTGTGACGGATGGGTCTCTTAACCATCTAAGTGGGTAGTCAAAACGATAGCCTTCATGCTTTACGGTCTCTGTCTCAAACTTTTGACCGACATTCGTAAAAAGTTCATCTAATGGTTTAGTTGTAGCAACTCTTGAATTTTCTTTTTCTATTGGAAGCATATTTTATCTAGAATAAAAATGTCGAAAGATATTGCTTCTATGAGAGAAATACAACACAACCGACAACTCATTATGCAAGCTCTAAATAAGAACACAACAAACTTTTCAAACTATTCTAAGATATCTGAGTCATTGAAAGAAGGAAACTTAAAACTGGCATTAAACCCAATGACAGATGAGTTTCTGTTTCAAGACAATAAGAACCATACTGTCTGTATAAATCCAACAAAAGGAACTTTAAACGAGAAACCTATAAATGAACTTCTTTTGAAAACGGATGTTGACAACAAAGCTGACAAAGAGTATGTCATTGAAAAAGTTCAAGAAGAACATGACAGAGCAGATGCAACATATGCAACAAAAGCAGATGTTGAAAAGAAAGCTGACAAAGAGTATGTTGACGATGAGTTAGCATATGTGGCTAGTGGGTTAGTGAAGAAGGCAGATAAGGAATATGTGGATGAAAAAGACAATGAAATTAAAGAAAGGGTTGAATGGTACCATGAAAGGACAACAAAGATTTTAAAAACTAAAGCTGATACAGGATGGGTTTCAGGATGTTTAGACCTTAAAGCCGACAAAGAAACTGTAGATATGTTGGCACAAACGGTTTCAAGTCATACCAGAGGTTTAATGGAAGATGGACAACAGTTGAAAGAGCTTGAGAAAGGTGTTACAGAGTTAAGGAATACAAAAGCAGACTCGACATGGATAGCTGGATATGTAGATGCAACAAAAGAACGTATTTTAGCATGGACAGAAGGAACATACCCACAAAAATATCATAGACATAGCATCTCTGACGTAAATGAACTTGAAGAAAAGTTATATAAAAAAGCAGACAAAACAGAGCTTCAAACATTAAAGACAGAAATACTTCAAACAGTATATCCTATAGGTTCTATTTATACGTCAATGAACTCTACCAGACCAGAAGTAGTACTTGGTCTCGGAACTTGGACTCAAATAGTCGACAGGTTTTTGTATTGTGCAAACTCTTCAAAGGAAACAGGTGGAAGTAAAACGATTTCAGGTGAAAATTTACCTGCACACAGTCACTACATAGATTTAAGTACATCTCAAGCAGGTTGGCATAAGCATAGATATTGGGATTGGTCAGGAATGACAAAAGGTAAAGGATATGATGTTAAAGACAATGTTAAGTTTGCTATAAATTGTTACTGGAGTGACACTCAGGGAGAAGGAAACCATACACATTTCGTTTCAGGATATACGCAAACAACGGGACAAAGTAAAGAATACATGCCACCTTACATGACAGTTTACGCATGGTATAGAATTGCTTAGTCGTCATTTTCAACTTCTTTAGCATATTCGTCAGGAGTTGTCTTATATTTGTTAGGAACTGTCTTTGAAAGTATACCACCTTGAACTTTGACAAGTTTGAAACGAGGTCTGACAATAGTAGTTTTATCTTCTGCTTGCAGTCTGTACATTTTGCCATGTTTGCCTAAAACTTCATAATATTCTCTTGTATACTTTCTTCTATTTTTACGAACACGAATGTGAGTACCTGTCGGGTTCCCATTGTTGTCATAGTCAATAGTATTTTCATATGGGTCGCGTTTAGGTATTTCTATTTTTACTTTGTCACCTTTCTTAAGTTTGAAGCCTGGCATTCTTTCTTGTTTGTCTCTTTTGACTAAACTATTAAATATATAGTCTTTCTCTAAGTCAGGGTTGTTTTTCATTTCTTCGGGGGAGTGGTTTCCCAAACCTTTTTGTTTACGGTTATTGTAAATATTTAAAACTTGTCTCATCTTTGCCATGGAGAAATGTCTATATTTGTCGTCATATGACATTTCATTTGCTTCACCACCTTGTGGTTGGTTTAAGTCTCTTAACATTTTTATACAACCGTCAATGACACCAAGAGCAGAATGGTTTTGGTCGACAATGAAATATTGGTTTACATTTTTTGAACGCAGATAGTTTTTAATATCGTCTGATTTGAAAGAACTTTCACAGTCAGATGTCAGTTTTGTTGGATGGTATTTGTCAACGAATATTGTCAAAGCTGCTAAGATATCTAAAATATTTTTGGACTGTAATGGTATGGCTTCACAGTATCTTGTGTTTTGACCAACAAATATTAGCCAGTATGGTGGTCCATCTTCTCTATACCTCGGAATGTTTTCCAAGATATCCATAAACCAAGCATTTGGTGTTGAACTAAAGATTTTTATCATGAGTGCTTTCTTTGTCGCTTTAGAAACATAGGGGTCCTTGTTTGGATTCGTCATTTTTTAACCCATAAGAAATGGGTTTATTTGGCGCATTAGCAGGAGTTGCATCCAGATTTTTGCCCGCAGTGGGAACAATAGCCAGAGGTGTATTTGGAGTTGGAAGGAAGATTTTGAGTACATTAGGTATACTGAAAGAGAAAGCACAACCTATTATACAAACTGTACAGAAAGGTTGGGATGTAGCACGAGATGCAGCAAATCTTATTCCAAATCCTGAAACAAGAGGAAAAGTTCAAGGATGGATGGACAATGTAGGAAGACAAGCAGGAAACTACTATAACAAAGCAAATGACTACTATAACCAAGCAGGGCACTATATGGACCAAGGTGAAAGATTCTTTAACAGAGGATATAACCATGCACAACAGTGGGTAAACAACAACCAACCTCAACCACCTCAAACTTGGGGAATGTAAAGTTTTTTACTGAGATGAAATGAACAATACAGCTTTAAGACAAATGTGTTCAAGATGGATTTGTCGACTTCCAGCAGTTACACCACCACGTGTTTGTCAAGTTCTTCCTATACCTCAGGAAGTTTTAGACCGACTTAAAAAACAACAACAACCAGTTGAAAACAAACCAAACTAAAATTTTTTACTGAGATGAAATGACCGAAGAAGTTGAAACGGTAGATTTGACACCACAAACAAAAAGTTCAGAACCATTGTCAAAACCTGTCAAAGAACTTACAGATGAAGAGAAAAATTCAATAATAGAAAGTGCCAGGTCTGGAAATACAAACCCTAACTATAAAGTCACTTTTCATAGAAATGGAACGGCTAGTATCTCAAAAAAGAAACAGACTCTCACAAATAAAATATTGAAGTCTGAAGGAGCTTTCGAGACAACAGATGGAAAAGTTTACTTCACTGACCAACAGTTCATTATAGAACATCTCATTGACTTAGAGTCGAAATATTCTAAACTTTACAACAAACACAAAAAGTTGAAAGGAAAACAAAAACAAATGGCATATGATATTTATGAAGATGTTGACGACACAACCATACCTGCAGGTGAGGTAAAGTCAGAGGAACCGAAAAGTGACGAAAAACAGATAGAAGAAGAAAAACCAAAAACTGAAGATAAACCAAAACCAAAGTTTAGTTTCCAAACTAAACCAAGTCAACCTTCATTAGCTGGTATGGGTTGGCGTCAAAGGCTTATGGTAGCAGGAGGTTATGTAAAGTAAAAAAACATTTTTTTATTTTTATTTGAAATGTACGCTGAGTTTGTTGGAGAAGACCGTTGGGAAAACATAGACAAGAAAGTCTCAACAAAACATAGACAAGAAAGTTCATGAGAAATTAGATGAAGAAGTCTCAACAAAACATAGACAAGAAAGTTCATGAGAAATTAGACGATGAAATATGAAATGGCATACCATTTAAAACAAAACATTTTTCAAAAAAAATATTTTTTTATTTTATTTGAAATGTACGCTGAGTTTGTTGGAACAGACCGTTGGAAAACTTGTTTGTTAGATGAGAAATATGAAATTCACTGTTGTGAGCCTTTTGAAGTTAGAAACAAAAAGACAAAAAGAGTTTTAAGCGAATGGGAGGGAAATGACGGATATGCTATGATGAGGATGGGTGGAAAAAACTATTTTAAACATGTTGTCATTGCAACTCATTTTATACCAAACCCTAACAATTTACCTTTTGTAGACCATATAAACCGTATAAGAAACGACAATAGACTTGAGAACTTGCGTTGGGTCACATGTTCTGAAAACAATAAGAACAAAGGCAAATTTCGAGATATTGTATTCGAATTTGTCGACGAACTAGAAGATGAAACAATTGAAATTACAGACTATGGCGAGCATACGTTTGAGTTTTACTACTATAGCGAAGAACAGGACTCTTTCTACTTTTATACCGGCGTAAACTATAGGAAATTACAAGTATATTTTACTAAGGAAGGCTATGCTTATGTAAGCACTAGAGATACAGATGGAAAACACGTTCATATATTTCTCAACAAATTCAAGAAGCTATATGGCATACCATTTTAAAACATTTTTTAAAACAGTATATTTTTACATATATTAAATGTTTCAGGTTGAAAAACAAAGAACAAAAGTAGCAGATACAAAACCGTTAGACTATATCTTTACAAATGCCGGTAGAAATATTTCAGATGAAGAAATTTCATCCCGTACTTACAGGTTTGACTATCCAATTCGTTGGCTTCAAAGTCCTTCAGATGCAAAGGCAATAGGATTTAGAAGAGTTTTGTTTTCAAAAAGAACGAACGCTTTTATGTTCGCAGTATATTTTCATGGGCAATATAAAGGTTCTGATGGTCTAATAGACAAATTTGATGAAATGAGAATCTTTACAATTCGTTCAGACGAAAACCTTGAGAAGACTCTAAATGACTTTCAAACTCAAATGAACAAATATTATTGGGAATTTCAAGAAAAATACGACTCTTTACTAAATGGAACATACTATCTGAAACTAGAATACAACAAGATGAATTCCACCGTTTCATTTCAAAAGATTGAAATTAACCCTCCAAGAGATACACAGTTTTTATTTTGGGAAGTAGACAAACGTTCTTGGGCACAATTTCTTCGGTTACTAAACCAGAACGAACCATTACCACCTGACGGTCCGTTTAAATTTATACGCCCACCAACAGATTTGACAGTTTATAAAAACGTGTTTGACCCTCAAAATGTTATGTGTCATGCAAGTTTCAGTTCAAGCAACAATAGTTTTCTATGTATTGGTAAGGACTTTTATGACTTTGCTTCTAAATTCTACGAACCACCTAGTAACAGTTTCTCTGACTTTCAAGTTTGGTTCACAACAAATGGTGTGCAGCATATTATTCCATTGTACTATGACTTTTATCTCGAATTGTCTTTCATATATAACTACGGAAAAGTGCTGAAAAAGTATTGAATGTGAAGATATTAGAAAATAACATTTTTTCTAACATCGTAGAAAACTCATGAAAACAATTTATTTTTGTGAATATGTAAGCGGCTCATAGCTCAGTGGTATGGGCTACCTCGTTAAAGGCGTCGAAGACCTCGGTTCAAATCCCGATTCGCGCAGGTTTTTTCCTTTTATGCAGTGAAATTTCATGTACATAGGTTACTTTGGTGTTAGACCCTAGTGAAGAAAATAGAACGATATAAGTTTACATTTGTAAGGTTACTTTGGTGTTAGACCCTAGTGAAGAAAATAGAACGATAGGAGTTTACATTTGTAAAGTTGGACGATAAAAATCTCTGCTACTAGCAGTACTGCTACTGTCAGTAAAAGTACTGCTACTGTCAGAAAAAGTACTGCTACTGTCAGAAAAAGTACTGCTACTGTCAGTAAAAGTACTGCTACTGTCAGTAAAAGTACTGCTACGAGCAGTAAAAGTACTGCTACGAGCAGTAAAAAGGAAAATTTGAGAGGGTTTTCGACGATAAAGTACTGCTACTGTCAGAAAAAGTACTGCTACTGTCAGTAAAAGTACTGCTACTGTCAGAAAAAGTACTGCTACTGTCAGTAAAAGTACTGCTACTGTCAGTAGCAGTACTGCTAGGAGCAGAGATTTTTATCGTTGTGGTCCGACGGTTAAGCCACAAACGAATGTCCGACGTCCCACCAACTGAGTCCATTCCCAAACCAGAGGAACCTAAAGCACCAGCCCCTGCACCTCAGTTCCAGCAAGTCCAATCTCAATCCAAATTACTACCAATTCCAATACAAATCGAAGAGAGACCAAGAGTTCGAAGAAGGTCTGAACCGCTTACGCAAAGAGTATGCTACAGCTCCAACCCTTGGTTGTTCCAGCAATTCCAATCTCAATCCAAATTACTACCAATCTCAATCCAAATCGAAGAGAGACCAAGAGTTCGAAGAAGGTCTGAACCGCTTACGCAAAGAGTATGCTACAGCTCCAATTGAGAGAAAGTTGTTGCTAAATTCAGTAAAAATAATGTTTAGGTGAAGAGGTGACATCTCACCCGTTTTCTCACCTCTTTTCTCACCTCATGAATTTTCATGAATTTCATCGTAAATGTTTTGTCGAAACTTCTTCATCGTAAATGTTTTGTCAAGACTTCTTCGTAAATGTTTTGTCGAAACTTCTTCGTTTATGTTTTGTCGAAACTTCTTCATCGTAATGAGCGTAAATGACCCAAAAATAATGTTTAGGTGAAGAGGTGACATCTCACCTGTTTTCTCACCTCCTTTCTCACCTCATGAATTTTCCCGAAATAAAAATAAAGTTAGTTTTATTTTTTTATTTTTTTTTATTTTGTATGTAAGGACAGATATGTCAGTCGAAGCAAAAACATTCACGAACAAATATAATGGCGAAACATTCACGAAAGGCACTTATAACGGTATTGAAGTCTTACGTAGAGACAAGGATGGTTATATAAATGCAACAAATATGTGTCAGCAGTTTAGGAAGGACTTTAGAAGGTTGTTGGAAAATAAGTCCTGGGAAGAGTATTTTGAGGCATTTTGTGAAGAATATACCAACCCGCGGAAAACAGCGGGTTGCTTTTTATACAAAATTCATGCAGGAATTCCTGATGAAATCAAACAGGTTAGAGGAATGTATGTAGACCCAAGACTTGTAAACTATATAGCAATGTGGGCTTCTCCAAAATATTGCATAGCAGTTGGAAAAATTATGGACTCCATAGACAAGAAAGTTCATGAGAAGTTAGATGAAGAAGAACTCGAAGATACAGTAGAGAATGCTAAACCTTTGTTCGAACAAGAAGTTGGAAAAATGTGCGGAAAACAAATAGAACATGAACGTGAGATATGTTCTGGTTATAGAGACTCTCCATACGAACTAGACCAATGGGAACAAGAAGATTTAAAGAGAGAATTTAGAGAATATGAACTCGCTAAGATAGCATTTGAAGCTGCAGAAAAGAAGTTAAAAGTTTGGGGTCGTTTTGTAAAAAAATATTGTGAGTAAATGAACCATTTATTTTTATTGAATTCAGCAAAAATATAATTTAGGTGAAGAGGTGAGATGTCACCCGTTTTCTCACCTCTTTTCTCACCTCAGGAATTTTCATGAATTTTCCCGAAATAAAAAATAAAGTTAGTTTTTTTAAAAAAATATTTTTTATTTTTATTGTAAGAACATGTTAGCAACTACAGCACCAAACTCGTTAGTCATGAATCCAACATCTATGTTGGTAGAGATGAAAAACTTCATTCCTTCTTCATATACTTTCGAAACAAAAATCCAGAAGATAAAGCAGGAATTGTTAACAAGTAATTTAGACTGTACCGCACAGGATGAAACAAATGAACAGTATCTTTATGAAATGCAGGACATTATTGACCATTTACCCAAATTGCCTGAAATTCAGCAGCAAAAACTCACTATTCCCGAATTTGACGAAATTGAAGTGAAACCAACTGACTCAGTAGAAATAAAGAAGTTCATACGAAAGGTAAATTATGAATTCCTTGGTTTTCATTGCAACCATAAGGTTATGGACAAAGATTGCGACATGGTATATAAGAACATCTCTGACATATATAAATCTGGGGAGTTTAAGACATACGACAACTTTGTTTCGTTAGTTGCTGAATGTGTATGGCAGATAAGAGATAAAGATAGAAGAGGTAAGGTATGGAATGAACAGATAAAACCCGCAACTTTTGAGTTAAAGAGAGCAATTGACGCCTTAGTTGTTTTAGCAGGTAAGGTTTCAGAATATAACGCAAAAATGAACCCACAATGTTCAAAATGTAAAGCAGCAATGAGGAAATATAACTACTCCGTCAAAGAGATAGAACGTATGCGAAACGACTATGCTGACTTAAAGAAAGAAGTAGAGAAACCAGCAGAAGATAAAATGGACATGTTGACATTTCTAAACAAAAACTATCCAACAGCTGACGATTTCCTATTATCTGACGTCAAGAAGAAGTATAAAGAAACTTTCGGTATCGTTAAAACATTCGATGTACTGACAGAAGAAATAGAAGCTACAAAACTGTTTAGGATTTCAAATATACATCGTACAATTCATGTAAAACGCTTATAAAATAACAGGTGAGAAAAGAGGTGAAAAAACAGGTGAAATCTCACCTCTTCACCTAAACATTATTTTTTGCTGAATTCAGCAACAAAATTCTGAGTAAAATAATTTTTAGGGCATGTGTCAAACCGTTGAGTTTTCACAAAATTTAAAAAATAA
Source organism: Trichomonas vaginalis G3 (assembly GCF_026262505.1). NCBI lineage: Eukaryota > Parabasalia > Trichomonadida > Trichomonadidae > Trichomonas > Trichomonas vaginalis. Next base: position 25,460,935 of record NC_067204.1, on the reverse strand, counting down.
CTGGGGTGAAAAATTAGGTGAAAAAAGAGGTGAAATCTCACCTCTTCACCTAAAATATATTTTTATTGAATTCAGCAACAAATTTCATGAATTTCCTCATATGTTTGCTACCCTCGGAAAACCGAGGATAGAGATTCCATTCGAAAATCGTAAAAAATTGCGACCCGCGGAAAACCGAGGAACGCCTAAAACACATGAAAATCGTGAAAAATTGCGACCCCGACTTTTACAGGGGTCGCCTAAAACACATGAAAATCGTAAAAAAATGACCAAATTTCATGATATAACTGTATCTTTTATACAAGATAGAAAAAATAAAGTTAGTTTTATTTTTTTTTATTTTTTTATTTTGTATGTAAGAACAGGAAATGACAAACACTGAGTTTGAAACAGTTAAAAAGATAGACAATGACACCAAAGTGGTTAGAATTGGTGATTTAAACGTAAGATACTCAAAGAAATACAAAAAATATTCCTTGTCAGACATTCTAACACTATCTGAAAAGAAAACATCCCACGACTGGGTTAGAAATGCTTCTACTCAGAAAATTTTGACAAAAAATCCTGAGCTTATGATATCGGTAAGATTCTATGGAACAAGAACATATCTTATAGACAAAAGTCTTATACCACTAGTTTTGTTCTGGATTGACCCAGTTGTTGGATATAATTTCATAACATATGGTTCATTCGATACTGAACGTTGCAGTGAAGGCTTACTTTACATCGTTCAGAAACCGAAGGACTTCAATACAAAGAGATATAAGATAGGAAGAACATATAATATAACTCAAAGATATGACAGTACAGTCAATAGAGTTAAGGTTGTGTTCGTTAACGATATGAGAGCTGCTGAAACAGAACTGCTTGAAAAGTTTGAGAAAATGTATGGTGCTCCCACGAAAGGTAAAGAAACGTTTGAAGTAGATGAGATAGATAGTGCTATAAAATTATTTGACGAAGTTGCTGAAAAATACATGTAAAGCGTTTATTTTTGGTCTTTTGTGAAAGTCAGAAAATAACGCTAATTTTATTTTTTTTTATTTTTTTATTTTGTATGTAAAGACAGATATGTCAACAACCGAGAACACAACAACAGTTATAGTCCATGAAGCTATAAATGAAGAATATGAGTACATACAGTATAACAAACAGTTACGTCTCATTCGTTCTGTCAAAGACGATATGTACCAAATGCAAAGTATTTTGACAGCATGTTTTGCTCCAGATACTAAGAAACCACAAGACTGGTTTAGGAACCAAAGCACACAAGAACTTTTGAGCGAAGCACAGCGAGACATACTTTTTTCTGAAAACAGTGAAGAACAGCGACTACGAGAAAAATCTTACTCGCCAAAACTCTATGAAAACAGTGAAGAACAGCGAGTAAGTAAAAAACCCCAGTCGCCAAAACTCTATGAAAATCGTGAAAAATTGCCAAACGGTTTGAGAGGATATTATGTACATAGACTTCTTGTAAATGCTGTTGCAATGTGGGCTTCGCCTCGTTATGCTTGGTATATTTACAGACTTCTTGACGAAATTCATAGACAAGAACGTGAAGAGATGGAAAAGAAACTTCAAGCAAAAGACAAAAGCATTCAGAAAAGAATACCACGTTCGGTACCAAAAGGAAAGGAAAAGAACTATAAGTATATGATTTATACTGAAGAGATGGAAAATGAAGAAGATAAAGATATGGTTATGTTGCATTTAGTCAGAAGAAACAACAAAAGCTTTTACGACCTTGCTAAGATTTACAAATCTGACAGAAATTGGTTCTATCGCGAAAACTTACCGATTTCAATGACACCGAATGAAGATGTGAAACAAATAGTTCAAGATACGTTACCTCAAACACACTATGATATTAAAGGTTGTACAATTCTTACCTTCAAAGAAGATTTGCCATTGTTAAAGGAAAAAATAACAGAGTATTTTGACAACTTCAAACAAGCAGAGTAGATGAACCATTTATTTTTCAAGCTTGACTTCAGATGGCTCAGGTAGCTCTATAAGGTAAATTGCCTTGTCAAATCCTTCTGGCATTCCGAGTCCTTCCTTCCGACATTCCGAGTCCTTCCTTCCGACAGGAAAAGTTTTTCTTTCCGACAGGAAAAGTTTTTCTTTCCGACAGGAAAAGTCCTTCCTTCCAACAGGAAAAGTTTTTCCTTCCAACAGGAAAAGTTTTTCCTTCCGACAGGAAAAGTTTTTCTTTCCGACAGGAAAAATTGTTCTTTCCGACAGGAAAAATTTTTCCAGTTGTCCGTCCGTAAACCATTCAAATTTTCGAAAATTGAGAACTTTTTGGTCGAACTTCAGAAAAGTTTTTCCTTCCAACAGGAAAAAATTTTCCTTCCAACAGGAAAAAAATTTCCTTCCAACAGGAAAAGTTTTTCCTTCCGACAGGAAGAGTTCTTCCTTCCAACAGGAAAAGTTTTTCCTTCCAACAGGAAGAGTTCTTCCTTCCGACAGGAAAAGTTTTTCTTTCCGACAGGACACAAACGAATGTCCGACGTACCACCAACCGAGTCCATTCCAAAGCCAGAAGAACCGAAAGCTGCAGAACCACAACAGACTAAGACCAAACACTTACATTTTCAAGCTTGACTTTTTACAATTTGAACTTTGTTCGCGTAGATGTGAATTCTGAAAGAAGTATGAGGGTCTTGTATGACTTTGTACTTCTCCCATAGTTCATGTCTGTCAAACTTACCTGCCATGGACTCTTTCATAAGTTCCATGAAATCGTCTTCGGACAATCCAGGGAAAAGTATGATATCAGTAAGTATTCTTTTAACATCCTTACTTAAACTCTTTGCTGTCTGTACACAAATGACAACTGAGATGTTAAAGTGTCTGAGCTTCTTAAGAATTCGACACATGTCTTGTTCTCTGTTCTTTAACAAAGGATGAGAAGCAAAGTCATCTAAGATAAGAAGACATCTGTGAGGGTAAGTCTTCCAATCGTAAGATTGCAATTTCTTCGAAATGTATTCTATCTCTTTCTGTTTGTTTCTGAAGTGTTTCTTCTCTAATATTCTCTGCATTTCCTCATTTGGGTCTTTAAACTTAGAATTTATATACTCATTTATAGCATTGTACTTCAAAACTCTTCTTTGGTACTTCTTTATCCAATCTAACAACTCAGAGTCTTTTATACATACTAACTTAGACTTTTTTATAATATCTTTGAACGAATTGACGGTTTGGTCAAATTGACCAGAAGTACTACAAATAACAACTAACTCATAGAATGGGTTCTTCTCATCTAGTTCTTGTTGTTGTGCAGCCATTTTAAGATAAGTGAAAGTCTTACCCGACCCAGGTGGTGCGATTAGACCTGTTATACCATTCTGAGCAAATAAGAACTTGTCATGTATAGGCTTTATCTGAGCATTTTCCAACTTCCTCTTGTTCTTGTTTAAAACATTCTCAAATTTCTTGTCAATGTCAGCAAACTTTTTTTCTAACATATTTTAGAAAAATTAAAATTTTTATCTTTTAGAAAATGTCTAGCGATTTCGCTATCTATATTCGAGACAAACTTTTCGACAGCAAAACATCTGTAGACCATAAAATCTTACATAGTGTAAACAAGAAAGGGGAATTTGTTCTAAAGTTCTGTTTCTGGGAATATGACAAGAACCATAAAACATTAAGCAGAGCAGTCTTAAAATTTGTCAATGACAGACTTGTTGACAGAGATGACGCCGATTGGAAAGATGAAGTCCAACAAAAGTTCTTAGAATGCAAAGAAGACACATGCGCTGTTCTTGAAGATGAAATAGAAAACAGAATAGAAGAGCTATTAAAGGACAAAGACCTTTTACAAAAATATGGTTCTGAGAAGTTTGACATAACTCCACCAGAAAAGAAGAAGAAGAGAGAAAAGAAAGAAAAGAAAGAAAAGAAAGTAGAAGAAGAGAAGAAAGAACCTGAACCAGTTCCAGAGAAGGTGAGATATGACATGTAAAAATAAAATTTTATTTTTAGAACATTTCTGGGTCAATGTCAATGTTCTCTTCCTCTTTAGGAGCAAACACTGGTTTAGACTCTAAAATCTTTTTACCCAATTTACCTTGAACTTCAACTATCTTAGACTCATAATATTCATAGTCGTCTGCTTTCTTTGGTTCATAAGGTATAACAAGTTTGTATGCTTTACCTTCTTCGAGTTTTGAGAACTTTCTGTCAAAATTTTCTTTGACTGCTAACAAACCTTCTATGTCTAAGTCTTCAAATTTCGCACCATTTTTAGTCACAATAGCAAACTTAACTGGTTCGATGTTCCAAACTTTGCTGAATGAAGACTTTTCAAAATGGTAGAAGTAAACATTCAAATAAGCGAATGGGTCTAGTTCTTCTTTGACTTCTGTCATGTACTTGTTTACTGAGATGAATTTTGCCATCTTTTCTATCGGATAAAAAAATGTTTTTTTTAAATTTACTCAGAAAAATTTTTCTTTGTATATACGCCATTCTGTATGTCTAAAAGATTTTTGACATTTGCCAAGAATGTTCGTTTAGACGCTGTCATATAACCATACTCTTGACAATATTGTTTATACGAATCGTACAATGACCTTTCATCTAAACACTCAAAGTCAGTTTCATCTATGAACAGTTCATATACACTCTTGTTTGCTTCTAACAATGTTTGTCTCTCTTCGGTATGTGGAATTTGTCTTGGATTGAACTTAGAAATATCTAATGTCATGAAATATGAGAACAAGTGGTTGTAAAAGTCAGATGTCAAAGTTTCTGCTAAGTCGTCAAAATATTCTGTATCTTGCATATGAGAATCTGACGTTCTGACAACTACATATCTTCTGTCAGAACTTTCTAACTTCATCGGAACGGCATTGTTTGAAACCATAATGAAATTTGCAACATTTTCAAAAACTCTTTGGTCTTTATATTTTTCTTTCAACAACTCCAACTTTGTCTGTTATAAGACTCTTCAAAGCATCTGAGTTCAAAACTTTTGTTGTATCTATACTTTGAAGTTCGTTACATACTATAAAGTTTCATATTCTCTATTGAAGAGTTAAATTTACCGCAGATGTTTTCTAAGTTTGTCATATTCGGATTCGAATAGCCCTCTAACAGTTTGCACAAGATATCTGTAAAGAAAGTGTTCTTACCTGTTCCTTGTTTTCCAATTACAATGAGAGCAGTTTCATTTTTAGCACTTGGATGTTGTAAGATGTTTGCAAACCAACATAAGATATACTCATAGACTCTTTCGTTTCCATTGCATATAATTTCTTTGACATGGTCTAACCAAGCTTCTATAACATTTTCTTTCCATTCTACTTGTTCGTATTTATATCCAGTGAAGATAGAATAGAAGTTTGGAGATGGTGTATAGAACTTTATACCACGAACTGAAAAATCTTCAAGTTTTGACAATAAGATATCCCAAGCATCTAACATCTTCATACCAACTTGTACGACTTTTATTTTCTTAAGTTTCTGTCTACATTCTTGTTCTGAAACTATTGTCGCTCTTGGTTTGTTAAAGACAACATCCCATTCTTTCATGACATAACATTCTGGGGCAGAGTCGACATAAATGACTAAACGTTTCAAATTCTCGACTGCTTTGTTATAGTCTCTAAATGGACACATATTTCTGAACGCTTGGAAGTCATAAAAATCTGAAACGTCTATTCTGTACATTTTTATAAAAATAAAAAAAAATATTTTTTTTTATTCTTGACTTTGTTGTTGCATTTGTTCCATTTGTTGCATTTGTTGTTCTTGAGCTATTTGTTGTTGAAGTTGTTCTTGTAGTACAATACTTTCACCAGTTGCATTCTTCCAATTCGAAACTTTCTGCCGTCATTGACAAATACATAGGACATAAAAGTTTTACAGGAACAAAGTTTGCGTCAACTAAGGTTAAGTTTATGTTTGCTAAAGTGTTTGAGTTTACTAAAGCTGAAAATTCTGCATTCGAATGAACAATAGGCAAACCAGCAGAGAAAGTGGTTGTTTATACGCATGAGTATCTTTTGGTCATAGTAGTTTCTGTCGACATTCGAATAGCACTTTGAACCTAAGTTTGAAACAATATATAAAATAGGTGTACTTAAAGTCAATGGAACAGACAAACCTTGTATGACACCTTTTCCTGTTATAGGAAACTGTTGGTAGTAAAAACCAGATATAAGTTTTGTATTATAGCTCATATCGTTTATACTAAACTCAGTCGGACATCCAACATAATGAAACCTGCTCTAGTTGCAGCACATGTTACATCCGTCCTTAAAGTATTAAATAAGTCAACAAAACCTGTTGGTGGTATATCTGAGTAAGTATCTTCAAAGAAGTATTTTTTACCATTCACAACAACAAAGTCTTCTGGTGTCAAAAGAGCAAAACAGGCTTTAGTCGTCATCGTGTTTAAGGTTAGTTTACAATATCGTCCTTGAGGACTTTGTAAGTTTGTTGTTATAGAATTATATGACTCAGGGTTTTTAGTCGTAATAGTATAAACCACTATGTCTTCTGCCATTTACATATATTTAAAAGTTTTTCTGAAAGTGGAGAAGAACTTCATCTAAAACTTTCACATGGCGTTTCTTGAAGTTCTCTGTCTAAGAAGTTCAAATACTTTGTAAAGACATAGAACTTTCCTTTGTCTACACGAACAAACAAAACAGGGTCTTTCATATCGTTCAAAAGTGTGTAAAGTCCTTTACATGAAATAAAGTCTATATTATTTTTCTTCAAACATCTTTCAAGAAGTTTTGACATTTTTACTTAGCAAACAAACTTTAATGAAATGTTGTGGTCGTCAAATATTTTTATGACGTCTGGGAAACTATATTTTAAGTTCAACGTTTCACCTCCTTTCATAACGTATATCTTGTCAATGACATTATATGAAACACCACAGCAAGCAATGTCGGGTTCTATTTCTTTGATGTTTATATCGTCTGCCTCTGTCAAAAGTTTCAATAGTTCTTTCAAAACTTCATGAGGTGCAATGACATATGAGTTCACTTTTACAGGGTTGTGTTCGACCAAGTTTAACATTATACCTAAAGCTTGACAATCTTCTCCTGAGTTTTAAGTTTGTCTTTAAGTTGTTGTTGGTAGTCGTTTCGAATATCTGCAACAGAACTTAAGTCTCTGCTAACTTCAGGATATGTTGGTTGTTCTTTACAGGAACTATTGTTATACCATCTTCGTCTTCGTAATGGTTTCCCCACTTCAACATCTCTTTCTTTGACATTGACAACAACACTTTGACTGTTTGTTTGAGTTGGTGAATTTAACTTCACATCTGCCATCGCCATTAAACCTTTTGAAACACTACGCTTCTATTTTTCGGAAATGACATTTTACTTAGAATAAAAAGATGGACGTATTTGAGTATCTCTTCGAATTGAAGCAAAACAAAGTTTACACACACAAACAATACAAGTTCATTGATAGAATAGTTCTTTACACAAACAATGGAAAATGTTATAGAATAGCAGTCTTTGCTGAACCAAAATATTTCATAAAGCAAAGAAAGTTGGTATAACCGAGATGGTGAAAGTTCTTGAAGCAGACAAAAATATAACAACAAAACTGACCGATATTTCTAAAGGTAAGTTTATAATACAATTTTATGTCAAAACTGGCGTACTGTCAATATTTGACGGAGAGAAGTCAGTTCAAGAACAACTTACTGACCTGCTGCCAAAATCTGCTCGATGGAAGCTGTCGTTATGCCAATCTGAGGAGCCCCAGCAGGTTTCATCGAACGAATCTTCAAAAGAGCATCTTCCGTGAAAAGTGCTATTGGTTTTGTAAACTTCTTTGCTTTCAATTCATCTGGACCGTCTCTGTCACCAGTATATTGTATTTGTACAGTACCAACAGTTGAAATACCACCCATAAAGTCTTCTGAGTCAGCAAATGGAATGCCAAGCCAAAAGTTTGAACGGTCTCCATTTGTATATTGAGTTTTTTTGACCTCCTGTATGAGTCCATACTTTCACATATGGCATAATAGAACTTTGCATTTCAGGGTTAATGGTTGTTGTGAAGTTGTTGTTAAAGTTCATAGCATCTAATGTCAAGTTGTATGACCTCATATCTTCAACTGTAGAATATTCTTCTCTTGGATAATATTTGCCATCTATGTTTATATGGTATTTAATACCAGGGTTGTAGAAGCAAGAATAGTCATTTATAGTTCGTCTGAACAGTACAAACATAGTATCTGCATGTTTCATTGCAGTTGTTAAAGCAATATCTGTTCTTGCACCTGGTCAGCACTTTGGTTTCCAACTTCACCTGCAAAGTCTTTGACAGATATTTGGTGTATAGGGAACATAAGTGGAACTGCAATATATTTGGCAGCTAAAGCATTTGAAATATCTGGGTCCAACATATAGACTGCAAGTCTGCTTTCTATTCTCTTGCATTCAAACTTTTCGCATGTGAACTTAACTGGGTCCCAAGCAGTTCCAGCAGCATTGAAGTAGTAGTTTACTTCAGTGTTGAGGTTTGAGAAACCAAAGTCTAAGTCAACTTTGTCTTTGCAAAATTCGGCGAATGACGTTTGATTTGCTCCCTTTACGTCTGTAAGAGTGAATGGGTTCTTGTGTTGGTGCAATGACTAAGTTATTTTTGCTTGGAGTAAGTTCGATAGAAATTTTTCCTGCCCAGTTTGGCAAGTATCTTAAAAACCTGAAGATGAGGAAAGTGACAAAGGAACTCTAAGTTTCAGTTTTACTTTTGGTTACTGCTGCTGCAGTTTGTCCAGAAAGGTCAACATAAACTCCTGGAACGTTAGGGTCAAGTCTTCTTATTTTCTCAATAGTTGCATACTGGTCTGTTTGTTCTCTAGCTTGTGGTTTGTACTGAGTTTCTCAAGCGAACCATTCATAGTTTGCCCATGTTACTGTTTTGAACTAAGTCAGAGTTAGAATATATCTTATATCCCATGAAAACTTCTGGAGCATATTGGTATCCGACATAGAAAATTCCATTGCAACCTTTCTTGTCAGACAACTTGGCAGAAGGTTTTATTTCAATGTCTTGTTCCACGTATAAGAAAGAGTTGTCAATAGAAATATATGAAACCTGTCGCAAGCAATATCTACTGTTGTTGAAGAACCTTCTCCAAACTCACCTACGTTTCCATAAGAAACAGCAGTTGTATATTCGTAAGTTCCAGGAACTATTTCTGACCTTCTAATGGCATTGTCGCATTCGTTATACCATTCGGAAACATTTCCATTCATGGCATCCAAAACTGTTGGCGTTATATTCTGAGCGGCGTACATTTCATATGAGTAAAAAATATAGAATAGTTGGATTTATATGTCATAATAGAACCCACGTGGACCAAGCTTTACTTTCTTCCTGACTGAGTTTTTAACTCTTCTTTTTCCTTCATTGCCCTCTGCTTGAAGTTGTTGCATCTTTGCATTATGTTCATCTAGTATGTTGCAAATTTCCCATGTCCTTTTTGCCTTTTGGCTCTGGTCGCCCATCTCAGGTAACCTATATCCTAGAAAGAGTTTGTCATAGTCTGTATTTGAGTCTTCGCGTATTGTTTGCATGACTCTTTCCTGAGTTTCCGGTTCAAGCTCTTCAACAGTGCCTGTCCATATGGAATATGCTCGTTTCCAAATATATGTTTTTGTAGCCATTCTGGTTTTCTTTCCATGTTACCAACTATATCTTTTGTGAATGGGAAAGCTTTTACCCAATCTTTCAGTCTTGCGTCGTTTATTTCTGTAGTTGGTTTTATTTTGTCAAGGAACATGTTTTTCAATACTAACATTTCATTTGGTACTGTCCATTTGAGTTTTTCTTAAATATTCATCCCTTCTCGATTCATCGTCTGCAAAGTAAGTTTTTATGACATTTTGTAAACTTTCGTTTGCAAGGTCATGTACAATAGGTTCTCTTCCTTCTCTCTCCCTAACTTTCTTTCTAAACTCTTCACCAAATATACCATCTTTATGGTTCTGTGTAGTTCTTTGAGATAAATGTTCTAGAACGTCAGGTGTTATATTTCCATCAGCCATGTTCATTTCATACTGGTCCAAAATATCTGCATCTTTCATATCTTTCAATGGCATTAAAGCCGCGCTTAAAATACCAGCTATATCTGGTTCACCATTGACTTCCATTGCGTCTACAACTTCTTGGAATTGTGGTTGTAAGTTTATGAACCACCTATCCGGATTAGCTTTATGACCCCATCTCATTGTAGTTCCATCGTCTGCAGAAACAAAAGTAGGTTTGTTTCCATCTTGGTTAGGTTCTGAATGAACTTTAAACAATGTTTCATTTCTATATGTTTTCTTGAAATTTAACCTTTTATTTTCACCGAGTTCATCCAAAGATTGAACGTTAAATGCTCGTAAGTAAAAAGGGTTGTTGTATTTGTGTACATTTTTTTTCAGTTCTTCCATTCTATGCTGGATATTTTCATCTGATGTTGGAGTCTTTTGTATGTCGGCAAACATTTTTCGATATTCTTCTACTATGTCAGCCGAATTTTTTTAGACTCTTGGAAATATTCCATATTCTCCGCATACTCTTGTTGAGGGTCAAGATTTTTCGGCTGTTCCAAATCTTCATCTAGTTCTGGAAGTTAGTTTCCAAAGGAAGGACTTGTTCGTTTCCTTCAGGCTCTTCTAGCTGTTGTTGCTGAACTATTTCTTCCATGTCTGGTTGTATCTGAACTTCTTCCTGTGGAGTTTCTTGTACCTCATCTGCTGGCATTTCATATATTCCGAGACCGTTTTCAACAATTTCCCTATCTACGTCATCCGCATTCATAAGCTTTTGTTCTTTCGTTCCGTCTCTATTTTTTACGCGTTTCATGACGAAAGTTGAATTGTCATTTAGCTCTGACATCAAATATCTCGGAGTAAATTCATCCATGTCATTTGGATGATATGCTATTAAATCATATCCCTTAGCGAGCTTGTATTTTCCAGGTTTGAGATTATATCCGTTTTGGTGCTGAGCCATAAAGCTAAATAGGTTCGGGTCAGTATTTCCATCCTTGAACTTTCCAATAGCTTCTTTATATCTGTCACTAAAGTCAACAGTATCTGGGAACCAACTCTTCTTTAAGCATTTTTAAGAATTCTTGGTTTCCTTGTTCTCTACTTCTTTTATGTCCTTGCTCTGTTTGTGGTTGTTGTTGTGCAGGGTTTTGAACTGTTGGTTGCTGTGCTGGTTGTTGTGTTGGTTGTTGTGCTGGTTGTGGAGTGGTTGTTGTGCTGGTTGTTGTGCATGCTGTGTCTGTGTCCATGTGACGATGTAAATGTTCTAGGTAGTCCTGGTGCAGGTGCTTCTCTTGGAGGTTTGGTGGTATATAAGTTCCACCAGCTGGCACATATGTTCCATCTGCAGCGTAATGTCCTACCTGACTTTTCGTTTTTAAGAAAGCATTTACTAGGTCTGTTTTGGTCTGTTGTAACTCTTTTTCTTGACTTTTCACAACAGTTGCTCTAACGGCGTCATAGGCACTTTGAACTGCCTGTCTCGTTGCTGCATCTGTTATTTTCGTCATATTTTGTGCTACTTCTTTTAACTCTTTGTCGAAACCTTCAGACTTCAGTTTCTTTCCAGATGAGAAGTCGTTCACTTGTTTCACCTTACTATGAAGAGCTTCGAAAGCGTTCTTAAAGTCAGCATTTGTTAAAGCTTCATTTGAACTATCTTCATCCGCTTGTATTTTTGTCCTTATTGACCTATGAGTTGGGCTGCTTTAGCGTTGGCTTGGGCATCTAACCAGTCATTGTTAGCTTTTATATATTCTGCGCTTTTCATTGCCTTTTGCATGGCTGCGTCGTTATTTTTACTTTCTTGTGCTAAGTTTCATACTGTACGGTTTGGTTTTGCAACTGTAAAAGTTTTTCTGCCTTTACATTTGCTTCAACTTCTTTTTTATACTCATCGCTATCCATATATGTCTTCAGGGCTTTTTGTTTTATCTCTTCATCTTTCAGTATTTTATATTGAGTAGTATGGTTTTTCAAATTTATGACATCTTGTTCCATTTTTGCTACTTCTGCTGCTTTTTCTGACACTTTTTTCGCATATTCCTCTGTACTTAGTTCTTTCAGTTGTTCTTCTTTCTTCTTTTTCTCTACGTTAACTCATTGAGTTTTCTTTGTGTGTCTGTCATATTCTAGTTTCTTTTCGTTTTCACTTATTTGCTTCTGTATGTCTATGTTTGACTTTTTGACATCTGTTATTTGATTTTTGAGTGAACTCAAATTCATTTGACTTTGAGGTTATAAGCTGTTCCGTCTGCAGCTCCACCATAGCCTGCATTTTCGCTAAAAGTGCCGCTCTTAAACCTCCAACTCTGTGCACCAAGAACTCGGTTTAAAAGCATAGGATTGCTTGACATTTGTTGCAACATAGTGGGGTCATTCAGCATTTGTTGTTGCAACTGTTGTTGTGGTGTCAGTCTTACTATTGGATGTTTCAATGCTCTCTTCCTCTTACGTATATTCTTACGTAGCTTACGTGGCATTTTAAGTGAAGTTAAAAAGCGGTTTTTTGACAGATGTTTATTGTGACTTCTTCGTAAAGACTTTTGTTAAGACTTTCTTCGTAAAGACTTTGTCAAGACTTCTTCGTAAAGACTTTGTCAAGACTTCTTCGTAAATGACCAAAAATATATTTTAGGTGAAGAGGTGAGATTTCACCTCTTTTTTTCACCTCATTTCTCACCTCTTGAATTTTCATGAATTTCTTCGTAAAGACTTTGTTAAGACTTCTTCATCTAATTTCTCATGAACTTTCTTGTCTATGTTTTGTCAAGACTTCTTCGTAAAGACTTTGTTAAGACTTCTTCGTAAATGACCTAGTAGTATATTTTTGGTGTAAAATTCAAGAGGGTGAAAAATTAGGTGAAAAAACAGGTGAAATCTCACCTCTTCACCTAAAATATATTTTTTGGTGTAAATTTCATGAAAATTCAAGAGGTGAGAAATGAGGTGAAAAAACAGGTGAAATCTCACCTCTTCACCTAAACATTATTTTTGGTGTAAATTTCATGAAAATTCATGAAAATTCAAGAGGTTAGAAATGAGGTGAAAAAACAGGTGAAATCTCACCTCTTCACCTAAATTATTTTTGTCTGATTTTACGAAGAAGTCTTGACAAAACATTTACGAAGAAGTCTTGACAAAACATTTACGAAGAAGAAGTCTTGACAAAACATTTACGAAGAAGTCTTGACAAAACATTTACGAAGAAGTCTTGACAAAACATTTACGAAGAAGTCTTGACAAAACATGAAAACATATATAATTTGTGAAAAGTGAAACATTATATAATGTTTTCGACCAAGAAGACTAACAATTTTCCGAATAAAAACTTCATTTATACTAAACATCTTCGGGGCTAGAGGGCACGAAGTGCCTGGAAGCCCCACTGCCTTTTTTTTTTTTTTTTTTTTTTTTGATTTGCCTTCAAACATTGGTTCAAAATGCAAAAAGCATGTTACATCTTCAAATAGTTCAAGATTTTTGATTAAATGAGGATATAAACAGACTTGTTGATATCTAAACAAGTCTCTGTCATCAAACTCACCATCTCTTAGGTTCTTCAACTCTTTCCTGATAGGAATACAGAAATTTTCCTTTTCTAAATAAACAATATTTGAAAAGAAATCTTTTTCAGTTTTATAGCCTGTTTCATAGTAGTTTTTGGCTTCTATAGGATTAAGTAGAGATATGTCATCAGGAAAGATGTTAAAAGTCCTAAGATCTCCAGGATTATTTTTCACTTCTAGTTTCTCAAGTTTTCTCCTAAGTTTGTTCACTTTATTTGGATCACAATAATTCCATATCTTTGGATTTTTTATAATGCCTAAAATACTTTTTGTATAAGCATTGCTTCGAAAACATATGTTAATGAGAAATCTTTGTAACGTATCAAACTCAGCTTCCATTTCATAGTTAATTGTATATAGCTGTAAAGTATTGATCAATTTAAATCCATTACTATCAAAAAATAAATTTGCCACTGTTTGAGGAAATCTTTCCATAAATGCATCAGGTAAATCACCAATCATATGGATTAGGCTATGAAAAATTTGATAATCAGCTCTTCCAGCCATAAAATCAATGATGAAATTAAGATCGTGGCAATTTTGATCAATTAATTGTATCATACTGCCATTATACTCATTTCCTTCTGTTTTTGCAGAATTTTTAATGTCTTCTAACTTTCTCAAGCATTGATTTGTTTCAACGTAAGGATTTCTTTCTGTACTTTTTCCATTTTTATATTTTTTCGTGTTTGCTGATGGAGCAACTATTCCTTTTTCTCTCCCTTTTTGTTGCCAAGCTTTATTTTTGGGTGGCATTGAAAAAAGAGCGTCTTATTGAGGAAAAATTGACAAAATATAAAAAAGAAGTCAAAAAACGTCTTATCGAAAAAAGTGTCAGGTGACATGTCTTACGAACGTTTCATATTTCATATTTTAATACTTATTTTGCAAAAAAGACAATTTGATTTTTATTGAATATTTGAATTGGATGATGCGATTTTTCTATTCAATAAGAGTGAACCATATACTCCCTTTTTCCATGTCTTATTTCAAAAATCTTGAAAATTAATAATTTGATATTGCAATATGGATTATGGATGATCAATCAAAAATTAATGATGCAACAATTCCATTAATTTGGTTTTTGAATTGTCTTATTAACATTAATCGATATCATATATTAAGATCGATGAATTTCAATTAACCAATGATTATAGAAAATTATCACTTTTCTCTATTCACTCTTTCCATTAAACAAATTTCATTATAATCAATACGGCACGAAATTTAATTAATAATAAATGAAAGCACTGATATATTATCTTAAATGCAGTACACATTAAATTTACTTATGAACAAATTGGAAATTGATAATTTGGAGATACAACAATTGAATTGTGATTAAACAGTTTATGTCACCACAGCTGCCAGAATGCAATGAAATGTAGGGAATTTCACAAAAACAGTCAAACAATATTTCCAAAAAAAATTTTATTAAACACGATTATTTATAAACAATAAATTCATAAAAAAACTAATATCATATTTGAATTAGCCAAAACCACTAATTCTATCAATTGGATTTGCGCCATGATATTCTCCAAAATCATCAACTTCTCCGAGTTCTACTTCTGGATCTTCTTCATCATTACTCTTCTTCTTTTGAACAGTGTAAAGATTATGTTGGAACTCTCCTGATTTCGGAAGTTTATCTTGTAACTTGACTTTCTTTGGTTTTCTCTTAATCTGGCGATTCTTGTAACCTTCATTCGAGTTATCCGACAGGAATGTTTCATTTCCTTCTCTATTCTGAGTTTGTGACAAATCAAATTTCAATTTTTTCTTCTTTCTGTCATTTTCGTTATTTTCTTTTGATTTTTCTTTTTCTTCCTTCATTTTCCTTAATATTTCTTCATTACTCTTTTCCTTTCTTTCCATTTCTTTCAATTCTTTGATTGGATCTTTTTCTTCTTCTTTGTTTTTCTTTTCTAGATCCTCTTTTTCTTGTTGTTTCCTAGATCTCATCTTACTTTCATTGTCTTTGTTCTTTCTTGAGAGAATTCCTTTTTCAAATATTTTTTGGTTTTCTTTTTTCTTCTTTTCTGCTTCATTTATCTTTCTCTTGATCTCGTCGTTATCATCACTTTCTTTTTTGTCTTCACTTCCTTTTGATTTTGAAATTTCGGATTCTTTTGCTTTAGAATTTTTCTGATCTTCAGAAACAGGTTTTTCATGGCCTTTATCGTTATTTTCCTTTTCTTTTTGAGTTATTTTGTGATTTTCAGATTCATCTGAAGAACTTTCACTTGATCTTGAAGGATGGTGATCATTAGGTACATTTGAGTTATCTGTGTTGTCTGAATCATTGGATTTTGATGATTCAATTTTAATATTTTTATTTTCTGTTGATTCTTTGTTTTTATTATCTGAAATACGATTTTCATCATCTGAATTATCTGTATTTGGTGGTCTATTCACATCCGGAATCTTATTTTTATCTGATGAAGTTTCTGGCGAATAATTCGTATTTGGAACATCAGGACTGGAACCAACAGGTCTAGCTCGTCTATTTGTACTATCTGAACCAGTAGTTGATGAAGTATCATCTGGATTATTTCTTATTGTTTCAGAATCTCCATTACGTGGATGGTTATCACCTGCTTCAGTACCATGGTGTCTCATGCTACCTTCAAATCCTGGATGCGGCGAGCCGGAACCCCTTGGATAATTTGGGGGAACTTCACCATCATGTGGATGATGAATTGTTTCATCACCGGACATTCCTTCTTGGCCTCTCATCATTCTTTCGTGTTCTCTCATTCTTTCGTACTCTCTCATTGCTTCTGGATCGTCTGAAGCGCCAGGATGATGGTGGTGCCAGAATTGTGGGTCATCATGCATCGGATGATGCCTGTTCATTTCGTTTTCGTAGTTAGGAGTTGGTGCTGGCGTTGGAGGAGGCAAATAAATAGAATAATCATAAAAAGTCTTGAATTTTGTATCATTATGCTTAAGTCTTGTTTCTTTGAAACCTGAATACATCGTTCCTGATGTTCTTAATATATGTCCGTTCTCATTTAAAATTAAATCTGAAAGAATATCAGTTTGTGAAAGCGAAAGAGCTCCAATTTTAAGCCAGAAGCTAATAGTTTCGGCACTCTGTGTATCATCATCTTCTAATTTGTCTCTCTGGATAATTCCTGTGTAGCCAAATTCTCTTGTATGGTTATCCAAGACATTTGAGACACAGTAAGCAGTCAGATTGCGCATAAAATCATCAGCGTATAACATAGGAACAACTAGATTGCCATCAAAGCGAAATCCATTTTCATAAATTTGTCTAATTTCTCCGAAACTGCATTTTTTGACCTTCTCTGCAATCTCACTCATTCTCTTTTCACCATTTTGAAGGTCAAACTTTGCTTCTGTGTCAAGAGCGGCCATATAAGATGAAGTTGTTGAAGAAAAGCCATCCCAGCAATTCAAATTCAGGAAATGAGCGAAAAATCGGACTTGTCGTGATGTTGCCGGCGTTTGGTGTATTAAATTGGCCAGCACATAGTTATTAAAGAAGGAAGAAATCCAGCCATTTGGACCACTATACATTGTAGCAGGAAATAGGAACTTATTGAGCAAAACTGTAAATGGCAGACCATTTTTACGTGCAGGAATCTTTCTTGCGACTCTTGTAAAATAATTTAAATAATCTGCGTTTCCTGTTAATTGATACATTGTAGCCATTTCAGGAAGCCCTGCAGTGTAGGTGTTAATAAGGTTACCAAATTGTGTTGATTTTGATTGGTAGTCTCTTTTTTGAATATTTATAAATGGTTTTGGATATTTCGTTAATTTATCAACGCTAAATGCAAGATGTCCGCATTCTGCCATTTTTGTATAAAACATTTTGTCGCCTGTTAACAAATAAGATCCGATAAGTGATCCTATTACGCGAGAATAGAATTCAGCTCTTCCAACCCATCCTATATTGTAACAACTGAAGTTATCGCGTATATAGTCGTAAGCTTGTTTATATAAATCAGTTAAATTTAATAAGTAAAGTGTTTCAACAGATTCTAATAGAGTACTAGAAATACCATATGGATCTAAACATCTTTTCGTTATTGGACGTATTTCATCGTGCCCTAGGCAATTGTTAAAGTAAGATTTAAATGCAAATTCTCCATGCTTTTGCAATTTCTTGAAAATTTCAGATGATGTGTTTGCAGTGAGGAAATATGTAACTGGTTCTGGTGTATATGCAGGACTTAAAGAATATGAATTATCACTTCGGATATTGAAATATAAAAGAAGCATGCAAAAAGCTATTAGATATACATGCAATTTGATTGCATCCCATTTGGTCTTAGCCTTTTTCGGTTTTGGCATTTCTTCATCTTCTCCTTCATATCTTTTTTTGATAAACTTCATAAAAAATGGCCTGAAATGTGGTGTGGAGTATTACTTATATTTCAAGTATTTATTTTGCCATTGAATGTAAGATATATCACATCATGAAAATTTATCAATTTTTAAAATCAAGAGAATTATGCAATAGTTATGAGATAAAATATTAAATTTTTGAGAAATAAGTATAATAATGTCATAATTAAAGATTTTTAACTTTTTATTGATTGATCTCTCCAGTTTAATATTCTGTTAACTGAAAAGATGAAATCTATTATCTAATTAAATATTGGAGCCAATATTTGGTCGCTTGCTTGTATGGACGTTGAAGAAAATTGGCAACAAATCTGCAAAAATGGTAACACCAAGTCATTGTATTTGCTCAGATAAATTTTGGCTAATTTATCCAATGAGAAATGAGTTCAAGTTAGATAAAAGATAAAAAATTGAAAACCCTATTCAAAATTATAGAACCGAGTATTATTCAAGAACCGAGAATAATTTTTAATCAAGTAAAATTCATATCTCATTTTTATTTGATGTTGATTCTCCTTCTCAATTTCAATAAATAACCGTTAACAGTTCTCAATTTATTCAATTTATGGGAATTTTTTGAATCATATTTTAGATGATGTAATCTGTATTTACATTATTATTATAACAAAATGTGAAGTACCGCTAGCATTTATCACAAAACCGAATTGAGAGTGGATGAGTTTTTATCTCAAATTTTGCCTCCTTTCAAAAACATTCATTTTTAATGTTGTCATCCTCTTCACGTGCAATTGCATCTCTTAAGTCAAGGTGCCCACACGAGCCATATCTTTCCAAGGTCTGCAAAGCTGAAGATACAATTCCAATCTTCAAAGATGGAATGTCAATTGGCTGGTCAGGTTTCACACCAGTTGGTGATCCAAAGGTTGTTCCAATAGCTCTTTCAGAATATGTTGAGAAGAACAATCTTCAAGGAAAACTCCGCTTTAGCATGTTCATTGGAGCATCATCTGGAGCTAAGAATGAAGACCGTTGGGCAAAGAATGGAATGATTGCACGCCGTTATCCATATCAAAACGGTGCTAATCTAAAGAAGAACATTAACTTCGGTAAGACGATGTTTGCCGATAAACATCTCTCCATGTTTCCACAAGATCTTACATGGGGATTCTACACGAAGCAACGCGGCGGTGGCATTGATCTCGCCATTGTTGAAGCTACAGAAATCTTAGCTGATGGTTCAATTGTTCTTGGAGGTGCTGTTGGTTCAGCTGTTGAATTCCTTTATGCTGCTGACAAGATCATCATCGAACTTAATACAGCAATTCCATCATTCAAGGGATGCCATGATATTGTTACACCATGGAAGCCTCCGGGTAAACCATTCAACATTACATCCGTTGATTCTCGCATTGGCACAGAGTCTGTCAAGATAGATCCAAGAAAGGTTGTTGCTGTTGTCGAATCTCATGCTATCTTCCCAGGCAGACCAGTAAAAGGTGCTGATGATACAGCAAAAGCAATCGCTGGTCATATTGTTGATTTCTTCCAGAACGAAGTAAAGCAAGGCCGTCTCCCAGAGAACTTGTATCCACTCCAGTCGGGTGTCGGAAATATTGCAAATGCAGTCGTTGATGGTCTTAACGATTCCCCATTCGGCAACCTTACTGTATATACCGAAGTTCTCCAAGAAGCTATGCTCCCAATGTTTGATTCCGGAAAGCTCACATTTGGCTCAGCTACATCACTTACACTCTCCAAATGGGATAAGCTCTACAATAACTTCGATTTCTACAAGAGCAAGTTTGTTCTTCGCCCACAGGCGATTTCCAATTCTCCAGAAGTTATTCGTCGTCTTGGCGTTATCGCTATGAACACACCAGTTGAAGTCGATATTTTCGGTCATGCCAATTCCACACTTATTAACGGCACAAGACTTGTCAATAGTCTTGGTGGATCTGGTGACTTTCTCCGTAACGGTTACATCTCAATCATGCATTGCCCATCTGCAAGAAAGACAAAGAAGGACAAGACAGGTATTTCATGTGTTGTTCCAATGTGCACACACGTCGATCACACAGAGCACGATCTCGATGTAATCGTAACAGAACAAGGTCTTGCAGATCTCCGTGGTCTCGCTCCAGTTGAACGTGCTAGACTCATGATCGAGAAGACAGTTCATCCAGACTACAAGGATCAAATGCGTGAATATCTCAATCTCGCAATTCAAGCAACTCAACCAAAGGGGGCTGGCCACGAGCCACAAATCCTCTCAAAGGTCTTCAAGATGCAGGATAATCTCAAGAAGAAGGGTACAATGCATCTTGACAGCTGGTAAACCTTATCTCAGTTTCGGTAAAAGAATTTTTTTTATTATATGAAGATTTTTTATAAACACATCAATAATAATGCAACTTCGTAAAAATCAAACATCAGTACTTACCGGATTCATTAGATGGAGATAAATTCTATATAATACATATTGAAACATATCTAAATGAGAATTCGTTCTCATCAATAATTTTGATTCAAAATATAATTGAGAAAAGCTGAAAAATAACATGTAAACATGAATTCAATTTTATAGTTGTTCTGAAAAGTAATAAGATAATAGTGATATCATGACATTTTTTTCAAGATGTCAGTATCTCATTCCAACACCTTTACTGATTTATTGAAATATATTGGCATAGATTACATCCTTCATCATGAAGAATCTAGAAAGATCTTAGATGATACAACAAGTGATGCTTTTTGGGCAATTGGATCAAATAATACAATGCTTTGGCTGATACAGAATCAAAATTCTCGTTGGTTTGTGCGCCAATTTGCATCTTCAATATACCACTTCGGACGATTAGCCATTAATTTTGGATATTCATCGACAGATATGGTTATTTCGAAAATTATGCATCCAATTTTACCAAAAGTACCAGAATTTTCTTCCCTTGCATCAAAACAAAGATTTTATAAACGAATGATGCTTACTTTACGATTAAATGGAGGCGTTTATGCTGAATTTGGACAAATAATACGTAATTGCGTCAATGCATTACCAGAAACACCATATACAAGTCCTTACTACAAAATTAATCAGTGTTATCCAGTAATAAAAGGAAAAAATACAATTCAAGTTTTTGATGAATTTATTGATAACAAACCAACATCCGGATACTCACTTGAAGAATTGAGAAATATATTTACCCGCCAAACAGGCTATAATCTCAATGAAATCGTTTTGAAAGTTGAACCAGAGTACAAAACATGCGGTCCATTAATTTACCATAATGCTGTTCTTAGAACAGGTCAAAAAGTTACAATTACAGTCCTTCCTCCTCATATTGACAGAATGAGATTTTTAGATCTTCTTCCTTTCAAGATTTTAAGAGGATTTATGATGATTGTTCCTTTCATATCCAGAGAGAAATCAATTTACGATACAATTATGCGTCGTTTAGATTTTAATTTGATAAAAGAAGTCAATTCAAGAAATCTTATTCTCAACAAGCTTGGAATCGACACCAAATCATCAGATCCTGCATTTATATTCCCAAGAGCACGCCGTGCTCCAATTTCCATTTCAGTTCCCGCTCCATTAACTAATTATTGCGGAAGAAACGTTATGATTACAGACAGAATGCCTCCACCGCTTGAGAGCAGTATTCCATCATATGTTGCTGTTAATATTGCTGATTTCTGGGCAAATTTGCTGACAAAATACAATCTTTCTTTACCAGACATTTCTTCAAGAAATGTTCTTGCAGGATATAATGGAATCGCACTTGCTAGATATTCTTCTGTTACTCCTGTTTCGAAAGAAGACATTCATTACTTAATTAAACTTCATCATTCAATTGTTTATCAGAATAGAGATGCCGCATTGAAGCTTGCACCAAAGCTTGGCTTATCTCCAAATGCTGTCGAGAGATCCATCCAACTTAATACCATAGATCCTCTCGTTTTGAAGCAATTAATGAAAAATCATTCACAAACTCTTCTTTCTGTCGGAGAAAGCTTCGTGAATATTCTTAATTTGAAGAATGAAACAGGTAGAAAGTCTATTATGATGCCAGTTATCGCTGGATACGCTGCAAAAATGGCATCTCCAAATTATTCTACATCGAACTTCCCATATAACATCATCTCTTGGGCCAGATACTTCC
The DNA here is from genome assembly GCF_026262505.1 of Trichomonas vaginalis G3. Taxonomy (NCBI): domain Eukaryota; phylum Parabasalia; order Trichomonadida; family Trichomonadidae; genus Trichomonas; species Trichomonas vaginalis. The sequence continues at coordinate 25,438,831 of NC_067204.1, read as the reverse complement.
GTGTTTAAAAATTTATGTATGTTTTTATAACTAAAGTCAAAATATTTTAAAATTCTGTTTTTATTTTAACAAAAAAGTCATTAATCAACTAGAATTAACAACAAAGCTCTATGGAATAACAGAATTTAAGCATATTTAGAGGAGAAATGCGTTTTATTCAGAAATTCAAAATTTATTATTAGAAAAAGTAATAATTATTAAAGAAATAAGCTTATAAACAAGAAGTTCATTTAAAGTAAATAATAAATTTTACTATTTGTTATAACCTATTCAGTTTAACAATGCAGGATTTGTAAGATCTGTTTGGAAAATGTTCTTGAATGCGCGCTTTCCTTTCAGACTTGTTTTGTATTCCTTTAAGTTCTTTAAGGATCCTGATTTCTTCTTCTGACCATCTTGCCATGTTGTAACAAAGCTGATTAAATCTATTTTTGACTTGTTCCGCGGTAACTGATGGTCCAATCATCTTGGCTACCTTCTCCCAATCAACATTATCACCTTCTTCAATGCCATATTGGAAAATGAGATCATCAGAGGTAATTTTTTCTTCACTCATTAAAAATTTTCATTCAACACATCAATTTCGTCACTTTTCATCGAACAGAAATTCCTCTTCTAACAATGAATTTAAGACATCATTGAAGTAATAAGATAAATTTCATTTCCAATTTCTTTTGATTTCAATTAATAATTTTGATAAAAATTATTTGAAATCATCTTTGCATTTCTATTGAACAAATTACATAAATTGACACAATTATATTAGTTAATGAGTACTTTTCCGGTTGAATGTAGATCTTATTGAATTTGATACAGGTAATAGGGCCTTTGGAACTCTTTTAGCATGAATAATCATATCTAAAACGAATACTATTAAAACAACTAATCCAATTAACAAGATTTTGCTTCTTGGAAACTTAATTTCTGGATATTGATGTTTTTCTCGAGGAATTGGGCTATGAAGACGCAACGGAGGAAGAGGCTGTGGTGAAGCAGCTTGCTTAAATGATATTGGATACTTATTACTCCATCGAATGGCATCAAAAGATATCTGAATATCAAATTTTCCATGAAATGACCATGGAACTTGACATATAATCCATGGATATCCGCTAAGAAAACAAGTTAAGACCCGATCTCTAAACAAGCCATATCCATTTGAAGGCGTGAAATTGTTGGGAGTGGAATAATTAATTGTGACAAAGAGCGGAAAGTTTTCACTCTGCTCGGAAACCTTGGCGAAATCAATATGAGGAACTGGGACACTACAATTATTGACTCCATCACCTTCTAAACCATGCATACAAATACAATTTCCTGGATAAACACACTCGGCCATGCTGTGACAGCTTGAATTACATTTCCAACAATCTTCATTATTGTCAGAAGGCTCATCATTGCACTTCTTTTGCAATTTTTCATTACTTTGAAGACTCATTTCCGAAAAACAAAGTAGGAACATTCTGAAAAATGAAATCATAAATAAACATTTTTATATTCATAGCATTAATATGATAGTTTCATAACTCAATTTGTATAATTGCTTCCAATTCTTTCTTCATGTCAACTTTCTTAAAGAAATGTTCGACATTTTTCCAATTTCCTGAAGAATCATCGGTAGCACATGTAGATGGTCTAGATCTTTTGACAGTAAATCGCCAAAAATCAATAATTATTTTAACAAATGCTGCATTATACAAATTCAACATAGATAATGACAATGTATCACTCGAGTCATCTCATTCCATTCTAGATTTGGCAAAAATATTCTACAGAGAACCAAATGAAATAGTTTTGAATTTTGTTGACCAGAAATATCATCTACAAACAACAAATTCGTTTACTTTTGCTAATTCAATACTTGCTCAATGCTCAATTATCTACTTTAAAATCAATAACATTGATTTAGTTGTTGAATCACTCCCAGAGAACTTGATTACATATAAAGAACTTACTAAACGACCTATTTTACTCCTACAGACAAGGTTTCTCGCGTTTGCACATCATTACAAAGTGAAAACAATTCCATCAAATGTAAAAGTATTCAAGAACTGGGATAGGAACCCAGTATCATCAATAACACTTGAATCATCAACTGAAAGAATACAAAATATCAATGCTTTTACAAAAGCAATAGCCTGGGATCCAAATTTGTTTTCATTAATTTTAAAAAGCTTTTCGCCTGAACATATCGTTAACTTTGCATCACAAGTTGTTAGTAACAGTATCTTTCTCAGAGCATTACATCTGTCAAACTATAGAATTTCGAGCCAAAACGAATTTAATTTTACTTTAGGTCCTCAATGCAGATTTGAGTCAATTAATATAAGTAATTGCATCACTACATTCGTATTCAGTGTTTTAAATGGCTTCAAAAACTATAAAGGAAAAATTAAATCAATATCTATAAGTAATTGTGCTCTAAACAACATAGATAGTTTGAATTTAATGAACATAATAGCAGAATACCCTTGTTTCAAACATTTGACGTCATTTTCCCTTGAAAATGCCTCATTTGAAGATATAATTCCAGAAAAATTCGAAAATATATTTCAAATGTTCACAAAAATCAAAGAAATTTACCTTAACAACATAAATGGCGATGTTTCAAAGCATGTAAAGGCACTTTTGCGCCATAAAAACCTAAATCACATTGAAATTGATAAATGTACTATGAAAGAAGCGACAACAATGGAAAGTTCATCGGAAAACATTGTTGTTCTAATCATAAGAGATTGTATTTTATCACAAGAAGCATTAAAAGGAATTGCTGCATCGATTTTATCCAAGAAACGAAAAAAATTATGTGTTTTTGGGCTCCAAGGATTCATGAACAGCGACCAATCACTATTGTACATGAATACACTACTTGAAATAAGCCCACAACCAGATATTATTGAGTTTGATTTCCATGGTTTTTCAATTGACCAAAATTCAGTAAATTCTTTTATCGAGTTCTTGAAAACTCAAACGAATTTATTATATCTTGGAGTTAGAGCTTGTTTTAGGAAGAATACCAACGTAACTTTACCTCTTCTTGCAGATTTTATTGTCAAAAGTAGATTATCAGGAATTGACATAAGTTCTGACAAATTAAGAGGTACTCCACAGAGTTATGTAAGTTTTATTAACTCTTTGACCAATTGTAAGTCGTTAACTTCAATTTCTTTTATGAATACTCGTTTAGGTGATAGTGGAGCTCAATCTATCATCAAACTAGCTCACGAACTTCCATCATTAGAAGAAATATCTCTAGATAACATCGATTTGCCTTCAAAAACAAGCTTCATTAATTTATATTCTAGATTACTTGAAATTGCAAGCCTGAGATCAATACAAACACCCAAGAATGATATCCAAAGGCTAGATTTATCAAACGACAGCCTTCCTTCTTTGAAAAAAATTATTACCATTAAAAAGGATGAATTCACCAAAAACATTCAATGCACGAATACAAGTATATGAAAGAAATGATTTTCTTTACTCAGAATTCTCTTTTATTCGAACATTATCGAATCAAAAATTAAAAGTTAAAGAAGCAAGCGAAATAGAGCTTGGATCAAAACTAGATGAACTCAATAATATCATGAATACGATGATCACCACAATTGAAGATGGTTTCGGAAAAGATCCTTTTAATATTTCAATGGAAATATTAGATACATTGCAGACAGGAGCCAAAATACCCGAAGACAAATCTTTGTATCAATTGGGAAACATTATTTCTTCAATTAATCAAGATACTGCTGATGATTTTTTAATTTGATTTTTTTAATTCACTTTTTTTGTTGTTTATAATTTTTTCGGAATAAATTATTTATGTCATGATTTTTTTACACTATTTTATTTAATTGAAAAGATATCTTTGGAAAAATTCAAATTTAACTTATAGCTTTTTAATACATGCATCACCATATAGTATATATTTAATTGTATAATTCAAGATTTTTTTTAAATTAATTTTATTAAGTGTATACAGTATTCATAATTTTGTTCTCAAGTGATATGTATTTTGTCCAGGTTATATACATTGAATATTGCTCATAATACTTACTACCATATATGATATGCAAATAACAGTATCTTATAACTAGTTATAACTGCTTATAACAGAAGATGGATAATTCAGTAATTTATCGCAATAGAAAAACGTATTTCATAAAATCTTTTTCCATAAAGACAAGGTGTAAGAATTTTGTCAAATTTTGATATGATACAAAAGTATTCAATTTTTGATAAAATTTAACAAACCATGTAACCAAAGATAGAAATATCCATTTATAGATATAGAATATATTTTTAAGTTTTTTATTTCTCAAATAGTAGAAACCACACTCAGAAAAACAAATTAATTGAAATTTCTATTCAACGGTCTTCTTTCATTTTACTCATTTTTTCAAGATGAAATATCCTGTATTTGCACAGATACTTTGTTTCAGAAACCCAGGAGACAATGGCTATACAATGGTTGAGGTTGACAAAGGCAACATCAAATTCGACACTGCACGAATCATTTCTATCGAAGAATTTAGAAAAATCGGTGCCAATCTTAGAAAAGATGCTAGTGAAGCTGCTCAAGCTCATCAATTACAAAGCAAAGCTAAGAACAAAAAAACTTCTCAATGCCCCCCATTAAACATTGAACAGCCCAAATACGTTCAAGCAATTTGCCCAGTTCCAAATATTCAATCATATGAAGGGGGTTTGCCCCCCGAAAACTTATATCCTTATCCTTTCATCATCTCACCAATGGACCCAAATTTCTCAAATTTTGAATACGACTTCGATCTTGATCCAAGTACTCCATCTCAACCAACTAGCCAAGAATTTTCTGATTATTTCTAGATTTGTTTTATATATTTTATTTTTATCTTCTTGTTGGAATTTCGATTATGAAATGTGTGAAATTCCTTTTATTCAAGTTGCTTACAAAAAAGGCCGATATGCCATTTCTAAATAGAATCTATCCTTAAATATCTTAAAATTGTTTTTCTTTATTGATTGTTATCTCCAACCCATCATTATTACCAACGAGAGAATGAATATAAAGCTCTTTGGAGAGTTCTGATCTTCTTAAATGGTTTCATTTCTGATTGTTTCATAACAGCTACAATTATCAAAGCAAATCATTTTGAATACAACAATGACAATGATAACATAGAATAGTAACATGTTAAACAATTATTATCTTTTGAACATCTTCTTTTTGTTTTCTGCTATTTGATGGGCAGTTTGACCATTATTATTTCTGATATAGGGTGTCCAAAGGTGCGTTTAGCACAGCGCTCTATATGAGACTATTAAAGGAGATATATGCTGATTATAAATATATAATAAAAAATATGAATATATGTATATGATGAGTATGTTGTATTTTGGCGCCATGCCGGGATATAAAATGAATTTTGAGACAAGAGGCGGTTTCGCGGGAAATTTTGGCGGGATTTTTTTCATTTTTTTAATGAATCATAAAGAAAACATCCTCGCTCTTGCAAAAAAATGCAAAGACTGTAAAAAAATCTACGAGACATTGGTAAACTGCTTCGGTATGGATGCTCCTAGCTATTCCACTGTAAGGTATCATGTTAGGATGTATCACTTCATGAACAAAAAGGCGCCCATCATAAAAATTGACAAAAAATCGCCGGATCAAAGAAAAATCAAAGCAATTCTTCAAGCGCTAGATGAAGACCCAAGAGCATCACTCAGAAGGATAGAGGAGATGACAAAGATACCACGTACAACAGTCAGTTATTATCTGCACAATTATTTGAACTACAAACTAGCGTATACACGTTGGGTTCCGCACAACCTTAATTCAGTTCAAAAAAAATCTAGAGTCCAATCTTCGAAAGAGCTCCTCTCTATATTGGGTGCGTATCAATCCAAGAAGTTTCGCTTTTTAATAACAGGGGACGAGTCTTGGTTTCAATATGCAACAGAAGCCAAAATCATGTGGATCCCGAAGGATGAAAATCCGCAAACATTCCCGAAGAAAAAAATTGACACACCAATGATGATGTTGTCGGTTTTTTGGGGCGTGAATGGCATCATCGCAATTGATATTCTTCAAAAACCTAATACGATGAATGCTCAGTATCTAATTGACAATGTTCTTACTCAAATTATCAATTCTGATGAGTTTGAGAAATCCAAACAACAAAAACAAAAGTTTGCAATTCATTTTGATAATTCAAGAGTTCACAAAAGTCATAAGGTAATGAATTACTTGGTGGAAAACAATGTCAAAGTTGTTCCAAACCCAATTTATTCACCTGATATTGCACCCTCTGACTTTTATTTATTCGGCGCGCTAAAAAAGAGAGCTGAAGGACGCGAATTCGCGAGTCCAGATGATCTTGAAAATTTTGTAAGAGAGCAATTTGAGCAATTTTCTCATGATGATTTAAAGCGTGTCTTTCAAGCCTGGATCGATCGCTGCGAACGCGTGATTGAATCCAATGGTGATTATATTTAAATAAACTTTATATATATGTAACTTGTTTATTTCTATTCGCAGTATTCAGGTTTGTGCTAAACACACCTTTGGACACCCTATATTTTCATCAATTCCCTTTTTTATAAGAATATTTTCAATTTCATTGTAATTATAAATTATGGCATAGTGTAGTGCTGTTTGACCTTTCAAATCAATTGCATTAATATCAATATTTAATGATAAAAGAGTTTCAATTACATCTCCAGCATGATACATTATTGAAACATGTAGAGGTGTGTATCCATATCTGCTTTTCGCATTGAAATCAATACCGTGTGATATTAGATATTCAGCTATTTCTTTGCAATTTTTCTTAGCTGCTACATAGAGTGCATTATATCCATCATTATTTTTTGAATTGATATCTGCTCCATGCAAAATTAGAAATTTTAGAACTTCAATTTTATTATTGTATGATGAAGCATGAAGAGCTGTTTGACCGGAATTTAATCTAGCGTTAATATTTGCCCCTTGTTTTAGTAAAAATTCACAAATAAATGGTGTGCCAAAATCTGGAGAATATACAAAGCACCTGCCCATATTTTGCGTTAGATCTAAATACATAAAGAAAGCACAAATATTTTGATAATATATGGTATTCATTGCATAAAAATGATACAAAGTCTATATTATGAGAAATAATTGCATATTCCATGCTTTGCGAATCAGGTGTTTGAAACTTCAAGCATTCATTCATAATCTCCATATTTCCACTTAAAAATGAGAAATAGAGACATTTTTCTGTGATTTCTGAGTTGAATTTTGATCTTAATAATTTAAAGCAATCAACTGCCCCGTAATAGCAACACAGTTCAATCAAGTAATATCCTTCTTCTGCTAAAGGATATGCGTCATTTATTAGCAATTGGTCTTTATCAAATCCTTCCATTTCTGTGAATGAAATAAATAAATTTTTGTCATCATCCATTATTGCTCGAAAAATCGTTTTCTCTTCATGGATATCCAAAGTGCAATTTAATGGAGATTTCTTTATTTCGATTCCATATACTTCAGAAGCGAGGTTTTTGAATATGAAAAATGTATTTTCTGAAATATTTGGTCGAAATTCTTCATAAATCTTTTTGAAAATCGACCAATACGTTTTTGTATATTTCAATCGGTAATGAGCCATATAGGAAATATCCGTTAAAAGCTCTGACGGGCTTACTTTATATTTTTCAATTAAAATTGTTTTGATATCTTGAAAAATTCCGTTAATTTCTTCATCTGAGCATTCTATTATCTTATATAAAGAATCATAAATATCAGCATAATCCCGAAAATGATCAATAAACATATCATAGTTCCATGAAACAGAGTTCTCTTCATTCATTTGAATTTTAAAATGGGTATTCAATTTTATTTTTCTTCTTTTTACAACATTTTTGAATAGTATTTCAGTATTTAAACCTTAATATCAGTTGCGAATTTCATATGTACATCTATATATTATAATATCAATTTCATATATCATTATCTCTACATCTCATTCAATCATATTAGCCCTTTATTTAATTTTAAAATATAGAACATATATTATTTAGATATTTCATTTGAACCCAAGTTGCTTTTTCTCAGAATTTTAGAGAATTCGGTATCAAAATAGATATCAGATGAAAAATCATAAAAATGTGACAATGAGTTTACCTATCGTTGGAGCGAGCCCTTAAAATTTAAATTGAATACTTTTAGTGATTTACGATTAGTCCAAAATCGGGCTCTTAATGATGAATTTACCCATCGCAGCCTTTCATTGCTCAAAATAAGACTCGGAATAACAACAAAACAGATTTATTACTCTAACCGGAGATCAATTATTGTTACACTTCTTGATAAGTTCAATTCATTCATCATCCTGATGAATTATATTATTTGTGATGGTGAACCAGACGCATCTATTGGATATTTTCCAAACAAACACTACGCTTCTGTTTATTCCATTGTTACAGTTCAAAACAATTTTAAATCAGTTGAGCAATTATTAAATGCTGTTGCAGTTCAAACTAATTATAATTTACAATATACTATAAACGCCAATATTTCAGTTCTCAAAGATTATGAAATTGAATATGATTGGAATGTCATCAATCCAATATTTGAAAAAGATAATCAGAATCAATAGATTAACAGAAGTGTTTATTATGTAAGCTACAATGAGGACATTCGAAACATAATCCTCGTTTACAGGCGATGCGATACTCATACTATTAATTTCCAATACATCGAAGGAATGAGTACATCTGCTCCAGTTAATTGGTATAATTATGTTCATTACCATGAACTACCTATGAAAAGAGAGCCTAAAATCATTTTTTCATAATTTAATTTGTCCGTGCGAAAGTCATAAATATTTTTGCATTAGGATGTAGCTTGGAGGACATTCTGGGATCCGACAAACTTGTATAATGTCAAAAATAATTTGTAAAGTGTCAAAAATATTATATATCTATATTATGTGGAATAAATGGATACTTCATAATACATATAAAAACATTAAATTACGAGGAATTATGTCATTGCATTTTGCAGATGCCAAATTTCGAATTTGAATGTGTTGTCCCCAAAAACCAGCTAAAGAATCTACCTACTATACTTGATATCATATTCTTCCCGTGTAAACCTTTCAATTCGCTCAAATTTTGAGAGACAAACATGAAGAATATGATTTCAAGTTTAAAAAAGAGGTTGTATTATTTGTTTTATATGAAAATTAGCTTTGTTTTAGTTCCTCATTCATATTTTAGTCTTTTCACCATATGACATCCTCACCTGATGAGGAAATCTTAAGATTTTTGTTAAGTGTCAAAATTCGAGATTTGACAAAAATTATGTCAGAAATTTTATTTGATTTCACAAAAAAATGGAAAACGAAGATGATAATCGTATGACTTTGATACAGATTGAAGATCACTTGGGTCAAGAGAAGCTCATGTACTTGGATATATTGACCAAGAAAGATCTGATTTTCTGTTTTAGCATGTCAATTTTGATTTTCGTACTTGCAATCATTGGCGGTATCCTTTCTCCTCAAAGAGAACACGAATTTGAAACATCCTCAGTATTTAAAGACAATCAGACTAAATCTATCTTCAAAATTTCAAATATTTCGAAATGGAATTATTTTGTCAAAGCTTATTTATCATTAGATCTCGATGATAGCAGTTCAAATGATTTAATTGATGCCAGATTTACAGTATCCGCTAAGAGTTTCAAAAATGAAATACAAACTGCTGACGAAATTCCTTCAAAACGTATTTTTAGGCAATTGAAATTAGATTCTCAAGAATTAGTTACAGATTTCGCTGAAATATTCAGTGGATTATGTACTGACTTTGATACTTTACTAATTGCTGTTAAACTCGAAAATAAAATCGAATCATGTACAGGAATTACGATTAAATGGCAATACGGACATCCGCATGCACCACTATTACAATTTTTCGTTAGGTGCTTACTAGCACATCAATCAATAAGGTGTTTAATCAAATATTTGGATTTCTTATCAAGATCAAGCTACAGAACATGGCATTTAGAGCAAAAATTAACTTTCATGCTATTAATACTATGCGTTTTTGCAGCTCATCCCTTATATATACTAGAATTCTTCGATCCAAGTCAATTAGGAATTATTTTTACAATTTTCACCGAAACTTTACTGTTTTCATACATCAAATTCTTTATTATTGTATTGTTTGACTCCCTCGTTCACAGAAACTGTCCAAAAGGCTGTTGTTTCTTCTTCAAAAGATTATTTGTGATGATAACAGATTTTATTATAGTTTTTGCATATAATATCATTTGTTCGGATCTACTAAGCTTGGATCTCATTCCTTTCCACATAACTCCAAAAGTTTCCCAAATTTTACATATTGGAAAAATTATTATTTCAGTTTTTGCTGCAATCTTGATAATTATAAGTATCCTGAGGGCTACATACGCGTGCGATACATCAGAACGTTATAAATTCAACGCATATTTAACTACAGTTTTAATTGGTTTAGGATTTTATATTCTCATGCTTCTTTGCTCAAGAAACAAGAAAATTGGCCGGACAAATTTCGGATTCATACTTTACTATGCAATTTTAATTTTTTTGGTTAATATTTTTTCATATCTCCATTCTCCTTATGATAAAACAATGAAAACTACTGTAAGAATGTTTTCATCAGAACAATTAGCTGATCAGTTATAGAAAAATGATAAAATTAAATTTCACGAATTAATGAAGGAAATGAACGTGAAATCATCAAAGATTTTCCATCCTATTCATTCCAATGATTTCTTTTTTTGAATAATTTTTTATATTTAATTTTATTGTTTTATTATTCGATGATGTTTGAATAAAATTAGTCTATCATATTATCTTATTTGATTCTTGGTTTGTAATCATTTATTTCTCGAAATTGAATTTGATGATGAAATTGAAAGGAATTTTGATAATATTTAAGCACATTAATATAAAAAGGTAATGGTTTTTCGTATAAATACTCTAAAATAGAGAATAATTTTTAGAAGACACGGAATTGTCTCTTGTCAGCACCGACAGCAGCTGGCTTGACGTGGATAACGTTGAAGTGGACTGTCTTGGAGAGTGGGCGGCATTCAGCGACTGTAACAAGATCGCCTTCCTTGACGAGGAAAGCTGGGGAGATGTGAGCTGGGATCTTTGTGTGGCGCTTCTCGAAACGCTTGTACTTGCGGATCCACTGAAGATAATCGCGGCGGATGATGATTGTGCGCCGCATCTTTGTAGAAACGACGACACCACGGAGAACACGGCCACGGATGGAGACTGTGCCTGTGAATGGGCACTTAGCATCGATGTATTCACGTTCCTCGGCTGTCTTTGGTGTTTCGATTTTGAGGCCGATTGACTTAACATAGCGTTGCTTCTTCTCAGCGTTAGCATGCTTCTTGGAAGCAAGGAAAAGCTGTGGCTGCTTTTGGAAGGCACGTTCTGTCTGGACTGTAGACATTAAAAACGAAAGGCCATGACTTTCGTAAACTTCTCAAAAATTTTTAAAAATTGTTTATATCAAGTTTTAATAAGCAAAACAAGCTATCATGCAAAAAAAAAAAAAAAAAAAAAAAAAAGGTAGTGGGGCTTCCAGGCACTTCGTGCCCTCTAGCCCCTAAGAAACTAGAGGAGGAATGAGACAAAGACCAGATGAAAAAAATAAAATATTATAATAAAATTAAATTTTTAGTCTTAAATTGTTTTTTTATTCGGTATATTCTGAATCTTGAATGTCTTGGAAATTTTCTTCTTCTTCGCTCTCTGAGGTGAGGATTTCTTCGACTTCTTCTTCTTCGCCATTGGGATCAACAAATCCTGCAATGAAAACTTTGTATATACCTTCTTGAGGAGTCTCTATGATGAAAGTCGTATTGTTGAGGAAATGGAACTCGACATCTTGAACAAATTGGCAACTGCTGTGTGTGAATTTTGCAATTGTGAGAGGCTTTCCTTTATAGCCCTTGGGAAAGCTTGAGATAGTTACTGTTCCTCCATATGGAACTCTGGCAGGAATATCTAAAGCAACAGTTGTTATAACGTGGAAATTGTCTACGAATTGAGGCATAGGTTCAATGCAGTATAGTCGTTTTGACTGGTTGTCTTTTGTGTAGAAATATAAATAGAATGACCTTTCACCATGTTCATTCAATTCTTCCAAATAATTGTATGAATTTGGATATAAACGGACAAATTCAGCAACTTTAACTTCTTGTAAATGCTTCTGCAAGTTCTTTGGAAACAAGTGAATGAACTGGTCAATAGCTTGCAACGCTATGAGATTGGCAGTAACGGGTAAATATGAAGCAAACATGTCAACAAGTACGCCAGGGTCTTTGATTTCGTTTTCAAGAGGCTGAATGGCATCCATGACAGCTTGAAACATCTCGTTATAATCTCGATTGTCTTCTGAACCCCACTGTTCATTTAACTTATCTAACAATTCTAACCTTTGCTTTGCGTATTTTCTACGAACTTTCTCTGAAAGAGGAGTGTCGCTATCTTGTGTGTCTTGAATTTGAGACTTAAATTGTTTGCAAAAGGCGAGATATCGTGTTTGCGACCTAGTGGTCATTGCAGAATGTGTTTCTGTATGTTCGATTGGATGTGTTTCTGTATTTTCGGGTGGTTGTGTTTCTGTATGTTCGATTGGAGTCTGATTGGTATGAACTTCTTCTGAAAATGCTTCTGTTCCGATAGTTGTTGTTGCTTGACCTGTTGGCTGAGCTGTATCTGTTGTGTTTTGAGAAGAAGAACTCAAATTGTTGGACAATTTGTTTGCAATTGTATGAGGAAGTTGCTTTGGTATTATAGGAGGTCGTAAGGGTTTTGAGAATGGTGAGACATAAGTTGTAGGAACTTTAACTGCAGAGGTAGTCGACGAATTGTTTGCAATTGTATGAGGAAGTTGCTTTGGTATTATAGGAGGTTGTAAGGGTTTTGAGAATGGTGAGACATAAGTTGTAGGAACTTTAACTGCAGAGGTAGTCGACGAATTGTTTGCAATTGTATGAGGAAGTTGCTTTGGTATTATAGGAGGTTGTAAGGGTTTTGAGAATGGTGAGACATAAGTTGTAGGAACTTTAACTGCAGAGGTAGTCGACGAATTGTTTGCGACACTTTTTCTTCCTTCCATTAGACAAAAATAAACTGTTTTTTTCGGACTACTCATAGAAAAGTTTAAAATAAACCGTTTTCGTCAACGGAGACCCCCTCTATTTTTTTATTTTATTTAATAGTTACCGTTGGAAAACCGTTCCATCTCAAATATTGAATGAACTATAAACGTTTTTTGTTTTCTATATATACTTTTTTGTCCAACGGTAAAACTTTTTACACAACGGTTTTTGAGAGTCGTCGCTGTTGACCGAGTAGTTTTTTGTGCTGAACAAAAAGTGTCATATAAACATCTGTCAAAAACCGCTTTTTAACTTCACTTAAAATGCCACGTAAGCTACGTAAGAATATACGTAAGAGGAAGAGAGCATTGAAACATCCAATAGTAAAACTGACACCACAACAACAGTTGCAACAACAAATGCTGAATGACCCCACTATGTTGCAACAAATGTCAAGCAACCCTATGCTTTTAAACCGAGTTATTGGTGCACAGAGTGGAGGTTTAAGAGCGGCACTTTTAGCGAAAATGGCAGGCTATGGTGGAGCTGCAGACGGAACAGCTTATAACCCTCAAAGTCAAATGAATTTGAGTTCACTCAAAAATCAAATAACAGATGTCAAAAAGTCAAACATAGACATACAGAAACAAATAAGTGAAAACGAAAAGAAACTAGAATATGACAGACACACAAAGAAACTCAATGAGTTAAACGTAGAGAAAAAGAAGAAAGAAGAACAACTGAAAGAACTAAGTACAGAGGAATATGCGAAAAAAGTGTCAGAAAAAGCAGCAGAAGTAGCAAAAATGGAACAAGATGTCATAAATTTGAAAAACCATACTACTCAATATAAAGTACTGAAAGATGAAGAAATAAAACAAAAAGCCCTGAAGACATATATGGATAGCGATGAGTATAAAAAAGAAGTTGAAGCAAATGTAAAGGCAGAAAAACTTTTACAGTTGCAAAACCAAACCGTACAGTATGAAAACTTAGCACAAGAAAGTAAAAATAACGACGCGGCTATGCAAAAGGCAATGAAAAGCGCAGAATATATAAAAGCCAACAATGACTGGTTAGATGCCCAAGCCAACGCTAAAGCAGCCCAACTCATAGGGTCAATAAGGACAAAAATACAAGCGGATGAAGACAGTTCAAATGAAGCTTTAACAAATGCTGACTTTAAGAACGCCTTCGAAGCTCTTCATAGTAAGGTGAAACAAGTGAACGACTTCTCATCTGGAAAGAAACTGAAGTCTGAAGGTTTCGACAACGAGTTAAAAGAAGTAGCACAAAATATGACGAAAATAACAGATGCAGCAACGAGACAGGCAGTTCAAAGTGCCTATGACGCCGTTAGAGCAACTGTTGTGAAAAGTCAAGAAAAAGAGTTACAACAGACCAAAACAGACCTAGTAAATGCTTTCTTAAGAACGAAAAGTCAGGTAGGACATTACGCTGCAGATGGAACATATGTGCCAGCTGGTGGAACTTATATACCACCAAACCCTCCAAGAGAAGCACCTGCACCACCAGGAACACTTTACATCGTCACATGAACATGGACACAGACACAGGCATGCACCAAAACCAACACAACAACCAACAGTTCAAAACCCTGCACAACAACCAACAGTTCAAAATCCAGCACAACAACAACAACCAGCACAGCAACCACCTCCACAACCAGCACAACAACCACAAACAGAGCAAGGACATAAAAGAAGTAGAGAACAAGGAAACCAAGAATTCTTAAAAATGCTTAAAGAAGAGTGTGGTTTCCCAGATACTATTGACTTTAGTGACAGATATAAAGAAGCTATTGGAAAGTTCAAGGATGGAAATACTGACCCGAACCTATTTAGCTTTATGACTCAGCACCAAATGGGATATAATTTCAAACCTGGAAAATACAAGCTCGCTAAGGGATATGATTTAATAGCATATCATCCAAATGACATGAACGAATTTACTCCGAGATATTTGATGTCAGAGCTAAATGACAATACAACTTTCGTCATGAAACGCGTAAAAAATAGAGACGGAACGAAAGAACAAAAGCTTATGAATGCGGATGACGTAGATAGGGAAATTGTTGAAAACGGTCTCGGAATATATGAAATGCCAGCAGATGAGGTACAAGAAACTCCACAGGAAGAAGTTCAGATACAACCAGACATGGAAGAAATAGTTCAGCAACAACAGCTAGAAGAGCCTGAAGGAAACGAACAAGTCACTCCTTTGGAAACTAACTTCACAGAACTAGATGAAGATTTGGAACAGCCGAAAAATCTTGACCCTCAACAAGAGCATGAGGTGAATATGGAATCTTTCCAAGAGTCTAAGAAAGATTCGGCTGACATAGTAGAAGAATATCGAAAAATGTTTGCCGACATACAAAAGACTCCAACACCAGATGAAAATATTCAGCATAGAATGGAAGTACTGAAAAAAATGTACACAAATACAACAACCCTTTTTACTTACGAGCATTTAACGTTCAATCTTCGGATGAACTCGGTGAAGATAAAAGGTTAAATTTCAAGAAAACATATAGAAATGAAACATTGTTTAAAGTTCATTCAGAACCTAGCCAATATGGAAACAAACCTACTTTTGTTTCTGCAGACGATGGAACTACAATGAGATGGGGTCATAAAGCTAATTCGGATAGGTGGTTCATAAACTTACAACCTCAATTCCAAGAAGTTGTAGACGCAATGGAAGCGAATGGTGAACGAGATATAGCTGGTATTTTCAGCGCGGCTTTAATGCCATTGAAAGATATGAAAGATGCAGATATTTTGGACCAGTATGAAATGAACATGGCTGATGGAAATATAACACCTGACGTTCTAGAACATTTATCTCAAAGAACTACACAGAACCATAGAGATGGTATATTTGGTGAAGAGTTTAGAAAGAAAGTTAGGGAGAGAGAAGGAAGAGAACCTATTGTACATGACCTTGCAAACGAAAGTTTACAAAATGTCATAAAAACTTACTTTGCAGACAATGAACCGAGAAGGGATGAATATTTAAGAAAACTCAAATGGACAGTACCAAATGAAATGTTAGTATTGAAAAACATGTTCCTTGACAAAATAAACCAACTACAGAAATAAATGACGAAAGACTGAAAGATTGGGTAAAAGCTTTCCCATTCACAAAAGATATTGTTGGTAACATGGAAAGAAAACCAGAATGGCTACAAAAACATATATTTGGAAACGAGCTTATTCCATATGGACAGGCACTGTTTGAAGAGCTTGAACCTGAAACTCAGGAAAGAGTCATGCAAACAATACGCGAAGACTCAAATACAGACTATGACAAACTCTTTCTAGGATATAGGTTACCTGAGATGGGCGACCAGAGCCAAAGGCAAAAAGGACATGGGAAATTTGCAACATACTAGATGAACATAATGCAAAGATGCAACAACTTCAAGCAGAGGGCAATGAAGGAAAAAGAAGAGTTAAAAACTCAGTCAGGAAGAAAGTAAAGCTTGGTCGGAGTGGGTTCTATTATGACATATAAATCCAACTATTCTATATTTTTACTCATATGAAATGTACGCCGCTCAGAATATAACGCCAACAGTTTTGGATGCCATGAACGGAAATGTTTCCGAATGGTATAACGAATGCGACAATGCCATTAGAAGGTCAGAAATAGTTCCTGGAACTTACGAATATACAACTGCTGTTTCTTATGGAAACGTAGGTGAGTTTGGAGAAGGTTCTTCAACAACAGTAGATATTGCTTGCGACAGGTTTCATATAATTTCTATTGACAACTCTTTCTTATACGTGGAACAAGACATTGAAATAAAACCTTCTGCCAAGTTGTCTGACAAGAAAGGTTGCAATGGAATTTTCTATGTCGGATACCAATATGCTCCAGAAGTTTTCATGGGATATAAGATATATTCTAACTCTGACTTAGTTCAAACAGTAACATGGGCAAACTATGAATGGTTCGCTTTGAGAAACTCAGTACAACCACAAGCTAGAGAACAAACAGACCAGTATGCAACTATTGAGAAAATAAGAAGACTTGACCCTAACGTTCCAGGAGTTATGTTAACCTTTCTGGACAAACTGCAGCAGCAGTAACCAAAGTAAAACTGAAACTTAGAGTTCCTTTGTCATCTTTCCTCATCTTCAGGTTTTAAGATACTTGCCAAACTGGGCAGGAAAAATTTCTATCGAACTTACTCCAAGCAAAAATAACTTAGTCATTGCACCAACACAAGACCCATTCACTCTTACAGAAGTAGTGGGAACAAATAAAATGTCATTCGCCGACTTTTGCAAAAACAAAGTTGACTTAGACTTTGGTTTCTCAAACCTCAACACTGAAGTAAACTATTATTTCAATGCTGCTGGAGATGCTTGGGACCCAGTTAAGTTCACATGCGAAAAATTTGAATGCAAGAGAATAGAAAGCAGACTTGCAGTCTATATGTTGGACCCAGATATTTCAAATGCTTTAGCTGCCAAATATATTGCAGTTCCACTTATGTTCCCTATACACCAAATATCTGTCAAAGACTTTGCAGGTGAAGTTGGAAACCAAAGTGCTGACCCAGGTGCAAGAACAGATATTGCTTTAACAACTGCAATGAAACATGCAGATACTATGTTTGTACTGTTCAGACGAACTATAAATGACTATTCTTGCTTCTACAACCCTGGTATTAAATACCATATAAACATAGATGGCAAATACTATCCAAGAGAAGAATATTCTACAGTTGAGGATATGAGGTCATACAACTTGACATTAGATGCTATGAACTTTAACAACAACTTCACAACAACCATTAACCCTGAAATGCAAAGTTCTATTATGCCATATGTGAAAGTATGGACTCATACAGGAGGTCAAAAAACTCAATATACAAATGGAGACCGTTCAAACTTTTGGCTTGGCATTCCATTTGCTGACTCAGAAGACTTTATGGGTGGTATTTCAACTGTTGGTACAGTTCAAATACAATATACTGGTGACAGAGACGGTCCAGATGAATTGAAAGCAAAGAAGTTTACAAAACCAATAGCACTTTTCACGGAAGATGCTCTTTTGAAGATTCGTTCGATGAAACCTGCTGGGGCTCCTCAGATTGGCATAACGACAGCTTCCATCGAGCAGATTTTGGCAGCAGGTCAGTAAGTTGTTCTTGAACTGACTTCTCTCCGTCAAATATTGACAGTACGCCAGTTTTGACATAGTATTGTATTATAAACTTACCTTTAGAAATATCGGTCAGTTTTGTTGTTATATTTTTGTCTGCTTCAAGAACTTTCACCATTTCAGTTATACCAACTTTCTTTGCTTTATGAAAATATTTTGGTTCAGCAAAGATGCTATTCTATAACATTTTCCATTGTTTGTATAAAGAACTATTCTGTCAATGTATTTGTATTGTTTGTGTGTGTAAACTTTGTTCTGCTTCAATTCGAAGAGATACTCGAATACGTCCATCTTTTTATTCTAAGTAAAATGTCATTTCCGAAAAATAGAAGCGTAAGTGTTTCAAAAGGTTTAATGGCGGTGGCAGATGTGAAGTTAAATTCACCAACTCAAACAAACAGTCAAAGTGTTGTTGTCAATGTCAAAGAAAGAGATGTTGAAGTGGGGAAACCATACGAAGACGAAGATGGTATAACAATAGTTCCTGTAAAAGAACAACCAACATACCTGAAGTTAGCAGAGACTTAAGTTCTGTTGCAGATATTCGAAACGACTACCAACAACTTAAAGACAAACTTAAAACTCAGGAGAAGATTTGTCAAGCTTTGGTATAATGTTAAACTTGGTCGAACACAACCCTGTAAAAGTGAACTCATATGTCATTGCACCTCATGAAATTTTGAAAGAACTATTGAAACTTTTGACAGAGGCAGACGATATAAACATCAAAGAAATAGAACCCGACATTGTTGCTGTGGTGTTTCATATAATGTCATTGACAAGATATACGTTATGAAAGGAGGTGAAACGTTGAACTTAAAATATAGTTTCCCAGACGTCATAAAAATATTTGACGACCACAACATTTCATTAAAATTTACTTGCTAAGTAAATGGCAGAAGACATAGTGGTTTATACTATTACGACTAAAAACCCTGAGTCATATAATTCTATAACAACAAACTTACAAAGTCCTCAAGGACGATATTGTAAACTGACCTTAAACACGATGACGACTAAAGCCTGTTTTGCTCTTTTGACACCAGAAGACTTTGTTGTTGTGAATGGTAAAAAATACTTCTTTGAAGATACTTACTCAGATATACCACCAACAGGTTTTGTTGACTTATTTAATACTTTAAGGACGGATGTAACATGTGCTGCAACTAGAGCAGGTTTCATTATGTTTGGATGTCCGACTGAGTTTACTATAAACGATATGAGCTATAATACAAAACTTATATCTGGTTTTTACTACCAACAGTTTCCTATAACAGGAAAAGGTGTCATACAAGGTTTGTCTGTTCCATTGACTTTAAGTACACCTATTTTATATATTGTTTCAAACTTAGGTTCAAAGTGCTATTCGAATGTCGACAGAAACTACTATGACCAAAAGATACTCATGCGTATAAACAACACTTTCTCTGCTGGTTTGCCTATTGTTCATTCGAATGCAGAGTTTTCAGCTTTAGTAAACTCAAACACTTTAGCAAACATAAACTTAACCTTAGTTGACGCAAACTTTGTTCCTGTAAAACTTTTATGTCCTATGTATTTGTCAATGACGGCAGAAAGTTTCGAATTGGAAGATGCAACTGGTGAAAGTATTGTACTACAAGAACAACTTCAACAACAAATAGCTCAAGAACAACAAATGCAACAAATGCAACAAATGGACAAATGCAACAACAAAGTCAAGAATAAAAAAAATATTTTTTTTTATTTTTATAAAAATGTACAGAATAGACGTTTCAGATTTTTATGACTTCCAAGCGTTCAGAAATATGTGTCCATTTAGAGACTATAACAAAGCAGTCGAGAATTTGAAACGTTTAGTCATTTATGTCGACTCTGCCCCAGAATGTTATGTCATGAAAGAATGGGATGTTGTCTTTAACAAACCAAGAGCAACAATAGTTTCAGAACAAGAATGTAGACAGAAACTTAAGAAAATAAAAGTCGTACAAGTTGGTATGAAGATGTTAGATGCTTGGGATATCTTATTGTCAAAGTTAGAAGATTTTTCAGTTCGTGGTATAAAGTTCTATACACCATCTCCAAACTTCTATTCTATCTTCACTGGATATAAATACGAACAAGTAGAATGGAAAGAAAATGTTATAGAAGCTTGGTTAGACCATGTCAAAGAAATTATATGCAATGGAAACGAAAGAGTCTATGAGTATATCTTATGTTGGTTTGCAAACATCTTACAACATCCAAGTGCTAAAAATGAAACTGCTCTCATCATAATTGGAAAACAAGGAACAGGTAAGAACACTTTCTTTACAGATATCTTATGCAAACTGTTAGAGGGCTATTCGAACCCGAATATGACAAACTTAGAAAACATCTGCGGTAAATTTAACTCTTCAATAGAGAATATGAAACTTATAGTATGTAACGAACTTCAAAGTATAGATACAACAAAGGTTTTAAACTCAGATGCTTTGAAGAGTCTTATAACAGACAAAGTTGGAGTTGTTGAAAGAAAGTATAGAGACCAAAGAGTTTGTGAAAATGTTGCAAACTTCGTCATGGTTTCAAACAATGTTGTTCCGATGAAGTTAGAAAGTTCTGACAGAAGATATGTAGTTGTCAGAACGTCAGATTCTCATATGCAAGATACAGAATATTTTGACGACTTAGCAGAAACTTTGACACCTAACTTTTACAACCACTTGTTCTCATATTTCATGACATTAGATATTTCAAAGTTCAATCCAAGACAAATTCCACATACCGAAGAAAGACAAACATTGTTAGAAGCAAACAAGAGTGTATATGAACTGTTCATAGATGAGACTAACTTTGAGTGTTTAGATGAAAGGTCATTGTACGATTCATATAAACAATATTGTCAAGAGTATGGTTATATGGCAGCTTCTAAACGTACATTCTTGGCAAATGTCAAAAATCTTTTAGACATACAGAACGGCGTATATACAAAGAAAAATTTTTATGAGTAAATTTAAAAAAAATATTTTTTTATCCGATAGAAAAGATGACGAAATATATTTCAGTCAACAAGTACATGACAGAAGTCAAAGAAGAACTAGACCCATTCGCTTATTTGAATGTTTACTTCTACCATTTTGAAAAGTCTACATTTGACAAAGTTTGGAACATCGAACCAGTTAAGTTTGCTATTGTGACTAAAAATGGTGCGAAATTTGAAGACTTAGACATAGAAGGTTTGTTAGCAGTCAAAGAAAATTTTGACAGAAGGTTTTCAAACCTTAAAGAAGGCAAAGCATACAAACTTGTTATACCTTATGAACCAAAGAAAGCAGACGACTATGAATATTATGAGTCTAAGATAGTTGAAGTTCAAGGTAAATTGGGTAAAAAGATTTTAGAGTCTAAACCAGTGTTTGCTCCTAAAGAGGAAGAGAACATTGACATTGACCCAGAAATGTTCTAAAAATAAAATTTTATTTTTACATGTCAAATTTCTTTTTCTCTGGCTCTGGCTCTGGCTCTTTCTTCTCTTCTTCTACTTTCTTTTCTTTCTTTTCTCTCTTCTTCTTCTTCTTCTCTGGTGGAGTTATGTCAAATTTGGCGCAACCATATTTATGTAAAAGGTCTTTGTCCTTTAATAGCTCTTCTATTCTGTTTTCTATTTCATCTTCAAGAACAGCGCATGTGTCTTCTTTGCATTCTAAGAACTTTTGTTGGACTTCATCTTTCCAATCGGCGTCATCTCTGTCAACAAGTCTGTCATTGACAAACTTAAAGACTTCTCTGCTTAATGTTTTATGGTTCTTGTCATATTCCCAGAAACAGAACTTTAGAACAAATTCACCTTTCTTGTTGACACTATGTAAGATTTTATGGTCGACAGATGTTTTGCTGTCGAAAAGTTTGTCTCGAATATAGATAGCGAAATCGCTAGACATTTTCTAAAAGATAAAATTTTTAATTTTTCTAAAAATATGTTAGAAAAAAAGTTTGCTGACATTGACAAGAAATTTGAGAATGTTTTAAACAAGAACAAGAGGAAGTTAGAAAATGCTCAGATAAAGCCTATACATGACAAGTTCTTATTTGCTCAGAATGGTATAACAGGTCTAATTGCACCACCTGGGTCGGGTAAGACTTTCACTTATCTTAAAATGGCTGCACAACAACAAGAACTAGATGAGAAGAACCCATTCTATGAGTTAGTTGTCATTTGTAGTACTTCTGGTCAATTTGACCAAACCGTCAATTCGTTCAAAGATATTATAAAGAAGTCTAAGTTAGTATGTATAAAAGACTCTGAGTTGTTAGATTGGATAAAGAAGTACCAAAGAAGAGTTTTGAAGTACAATGCTATAAATGAGTATGTCAATTCGAAGTTTAAAGACCCAAATGAGGAAATGCAGAGAATATTAGAGAAGAAACACTTCAGAAACAAACAGAAAGAGATAGAATACATTTCGAAGAAATTGCAATCTTACGATTGGAAGACTTACCCTCATAGATGTCTTCTTATCTTAGATGACTTTGCTTCTCATCCTTTGTTAAAGAACAGAGAACAAGACATGTGTCGAATTCTCAAGAAGCTCAGACACTTTAACATTTCAGTTGTCATTTGTGTACAGACAGCCAAGAGTTTAAGTAAGGATGTAAAGAGAATACTTACTGATATCATACTTTTCCCTGGATTGTCCGAAGACGATTTCATGGAACTTATGAAAGAGTCCATGGCAGGTAAGTTTGACAGACATGAACTATGGGAGAAGTACAAAGTCATACAAGACCCTCATACTTCTTTCAGAATTCATATCTACGCAAACAAAGTTCAAATTGTAAAAAGTCAAGCTTGAAAAATAAAGAGTTTTGGCGACCAGGGTTTTTTCACTACTCGCTGTTCTTCATGAAATTTCATACGGAATTCAATAAAAATAATGTTTATGTTAGAATGTTAGATCTAACATGTTTTCTAACATGTTTTCTAACATGGTCTAAAACATACAAAATTCATGAAATTTCATACGGAATTCAATAAAATAATGTTTATGTTAGAATGTTAGATCTAACATGTTTTCTAACATGTTTTCTAACATAACTATTTACAAGCGTTTTACATGGTATATGTTGCGATGGTTCATGACTCTAAACAATTTCGTAGCTTCTATTTCTTCTGTCAGTACATCGAATGTTTTAACGATACCGAAAGTTTCTTTATACTTCTTCTTGACGTCAGATAGAAGGAAATCGTCAGCAGTTGGATAGTTTTTGTTCAGAAATGCTAACATGTTCATTTTATCTTCTGCTGGCTTTTCTGCTTCTTTCTTTAAGTCTGCATAGTCGTTTCTCATTCTTTCTATCTCTTTGACTGAGTAGTTATATTTCCTCATTGCTGCTTTACATTTAGAACATTGCGGGTTCATTTTTGCGTTATATTCTGAAACCTTACCTGCTAAAACAACTAAGGCGTCAATTGCTCTCTTCATCTCGAACATAGCGGGTCTTATTTGTTCGTTCCATACCTTACCTCTTCTATCTTTATCTCTTATTTCCCAAACACATTTTGCAACTAATGAAACAAAGTTGTCGTAGGTCTTAAATTCTTCGGATTTGTAAAGGTCAGAGATGTTCTTATATACCATGTCGCAATCTTTGTCCATAACCTTATGGTTGCAATGAAATCCTAGAAACTCATAGTTTACCTTTCGTATGAACTTCTTTATTTCTACTGAGTCAGTAACTTTAACTTCAATTTCGTCGAATTCAGGAATAGTGAGTTTTTGTTGTTGGATTTCAGGCAATTTGGGTAAATGGTCAATAATGTCCTGCATTTCATAAAGATACTGTTCATTTGTTTCATCTTTCGCACTACAGTCTAAATTACTTGTTAAAAGTTCTTGCTTTATCTTCTGGATTTTTGTTTCGAAAGTATATGAAGAAGGAATGAAGTTTTTCATCTCTACCAACATAGATGTTGGATTCATAACTAACGAGTTTGGTGCTGTAGTTGTTTGAACTGTTGTTGTGCCGATTGTTGAAATCATATTTTTTATACAAAATAAAAAAATATTTTTTTAAAAAAACCAACTTTATTTTTTATTTCGGGAAAACTCATGAAAATTCAAGAGTTTTAGACCATGTTAGAAAACGTGTTAGAAAACATGTTAGATCTAACATTCTAACATAAACATTATTTTTGCTGAAAAAGTGTTATTTTTTCATGTCCGAAGACTCGAAGGTGCAACACTTCCAAAATACCGACGAACTCAGAAGAGCAGCATGGCAGTATCTTCTTGACAACTTCTTTGAGTTCTCCAGGCACACCTTGGAAAATGCTGAAGAACTCCGACACAGAGAATTTGGAGAAATTGCACTCCAATACTACCTTGACAAACAAAGGGTAAACAAAGGGTAAAATAAGACTAAAAACTTAACGTTTAAAAAGTGACATTTTTATGAGCTCCGAGTCACCGAGAAAACTTGGTCAGATGTTAGCAGCTTACTTCCCTGAGGAGGATGGAAGCGTTACATACGTAAGGTTCAAAAACAACGAACCTGGAATTGCGTACCAAATTCGCAATTACATGACCATGGAAGAGTACGAAAGGTTTCTACAAGAGAAACCAGCTCTAAACAACTCAGAAAAGAAAGAATAAAAAGTTTAACTCGTAATTGTTTATTTTTTTACTTGTATGGGCAAGCTGCAAGAATGAAGTCGACTATCTCGGTCTTTGTCTTGACCAGTTGGACTGCTCTTGCGAGTACGTCTGTTTTACGGTCTCCAGCTGGTGTCTGACCTTCGTAATTGCGCATGTTCTTGAGAGCTCCAGTTGTAAATGGTTGTAGGATGAAGAGTCTCTCAGACTGCTTGAGGTAGTCTTCACGGTCACGAACCGAATCTGTGGTACGAGTCGAATCGGTCGATTTGAGGGAAGAGAGTGAGAGCCTGTCTTCTTCCATAGGGGCTGTGGCATACTCTTTGCGTAAACGGTTCAGACCTTCTTCGAACTCTTGGTCTCTCTTGGACTGAGATTGGAATTTGAATTGGGGTGGAGGGTTTGACATGAACATCCAAGGGTTAGGGAAGTAAGGCATGGGTTGAGGAGGGTAGTTTGGAAAGCCTTGTGGTGGGTAGTTTGGAAAGCCTTGTGGTGGGTAGTAACCTTGAGGTGGAAATTGGTAGTAATTCGGAGGTCCTTGTTGGAACTGAGGTTGCTGTGGGGAGCCTTGTGGAGGTGGAACCTGTTGTGGTGCTGGAGCATGCTGTTCTTCTGGCTGTGGAACGGGTTCAGTAGGTGGGACGTCGGACATTCGTTTGTGTCTTAACCGTCTTTGTTCTGAAACAATATAATATTGTCTTGAAAAAGTACAATATTGTCTTGAAAAAGTACAATATTGTCTTGAAAAAGTACAACATTGTCTTGAAAAAGTACAACATTGTCTTGAAAAAGTACAACATTGTTCTGAAAAAGTACAACATTGTTCTGAAAAAGTACAACATTGTTCTGAAAAAGTTCAAGACTTGTTCTGAAAAAGTACAGCCGTACTCAAATTTGAGAGACATTGTACTGAATTTATACAACATTGTTCTGAAAAAGTACAACATTGTCTTGAAAAAGTACAACATTGTCTTGAAAAAGTACAACATTGTCTTGAAAAAGTACAACATTGTCTTGAAAAAGTACAATATTGTACTGACTCAGTATGGAGCTTGACCCCTTAGACGAAGCAATTTATCTAATTGAGGTAAATGAAACCGTGAAGGAATATCTCAGCAAGTGCAAACCAAGCAAGTCCATTGGCTTCTGGTTGTCCAAGAATAGTGTCTTAAAGTTGGAAATTGAAACAGGTGTTGCAATTCAAGTTCCAGAAGGCACTGCATTCGATGATATTAAGGATGTGAAGAAAGAAGCCCTCTTGAAGTTCTTCATGAAACGTCCTTGGATACTACTTCCATATCGTGAGAGCCCAATTCCACGAATTACACAAATTCTCAGAGCACTACTTCACTACTCTGGACAGCCGTTCTTCATAACCTCAGAAGGCGACATCCAACCAATTCAGTAAACATCTCATTTTAACTTCACTTTTTTTATGTTTTTACTCACACTCGTACTCAACAGGTTTGTGTACAACTATTTCAACTGTGAACCTTGTATTGACCGGTCTTCCTGCAAATGCAAGTTCGGTCAATACACAATTTATGGTGGCAAGAAAGACAGTGGGGAATGTTATTCTGACATCTGTTGTTGCGCTCGAGAGAGAATTGAAATTCCAGACCCAACTCCAACAAGAACTCTCAAGTTGCCGAAGACTCATGTGAAGAAGAAGCCTTCTGGTAAGTTTCTTATAGCCATATACATGGCACGCTTTGAGTAAAAACATTTTTTTCATTTTTTGAATGAAGCAAGTTAAATTCGTCCCACACCAAACTCAATGGACCGATGAAGAGTTTCAAGCTATGGTTGAAGGTGTTGAGAACGACATAGACGGCGAACTTGAAGGAGCTCAAACCACAATTGCAACCAAAATTGCAGAAGTCAAGGAACAAATAGCTCCACTTAAAGCTACCAAAGCTACTCTTGACCTCATGGATACTTACCGTTTAGAAGTAAAGAGTGGAATAAGACAATTAAAATTAAAACTTCTAAACTACGAAGCTATACTCCAAAAGTTAGCAGAAATGAGAAGACTTTACCAGAGCTACTTACATGTAAGGGACTTACCTTCAAGCAGTCCGACCAAAGATGAATTTTCTGACATTGTCCCAATTTTGTCCGAAAGTCAGCTCAGATGTTTTGAACTGCTCCCAACATATCCAGAATATGAACGTTTGCCTGAACTCTTCCGCAATCTCAAAAAACGTTTTTTGGTTCTCATGTTCGAAACTTTTATCGGAAGAGACAACAAACGTTCAGAAGAAGAACAAGATATTATTTTAAACTTGTTGTATGACTTAACCGTCATAACAAGCTTTTTGAAGTAAAACCGTCATTCTCAAACCACTTCATTTTTTCGATGTCCGAACAAGCACCGAAGCCGAACACAATGGAAGATGTCCTTTCAATGTTGCCAGACAAGCGCCCAGTTCAAATTCAAATTTTGAATTTGAAAGCTCATCTGACAAACACCGTTAAGACTCTCCAAAGTAGTCTTATGGAAGAGATGAAGGGACTTAAAGGTGAGTTCCTCATGAACCAAGCTTCCAATGAGAAAGTCCTGAACGATTTGACGGAAACCTTGCGCATTTACGCGAGAGAGAACCGAGACCTTGCCAGACTCATCTACCGTTTCTTCGAAGAGATAGACGCCATCTGGAAGGTACTCGGAAAGGACAGAACCTCCAACACCGTACTTCGTGAACACAGAATTGCCGAAGGAATTGTCGAGGAAGAAGAGAAACACGAAGAAGAGGAAGAGGAAGAAGAGGAAGAAGAGAAACACGAAGAAGAGGAAGTTTGGGCAACCCTTGTTGCCGATGACACTTACGAAATTTCCCAACCCTACCCATACCAAATCCGCAACAAGGAGACCGGCAAGGTTCTTACCCCAGTTCTCAACAACTTGGGACACTTGAACCTTACCCTTCGGAATTACGGTTCAATCTCCATGGGCAAGCTTGTCGCAATTCAATGGGTTCCAAATCCAAACAAGAGGACGAAGGTCAGACACATTGACGGTGACAAGCTCAACAACCGTAAGGAGAACCTCGAGTGGTTCTAAGAGTAAAAAAATTTTATTTTAGGGGGAAACCCCGAGTAAATTTAAGTTTTTAGTTGCGTAAGCGGCTTAAATTAAGGATAATTTGGACAAGTAGTTCCTGACCTCTGAATTGGACTCTTTCGTCATCCCAGTTGCGTAGGAGGTCGTCCCAGAGGAGTTGGTAGAATTGCCATTCCAAGGACGATTTGTCCTCCCAGGCATTGAGGATGTACTGCTCGTAGAGTCTCATGACCTCTGCCTTGCACCAGACACCCTCTCCCTTGGAACGTAAGGCTTCTTCGAAGTGCTCGAATGCGATTGGCTGCGGGACCATCCGAAATGACACTTTTTGTCCGTTTGGTCAATGTTCGTGTCTCGTGCCATAGTCGACGAAAATACAGACAAACAGGTTATATATGAGTTTGAGACCAAGAATGGTGTAACTCGACCTGTCCGATTCAAATTCGAATAAAAATTTTTTATTTCATGCAATGTTTTATTTCTGTGCCGTCTTCAAGTATGCCCCAGTACTTACGCTTGGAGAGGACATGAACTTCGGTGAAAATTTTGTCCAATTTGAATTGACCCATCTTTTCACCGACCATTCCCATTTCAATGAGTTTGTTATAGCCTTCTTCGTTCGTCATGAGCGCATCGATGTTCTCATAGTAAACCTTCACTTTGGATTTAACTTCGGAGAAGAATTTGTTGTAGTTGTCAAGGACTGCCTTTGCGAACTGAGGGTAAGACCAATGTTCGACAATAGGTTTTACTGTGGTTACTAAGCCACCTTGACCTTGAGTAAATTCGTATTTCAAAACAAAAGGGGAGAACCTTTCAACAAAGTTGTCGACCTTCTCATAGTGTTTACTCTTCATCTTTTGAGGTTTCTTAATGGAATATCCCCATGTCGAATTCATAAGCAATTTGAGTGTCATTGCAAGTTTGGGGTTTGAAGCTTTCCTAATATCATACAGTTGTTGTATGACTTTTCCAACTGTATAGTTCCTTCCTGGGAACTCACCGTCTTCGTTTGGAATTCCAGTCGGGATATATTGGACGAACCTCATGTACGCAGCGTTAAGGTCGACATAGTATATCTTTTCATCTGAGTCGAACTTGTCGCAACCAATGGGTCCAGTTCGTGGAAATTCAAGTGAGTCTCTTATCTTCTGAGAAACTTCGCCTGCTATCTCATAAACATCGTCGAAGCAACCTGTTTCATATAAAACCTTCTGACCTAACTCAGATGCTCTCCAATACAATTTGACGTCAATTGGATGTCTCAATGGAAGTTTGTTTATAGCATCTTGAAGTTCTTGCAACCTCATTGGAAGTTCTTCTGGTTCAGGTTGGTATCCGAACAATCCAACTCCTTTTGGAACTGTGTACTTCTTTTGTGCTAGAACTTTGTCTGGAACAACTTTTGGTCTTGCTAACAATGAAAAGTTTGTTTCGTCTTTTGGTACAAAAGTTTCTGTCAGCTTGTCATCTGGAATTGGTTCCAACAAACCTTTCTCGAAAAGAATGTTTACAGCTCTGACAATGTTGCACTTGCCTTTTCCGAACAATGGGTTTGTAAGACTTTCGTTCAACATGAAGTGGTTGTGGACAATTACAATCTTCAACCATGGTAAGTCTTTGTCAACAACATAGTCGTCATGTGAAGAACCTTTAGCTGTAGGTATGTTGACTCGGATATTGACATTTGCCAACGGTGCAACTTTTGCCAATTGACCTCTGAGAATGTACCTTGTCTTCACACATGACTCAAGATACTTCATCTTCTCATCTGTAACAAGACCAGAGTTCCTGAGACATGTAAGAATACAAGGTTCATTGACAATTGTTTCAATTGAATTGTAAATTCCATACCTTGTCAAGTCAATGTCAGACTTATTTATGAACGGGAAGTATCCAGCATGTTGTCTGACTGCTTGAGGGTTAGGTTGGTACCATTCAAATTTTACACTTGCAATTCCTTCAATTGCATTCAAAATGTCTGAGTCGGAGTCAACCATTTGTTCTCTCTTTGTAGTCTTGAAAGCGTCAAGAAGCATTGCAGCTGTTGTGACATTGCCATGTGCATAGTATATATGACCGTCCAAATCTGTTACGGTTAGTCTGAGATTGTATCCTTTCTTATTTCCGTCTTGTATGGCAGCAAGTACTCCCATGAAGCCTTCTTTGTTCTTTCCTTCGTCAAAGTTTACTGTAAAGGTTCGACCAGATGTAATTTGACTTCTAACTTCACGGTACTTTTCATATGCATATCTTGTTCTTTCCATGGGAGCATGTTTGTCTTCACCTTTTCCTTTTTTCCTTCTCAAAGGATGCAATTGTTCGTCGTGTTTCCAGTAGAATCTGGCAAAGCCGTCGTGTCCTTCAACTTGAGGTTCAGAAACATCGAAAGGCATGTCCATAAGACGTTCTTCTTCTAACCTCTCTAGTCTGTTTGGATAATTGGCGCGCGCTGTTTCCAAGTCCATTTCATAGCGAAGACCAGACAGTTTGTCATAGACTTTTATGGGTCTTCCCTTCCTATATTTAAAATTCTTCGAAACTTTCCAACCATATCTTTCTAACTCTGCTTTTATTCTAGCAGACTTTCTATCCATTCTATATGGGGGCATTTTTATAAAAAAAAAAAATGTTTTTTTTCTTTACTTTACGTAACCACCGGCTGCCATAAGTCTTTGACGCCAACCCATACCAGCTAATGAAGGTTGACTAACCTTTGGTTTTGGTTTATCTTCAGTTTTTGGCTTCCCTTCTTCTATCGGTTTTTCGTCACTTTTCGGTTCCTCTGACTTTACCTCACTTGCAGGTATGGTTGTGTCGTCAACATCTTCATAAATATCATATGCCATTTGTTTTTGTTTTCCTTTCAACTTTTTGTGTTTGTTGTAAAGTTTAGAATATTTCGACTCTAAGTCAATGAGATGTTCTATAATGAACTGTTGGTCAGTGAAGTAAACTTTTCCATCTGTTGTCTCGAAAGCTCCTTCAGACTTCAATATTTTATTTGTGAGAGTCTGTTTCTTTTTTGAGATACTAGCCGTTCCATTTCTATGAAAAGTGACTTTGTAGTTAGGGTTTGTATTTCCAGACCTGGCACTTTCTATTATTGAATTTTTCTCTTCATCTGTAAGTTCTTTGACAGGTTTTGACAATGGTTCTGAACTTTTTGTTTGTGGTGTCAAATCTACCGTTTCAACTTCTTCG
Organism: Trichomonas vaginalis G3; assembly: GCF_026262505.1. Classification (NCBI taxonomy): domain Eukaryota; phylum Parabasalia; order Trichomonadida; family Trichomonadidae; genus Trichomonas; species Trichomonas vaginalis. The sequence goes on along the minus strand of NC_067204.1, from coordinate 25,407,615 downwards.
GTCATTTCATCTCAGTAAAAAATTTTAGTTTGGTTTGTTTTCAACTGGTTGTTTAGGTTTTTTAAGTCGGTCTAAAACTTCTTGAGGTATAGGAAGAACTTGACAAACACGTGGTTGTGTAACTGCTGGAAGCCGACAAATCCATCTTGAGCCCATTTGTCTCAATGCTGTATTGTTCATTTCATCTCAGTAAAAAAATTTACATTCCCCACGTTTGAGGCGGTTGCGGTTGGTTGTTGTTTACCCACTGTTGTGCATGGTTATATCCTCTGTTAAAGAATCTTTCACCTTGGTCCATGTAGTGCCCTGCTTGGTTATAGTAGTCATTTGCTTTGTTATAGTAGTTTCCTGCTTGTCTTCCTACATTGTCCATCCATCCTTGAACTTTTCCTCTTGTTTCAGGATTTGGAATAAGATTTGCTGCATCTCGTGCTACATCCCAACCTTTCTGTACAGTTTGTATAATAGGTTGTGCTTTCTCTTTAAGTATACCTAATGTACTCAAAATCTTCCTTCCAATTCCAAATGCACCTCTGGCTATTGTTCCCACTGCGGGCAAAAATCTGGATGCAACTCCTGCTAATGCGCCAAATAAACCCATTTCTTATAGGGTAAAAAATGACGAATCCAAACAAGGACCCCTATGTTTCTAAGGCAACAAAGAAAGCACTCATGATAAAAATCTTTAGTTCAACACCAAATGCTTGGTTTATGGATATCTTGGAAAACATTCCGAGGTATAGAGAAGATGGACCACCATACTGGCTAATATTTGTCGGTCAAAACACAAGATACTGTGAAGCCATACCATTACAGTCCAAAAATATTTTAGATGTGAAAACTGCTTTGACAATATTTGTTGACAAATACCATCCAACAAAACTGACATCTGACTGTGAACGTTCTTTCAAATCAGACGATATTAAAAACTATCTGCGTTCAAAAAATGTAAACCAATATTTCATTGTCGACCAAAACCATTCTGCTCTTGGTGTCATTGACAGTTGTATAAAAATCTTAAGAGACTTAAATCAACCACAAGGTGGTGAGGTAGATGAAATGTCATATGACGACAAATATAGACACTTCTCCATGGCAAAGATGAGACAAGTTTTAAATATTTACAATAGCCGTAAACAAAAAGGTTTGGGAAACCACTCCCCGAAGAAATGAAAAACAACCCCGACTTAGAGAAAGACTATATATTTAATAGTTTAGTCAAAAGAGACAAACAAGAAAGAATGCCAGGCTTCAAACTTAAGAAAGGTGACAAAGTAAAAATAGAAATACCTAAACGCGACCCATATGAAAATACTATTGACTATGACAACAATGGGAACTCGACAGGTACTCGCATTCGTGTTCGTAAAAATAGAAGAAAGTATACAAGAGAATATTATGAAGTTTTAGGCAAACATGGCAAAATGTACACACTGCAAGCAGAAGATAAAACTACTATTGTCAGACCTCGTTTCAAACTTGTCAAAGTTCAAGGTGGTATACTTTCAAAGACAGTTCCTAACAAATATAAGACAACTCCTGACGAATATGCTAAAGAAGTTGAAAATGACGACTAAGCATTTCTATACCATGCGTAAACTGTCATGTAAGGTGGCATGTAGTCTTTACTCTGTCCCGTTGTTTGCGTATACCCTGAAACGCGATGTGTATGGCTTCCTCCTACCTCAGTGTTACTCCAGTAACAATTTATAGCAAACTTAACGTCCTCTTTAACATCATATCCTTTACCTTTTGTCATTCCTGACCAATCCCAAAATCTATGACTATGCAAACCTGCTTCAGATGTACTTAAATTTATGTAGTGACTGTGCGCAGGTAAATTTGCACCTGAAATCGTTTTACTTCCACCTGTTTCCTTTGAAGAGTTTGCACAATACAAAAACCTGTCGACTATTTGAGTCCAAGTTCCAAAACCAAGTACTACTTCTGGTCTGGTAGAGTTCATTGACGTATAAATAGAGCCTATAGGATATAGTGTTTGAAGTATTTCTGTCTTTAACGTTTGAAGCTCTGTTTTGTCAGCTTTTTTATCTAACTCATCGTTAACATATGTTTTGTCAGCTTTTTTATCTAACTCATCGTTAACATATGTTTTGTCAGCTTTTTTATCATATAAATCTTGAGCAGTGAATTTAACTTTGTTTTCATCCTCCATGACATAGACATTTCTACATTTAATGTCTTTCATCGTTGTTATGTCATCCTCCGATGTTAAACCTTGTGGAAAGTTAGGAGGTTTCCAATTTAATACATCCCCACCAGTTCCATCAGGTTCTTCAACCGTTCCTGCAATATTTTCTATACCAACAGTTGCGAAGAAATCGTGTGTATGTCCAACGTCACTTTTCCTGTTTAAGGTTTCTTGTAAGTTTGTAATATTTGCAATGGTATGTGTATGAGTCTTTTTAGAATATTCTTTGTCAGCTCTTGTCACTTCACTTGACATTTTATTGTCAACATATGTTTTATCTGCTAGTTCAGGATGAGTATGTTCTTTCGTTGCATATGTTGCATCTGCTCTGTCATGTTCTTCTTGAACTTTTTCAATGACATACTCTTTGTCAGCTTTGTTGTCAATATCTGCCTTCAAAAGAAGTTCATCTATAGGTTTCTCGTTTAAAGTTCTTTTTGTTGGATTTATACAAACAGTATGGTTCTTACTGTCTTGAAACAGAAACTCGTCTGTCATTGGGTTTATCGTCAGTTTTAAGTTTCCTTCTTTCAATGACTCAGATATCTTAGAATAGTTTGAAAAGTTTGTTGTGTTCTTATTTAGAGCTTGCATAATGAGTTGTCGGTTGTGTTGTATTTCTCTCATAGACGCTGTTTCTTTCGACATTTTTATTCTAGATAAAATATGCTTCCAATAGAAAAAGAAAATTCAAGAGTTGCTACAACTAAACCATTAGATGAACTTTTTACGAATGTCGGTCAAAAGTTTGAGACAGAGACCGTAAAGCATGAAGGCTATCGTTTTGACTACCCACTTAGATGGCTAAGAGACCCATCTGTCACAAAAGCTATTGGCTTTCGTAGAATGAAGTTTGTGTCTGTAGAAGATAAAAGTTTTCCATTTATTGTAAGGTTTCATATAGATTATATATCTGAAGGGAAACGAAAAATGTGGGAAGAAATTGAGCTAATACAAGTTGACCTTTCATCTTCTCTACAGACTGCGTTAAAAAATATAGAAGATAAAATAAATTCATGTTATGCAAAATATGCTGATGAATATGCAAATACCGAGAGCACACTTTATGTGAGAATTGTATATGACAAACAAAATTCACAAGTGTCATTTCAAATCTACGAAGACAATCCAAAGAAAGACGAACAAATATATACAGAATTCACTGCAATGTCATGGTATTATTTGCAAAGAATGTTAAATCAGAAAGTCGAACTTCCTTTAGCAAATATTTACAGTCGATATGCAAGAGATGAACCATATTTATTTAAAGATGTTTTCGACCCAGCTGCTATTATTGTTCATGCTTCATTTTCTGGCGCCCAAAACTCTTTCTTATGCTTGGCAAATGACTTTTACGAAAAACCTACAAAGTTATACGAACCACCAAGTGGAAGTATTTCAGACTTTCAAGTATGGTTTACTACAGATGGAAGAAAAAGAATAATTCCATTATACCATGCGTTTTACTTAGAACTTAGTTTCATATACAACTACTATCGAACGATAAAAATATAATTTTTTAATACGGTTGAGGTGTTGGATTTGGTTGCCAACTAGACTGTGGTGCAGGTTCAGGCTGTTGTATAACAGGAGCTTGTTCTTCTGGTTCAGGGTCTTTAGGTATAATACCAACAAACTGACCTACTCTTTTACCAATATTTTTGACTCCGTTCCAAATTCCTTTTCCGACAGATTTTATTCCATTCCATATACCTCTTCCAACATTTCGAAAGAAGTTTCCTATTCTTCCAAAGAAACCCATTTTACTATATGTAAAAATCTAATGTCCGCCTAGTCTCTTACGTTTCCTGTTGAGTTCCATAGCATTCTTTAACTGGAGCTCATACATTCTGTTTCTCCTCTGGTAGAAAACATATTCTGGGTCAACTCCTGTGTTCGCGTCATCTGCATAAAGTTGTTTATATCCCACTTCAGGGTTTGTATAAAACTCTTTCCATCTCATATTTGCATACCATGGTGGCAAACCTAACGCAGCGTCATTTGACATGGCAGTTTGCATTTGTACATCTGTTGGCACTTGACCATAGTTTGCCATTGCAGTTTGTATTCTAACTTCATTTGGAATATTCTCTGGGTTTGGTTGTCCAGGTTGCTGTGCATTCGCTAAGTTCTGTGCGTCCATTTAATATTAGATAAAAATATCTCTTACGAGTACATATACTGAACATTTGCAGGCATTGGTTCATCTTCATATTCTCTATATCTTTCTGCCACGTCAAATAAGTAAATGACACAATGGAAAAAACCTAAAACAAGTAGTCCTATTTCAAACCACATTTACTTACTAGTAAAATTTCTTTGTTATGACACTTTCTCCAGTTTATAGGACCTCTCTCATATTCTATCTTATCGTATCTAAACTCATAGTCATGTATGTCCTCTAACCATCTCATGACACTTTCCAAACCACTTTTATCGGATGTAAAGTAAAAGCATGGATGGTTATGTAAAACGTCTAAAGTTTCTAAAGAGTCTCTCAAAGTCCAGTCTACTTGGTATTGAAAATCCCATGTGTTATAGAACGGTGGGTCCACTATAAAGAAAACATTTTCCTTGTCTTTATATTTTTCATACAACTCTGTCCAATGACATCTCACAAACTCTATACCCTCAATATATTTTTCTATGTCCTCTTTGAAAACATTTGTATAGTTAAGATATAAAACTTTTGACATAAGTGTTTCAATGTCATGAACTCTTATAGCACCACTATATAATAGTCTAGCAGATATACTATCCCAGTCTATATATTCTGCTTTTTTCAAAACCTCTCTCACAATATTTTTCTTATCTAATGGTATACGTTCCATCTTACCTATAGGTATCTTTTTTTTAACGCTTTCAATATATTGTTTGTGTCTGGAATATGTTTGAGACGGTCCATATAGTTGTCGAAGTCATTGCATATAATCTTTGAGTCAGGAAATACAGTATGGCACAATGGGATATATAGAAACTTCCACCGAACAAATCTACAAATGTTAGACCATTCGGTAGTTTCTTAAGTTCTCTCAATAGAATATCTTTACATCTACTCTTATTTCCAAAGAAGGGTAACGGTGGTTTTGTAAAATTCATTTTATATACAATAAAAATGTTTTTTTCCTGAAAAGTGACAGAAAAGTGACAAAACATTTACGAAGAAATCTTGACAAATTCAAGAGGGTAGAAAAGAGGTTAGAAAAGAGGTTATATCTAACCTTCTACCCTAAAATATATTTTTATTGAATTCTGAGTAAAATTCTGAGTAAAATGACAGATGTTTATATGACCCTTACTTGTCCGGTTTATAGGACCTCTCTCATATTCTATCTTGTCGTAAATAAAACTCACAGTCATGTATGTCCTCAAAACTTCATTTATACTAAACATCTTCAGGGCTAGAAGGCACGAAGTGCCTGGAAGCCCCACTACCTTTTTTTTTTTTTTTTTTTTATGTTATACATGTGTAAAACCATTTCCACAATTTGATTAATGTTAAATTAAGTTCATAACTATGAAATGACACAATAACAATATATTTGGACAAACATCTCTTCAAAGGCGCATCAGATAAAGGTGATAGGCAAATGATTGAACGTCTTGTAAGAAATTACATATGAAAAAGAAATTTGGAATTAAATTATGTAACAACAAATAAAATGTAATCCATTTATTCTAGTAAAAATCGATATCTTTTCATCATTTACTGATTTGAAAAGTGCCAAAAATGTCTCCAAGTAAAAAACACAAAATTTTTAAAAAATGAGCACAGAAGTTGCTGAAAAAGTCGAAACTACAACAGAAGAAAACAAGCAACCAGAAGAAAAGAAGTTAACAAAGGCAGAAAGAAAGAAATTAAATCGTAAAACAAAGAAACAAAGGATGGAAGAAGCAGCAAATCGTGTTAAAGAACCGTACGTTAGAAACAAGTTCCTCATTGAATACGAAGCAAAGATGAAACAACATCTCAAAGAAATGGAAGAAGAAAAACGCAGAAAAGAACAAGAAGAGATGATTGCTCAAGCTGAAAAGGAAGCAGCAGAAAGAAAACTTGCAAAAGAGAAAGAACTTGCTGATAAAACACTTACTCGTGACGAAGAATCAGGTTTAACCTATAGAGAGATCGTTATTGAAGCAATTGGTGCAAGAATGCAAGAAGATGCACCATTAGTTAGCATGAATGCAATTCTCGCATACTTCTACGACTATTTCAAAGATGGAGATAATAAAAAATTCAAAAATCTCCTTAAATCTACTGTTAAGCAGTTAGTTAAGGAAGGAATCCTCAGAAGCAAGCGTGATTCTTATGGACTTGATCATAAACATCTGGATCTCAAACCAGAATTCTTACCAATTCGTGATTTAATCGTTCGTAACAAACCAGCCGAGACACCAAAGGATGCAACACCAGCTGAGACTAAACTAGCAACTGAGGAACCAGCAAAAGAAGAAACTAAGGAAGAAAAGACAGAAGATAAAAAAGAGGAATGAAATATGTAAAATAATCGAAAACCAATAAAATATTTATATAAAGAGCTATTATTTGAATTACATAACTATAGAATTTTTAACTATATTTGAAATATTAAATATCATCTCAAATTTATTAATGCTAAAACCCGATGATCTTATGAAAATGAGTACTACACAAGCAAACTTAGCTATTGTCTTCAAAAAAATCATGATATTATTAATATTATTTATTTTTTCAATTTTATTTCTAAACTTGAACAAAAACTATTAAACACTCAGGATGTTGTTGGGATGGAATTAATAATGATAGCCAGATGGCCGCTAATTAATATAACTACTCATGTAATTGCAACAAAGACTCTTAAAAAAGTGACAATACTGATTTCACAAAATGAGCAATCCGCCATCAACTTTTCTTCGAAACTATGGTCAACCTGACCAGGAAGCTCCTCCAATTGTAGACTATACGCCTCCAGATGAAGTCTACGCCGAAATCATAAAAGTTCAGAATCGCCTCAAAAATTTGGAAAAAATCATAGATCAAAACCAAGAAAAATCCAAAAAACTTGGTACAGAGTGCGTAAACATCATGGGTGCCGCCGAAATAATAACGTTTGACCTCTTTTTACTCGATTATATTTTCAATTATGGCATCAATGCTAATCCTTTTGTCACATTTGTCGAACAGTGCGATTCCGCTGCCACTAAAACCGAAGTTGAACAACTCGGTGGCCATATAAAATACGTCTACAGATCAATGGAAACAGCTGTTAGCAATATAATGAAAAACGAGATAGAAAGAATTGAGCCAAGGTCTGTCAGACCTCTTTCTCAATACGTTAAACTGAAAGAATTCATGATTGGCGATGAAATTCAAGGAAAACCAGTTACGACGAGATTACCAACAAATGTACCTCAAACACCAACACCTGCAATCAACATTCCTCCTGAATTCGATGAAAGAATCAGAAAAGAACTCGAAGCTGCAGAATTATCTCAAGAAATTTTACACTTACGAGGTGTTGTTGGCGCTCTTTCCCATAAATTGGCGGACATTGATAACATCCGTGCACAAATAAAGGCTCTAAAACCAAAGGTTTCTGATACAAAAACGTTTTCAATTCAAGATTGCCCTCCAGAGTCAATTCTCAACTCTCCTTTCTACAAAGTTGTTGAGCAGAAGTACCATTTCCTCAACATGATTGCAGAAAGCCTTAGAAAACAGACTGCTTTGATTAAAAGTGTCAATGAAGAGCTCGAGAACAGCCAAAACATCTTCCAAAAGATCAAAGTCACCAGTATTAAGATGTACGATAACTTCAGCTATTCAAAAGAAAAATTTGTGAAAAGAATCGACAAATTACAGAACGAAATACTCAATCTCGAGCAGAAATACACTCCTTACATTGAAGCAATCTTCCCCAAGAATGTTTCAGCCAGATTCCAATCGATGGAAGAAGATAATTCAAAAGAATGGGATGAAATCGCCGAATTACTCGACCAAAAGCTAAGTGCAACGACGGAGGGCACATCAGAGAACATAGATCTCTCAAGTGCTGCCGTCATGCTCCCTCAACTTCGCGACATGCGAGATGAAATTTTCCAAAACTGCGTAAAGGCCACAGAGAAAGCCCGTACGTGGTTCTATTCACAACAAGCCAATTTCAGCGCTATTGCAGATAGTACGAAAGCAACAGTTCAAATCGAAGAACTTCAAAATGAATATCGCGAATTACAGAAACTCCAACAGATTTACTTACATTTCGGCGATTCATACCGTTCCTTATCCATCGAAAAGATATGCCAGAACATCATACAAGCCAACCAGCAGCTAATAATTCTCGCGACAAGCTCATTAGACATTCCGGCCGATACTATACAGATTCCGCCTGCGGAAGACGTGGAAGCTGAGTACGCTCAGCTCTGCGCCGAAGAGGCAGCCCTGGACGAGGAAATCGCGAAAATCGATAGCCAAGTCAGGGAAGCGGAAGAGAGGAGGTTCGTCATTGCCAAAGAGAGAGACATGTTCAAGGACATGTTCACTGCGAGAATGGATAGATTCGACGAAAGAGAATACGAGAATGCAAAGAAAATACTCGATTGTCCAGTTTGCAAAGAAGCGAAAAGGAACGTTTACTTGTCGCCGTGCATGCACGCGGTCTGTAGCGACTGCTTGCAGAAATCTGGCGAAGTATGTCCTGTTTGCGGTCACCAGGTCAAAGAAACTCATCCACTTTACTTCCAGATTTGATTTACTTTATATTTAATAAATTCTGTTTATTTTAATAAAAAAAAATACAATTTTATATAAAAATATAACTTTATTTTTATGGTCAAATGAGTGATTTTCAAGTACTTATACTCATATTGACTTGGCCAAAGCACAGTCATTCAAAGATAAAACATAATTTTCAAGATTTTATATCATTCTATTTTATTGGATATCTTATATAATCAAAAGGCGAAACATATATTATTTCTTAAAAGATATATGAGATCTTCTCCTACTTCACTATATTAGTCTGATATTCGGAAATTTTTATTTTGATTTGGCTATTATTTATATTTTGCTTAATAAAATAGACAAATTTTAGATCATGCTAATAAATTCAATATATATGAAGCAATGCTAAGTAAATAATTTTGAGATGATCCTAAAATTCCTTATAACTCATGCATCTATCACTTTAAACAAGTCTTTAGTTTAAAGGATATCTCGACAGAAACTCAATAGACCACTTGAATGTGAAATTGAGATTTGATTTTTCTCATAATTTTATTAAAAATTGATCCAGAATAAATACATATATCCATTTTATAAATCAAGGGGTAAAATGAACATTTTATTTTGATGAATTATGGCTGAGGTGCTTCTTCGACCTCAGCATTTTCTTCTTCACCATCTTCATCATCCTCTTCTTCGTCATCATCATCTTCTCCTTTATGATGATGGTGGTGATGGTGATGATTATGTTTCTTCTTGTAAAGAACAAAGCAAACGATGAATACGACAAGAAGGCATCCAACGATGACAAAGACCATCCAAACTCTGAGAGGACCAACTTTCTTCATGAAGAATCCTTCTGTTTGGTTTGTGGGCTGGCCATCGGTCTGTGCAGTGACATTTTCTGTTGATGCGTGATTTCCATCATTGTTTCCTGTGCTTCCTGTGTTTCCATTATTGTTTCCATTGGAATTTGTGTTACCATCTGGATTGTATGCAACAATGGCCTTGATCTTTTCTGTTGCATATAAAATCATTTCGTAAGGCTTCTTTGAAGTAATCATATACTTCTGGATTGAAACTTTGCCACCCTGCATAGCTGAGTTATCAACATAGCAGTTATTAATGATAACATCAGCCGTTCTTGAATAAATAAGTGGGATGTTAGTGTACTTGTTTCCATAGAAGATAGTGTCCTTTATAGAAATCGGGTTTGATTTCTCACAGACGATTACACCCCATCCATCAATTTGATTGCCAACAAAGTTGCAATGGTTGATGGTAGTGTCTCCTGCAGTGGAAGCGTTGTAAACGACACCACATGAGGAACGGCATTCTTCGAAATTGCACCAATTTACAACTGGTGATGTACTGGAATGATCAAAAATGACATTACCATAAGCATACATTTGGCCTGCCTGATCAGCGTAGTTTCCGGAAACGTTTAAGTTCTCAAGGTATCTTGGGGTCTGCTCTAATCTTAAGTTTCTTGCTCCACCCTTGTTATCGATGAAAGAAGACATGGTTAGGTTGAAATCACCAGTAGTTGCTATTCTTCCCATAACTCCTTGTGCTCCACTACCGGCAAACCCAAATTTTAGCTAAAAGTGACAGGGGAAAAAAACGTTTAGTATTAAAAAAAAAGACCGATGAGAGCTTCGTTCGAAATATAGAGGGAACTGAGAATGCGCAACCATTCTCAGGGAATATTGGATGCTATTCCCGTTCCCTCTGTATGGAAAATTGAGGTTTTCAAAGGGAGTTAAAATAATATCAAATTTATACTAATTTACTTCAAAATACAAAAGTATTTGACAGCTAAAATTAGTTACTTTAGCAAGCCTATCAATACCCTTTTACGATTATTGCTACTTTTTCGAAATAAAAGTAAAAACAAATTTATACTAATTTACTTCAAAATACAAAAGTATTTGACAGCTAAAATTAGTTACTTTAGCAAGCCTATCAATACCCTTTTACGATTATTGCTACTTTTTCGAAATAAAATAAATTTATTATCAAAAACCTTTTTTTTCTTAGTAAAAATAAACGAAATTTTTTACCTTATGAACTTTTGATGGAAATATGCAAATTTAAAATAATAAAGAAAGCCGCGAGCGAAGCGATCGGCTTAGTTCGAAGATTTTGATTCAAATCTTTGCTGATCTGTAATTCGCGGAAGCCGCGAGCGAATCGAGCGGCTTAGGTCTAAGATTTTGATTCAAATCTTTGCTTATATTCCTTAAATTCTTTATGAAACTCGCAACAGTTCCATAAAAAATTTTAAATTCTCAACTGTCGAAATTACCGATCGGTAATCACACCCTTCACGGGTGTGTCACTTTTAGCTAAAATTACCCCTACTCCTCCACTACCTGGCTTATTTCTGGCATCGGCAACTTTATCAAATTTGAGGAAGAACTTTCCTTCAAAAGCAAATGGACCATTTGTTTGTGCGCTGCATTCAACGAACATAGTTGTAATGACTTCAATTTTATTTCCTAATCCGCCATCTATCCATACTGGAGCATATGCGGACCATCCACCAAGGTAGAAATGACATACTCTTTGTCAGCTTATTGTCAATATCAGCCTTCAAAAGAAGTATCTATAGGTTCTCGTTTAAATCGTCTTTTTTATGAGATATACAAACAGTATAGGTTGCTTACTGTCTTAAACAGAAAACTCGTCTGTCATGGGTTTATCGTCAGTTTTAAGTTTCCTTCTTTCAAATATCTCAGATATCTTAGAATAGTTTGAAAAGTTTGTTGTGGTTCTTATTAGAGCATGCTCATAATGAAGTTGTCGTGTGTTGTATTTCTTCTCATAGACGCTGTTTCTTTCGACATTTTTATTCTAGAGATAAAATATGCTTCAATAGAAAAAAGAAAATTCAAGAGTTGCTACAAGTTAAGAGCCAATGAGGAGGGATGAAGGGCTTTTTTAGGCGAATGTCGGGGGTTGCGAAGATGGCAGGTTGGAGGGACAGGCCTTAAAGCATGAAGGCTATCGTTGACTACTCACTCTAGATGCTAAGGAGGCCCATCTTCACAAAAGCTAGTTGGCTTTGTTAGAATGAATTTGTGTCTGTAGGGAAGATAAAGGTTTTCCATTTATTGTAAGGGTTTCATAGGGTGTTTGGGAGATTGAGTATATGTCTGGGGGAGAAGGGAGAACGGGAAGAGGAAAGTGAGAGAAAGTTGGAGCTAATACAAGTTGACCTTTCATCTTCTCTACAGACTGCGTTAAAAAATACTAGAAGATAAAAAATTCATGTTATGCAAAATATGCTGATGAATTAGCAAATACCGAGGAGCACATTTATGTGAATTGTATTATGACAAAACAAAAATCACAAGTTCATTTCAAATCTACGGAAGACAAATCCAAAGAAAGACAGAACCAAATAGATACAAGAATTCACTGACATGCATGGTAATATTGCAAAGAATGTTAAATCAGAAAAGTCGAACCTTCCTTTAGCCAAATATTACAGTCGATATGCAAGAGATGAACCATTATTTATTTAAAGATGTTTTCGACCCAGCTGCTATTTGTTCATGCTTTCATTTTTCTGGCGCCAAAACTCTTTCTTATCTTGGGCATAAGACTTTTTACGAAAAAAACCTACAAAGTATACGGACCACAAAGATGGAAGTATTTCAGACTTTCAAGTATGGTTTAACATGAATGGCAAAGAAAAAATTAATTCCATTTATACCAGCGTTACTTAGAACTTAGTCTTCAATACAACTACTATCGAACCGATAAAAATATAATTTTTATACGGATTGAGGTGTTGGATTTGGTTTGCCAACTAGACTTGTGGTGCAGGGTTCAGGGCTGTGTTTAAACAGGAGCTTGTTCTTCTGGTTCAGGTCTTTAGTATTAATACCAACAAAACTGAACTACTCTTTTACCAATTATTTTTGACTCCAGTTCCCAACATTCCTTTCCGACAGATTTATTATTCAAATCCCAAATATACCTGTCCAACATTTCGAAAAAAGAAGATTCATATTTCTTCCAAAGAACAACCCATTTTACTATATGCTAAAAATCTAATGTACCGCCATAGGTCTCATTACGTATACCTGTTGAGTCCAATAGAACATTCTTTAAAACTGGAAGCTCATACATTCTGTTTCTCTCTGGATAGAAAAACAACTATTCTGGGAGTCACACTCCTAGTGTTTCGCAATAGATACAATGACATAAAGTAGTTTATATCCCAATTCAGAGGTTATGATATAAAACTTCCACATATTTGCATACCATTGTGGGAAAATAAAATAGCCCCCATCAATATAACGAGAGAAAAACAAGGCGTCATTTGACATGGGCAGTTGCATTGTATACATCTGTGGCACTGACCATAGATATTACACATTGCAGGTTATTAGTATATAAACCTTCATTTGGAATATTTCTTCTGGGTTGGGTTGTCCAAGGTTAAAAAAATAACTGTGCATTCGGCTAAGTTCTGTGCGTCTATATTATAAATATCTTACGAAAGATAAAAAAATATCTTTCTACGGAAACATATTAGAACTTTTGCAGGAGTCAAAATACTTTCTAGTTCGTCTATATCTTTAAAATGCACACGATACAAATAAATAGTAAAGACACAATGGAAAAAAAAAATCTAAAAACAAGTAGTCCTATTTCAAACCACCTTTACTTACTAGTAAAATTTCTTTGTTATACCACTTTCTCAGTTTTATAGGCCTCTCTCATATTCATCTTATCGTATCTAAAACTCATAGTCATGTTTATGCCTCTAACACATCTCATGACACTTTACCAAACACTTTTAAAATCAGGATGTAAAAGTAAAACAATGGATGTGATTATGTAAAAAACGCTCTAAAGTTTCTAAAGAGTCTCTCAAAGTCCAGTTACTTGGGATTGAAAATCCATGTGTTATAGAACGGTGGGCTCACACTATAAAGAAAACATTCCTTCGCGTCTTATATTTTTCATACAACCTCTGTCCAGATGACATCTCACAAACTCCTTCCCTCAAAATATTCTATTGTCCTCTTTGAAAACATTGTATAGTTTAAAGATTATAAAACTTTGACAGAAAGTGTTTCAATGATCATGAAAAAAACTTCTTTAAATAGCACCACCGATATAAATAGCTAGGCAGATATACATATCCAGCTCTATATATCTGCTTTTTTCAAAACTTCTCTCACAATATTTTTCTTATCTATAATGGTATACGTTCCATCCTTACCTATAGGTATCTTTTCTTTAACGCTTTCAATATATTGTTGTTGTCATGGAATATGTTTGAGACGGATCCATATAGTTGGTCGAAAGTCATTGCATATATAATCGTTTGAGTCAGGAAATTTTTGAGCAACAAATGAGATATATAGATTAAAACTACCAGCCGAACAAGTCTACAAATGTTAGCCATTCGGTAGTTCTCTAAGTTCTACCCTCAATAGAATAATCTTACATCTATCTTATTTCCAAAGAAGGGCTAACGAGCTAGGTTTTTATGTAAAATTCATTTATATTAATAAAAAATAGTTTTATTCCACTGAAAAAGTGGACAGAAAAGTGACAAAACTGTACGAAGCAAGTCGCTTGAATATTCAAGAGGGTAGAAAAAGTGTTAGAAAAGAGTTAAATATCAACCTTCTTACCCACATAAACTTATTTGTTTGTTTCTATTTCAGAGAAGTACTGGGACAAAACATTGAAAACATATAATAATTAAAGATCGAAAAAGCTCCTGGAAGACCCGATAATATAAAACTTACATTTATACTAAAACATTCTTCAAGGGCAAGAAGGCACGAAAGGCCTGGATAGCCACCAACTACTATTTTTTTTTTTTTTTTTTTTTATTTATAATTTTCAATGACATCTATTAATTTCTTAAAAAGCTAATTGAAATCAAAAAAAAAAAAAAAAAAAAAAAAAAAGGAGTGAAGTGGGGCTATCCAAGGCACTCCGTGCTTCTAGCCCTGAAGATGTTTAGTAATAAATGAAAAAGTCATTACGAAAAGAAAGCATTTACGAAGAAGTCTTTGAACAAAAGCATTTAACGAAGAAGTACTTAACAAAACATTTACGAAGAAGTCTTAACAAAACATTTACGAAGAAGTCTTTACAAAACATTTACGAAGAAGTTAAAACTTTCACAACTAACAAACATTTACGAAGAAGTGTCCTTTCAACAAAGTCTTTTACGAAGAAGTCTTAACAAAGTCTTTTACGAGAGAAGTTCATTAAACAAAACATTTACACGAGGAAGTCTTAACAAAAAACATTAACAAGAAAGTTCATGAGAGTGAAATGACCAAAAATATATTTTAGCGGTAGAGGGTATAATCTAATACCTCCTTTTCTACCCTCTTTCTACCCTCTTGATTTTCATGAAAATTTACACCAAAAATATATTTTAGGGTAGAAGGGGTATAATCTACCCCGTTTTCTACCCTCTTTTCTACCCTCTTTGATTCTTCATGAAATTTACACCAAAAATATTACTACTAGGGTCATTTACAAGAAATCTCACAAGTCTAATAAGCTTCTTACAAAGTTTCGAAGGAATCTTGAACAAAGTCTTTCGAGAAGTCTCAACAAGCCTTTACGAAGAAAGTCTCAAACAAGCTAGAAGATCGTCTTAACAGTCTAAAGAAGTCTTAACAAATCTTTACGAAGGAAGTCTTAACAAAGTCTTTCGAGACAGTCTTGACAAAGTCTTTTCACGAAGAAATTCATGAAAATCTCAAAGAGGGTAGAAAAGAGGGTAGGAAAAACGGGGTAGATATACCCTTCTACCGCTAAAATATATTTTTGGTCATTTACACTCATTACGAGAAATCTCAACAAAGTCCCTTTACGAAGAAGTCAAAATAAAACATCTGTCAAAAACCGCTTTTTAACTCCACTTAAAATGCCACGTAAGCTACGTAAGTATATACGTAAGAGGAAAAGAGCATTGAAACATCCAATAGTAAAACTGACACCACAACAACAGTTGCAACAACAAATGCTGAATGACCCCCACTATGTTGCAACAAATGTCAAGCAACCCTATGCTTTTAAACCGAGTTATTGGTTGCACAGAGTGGAGGTTTAAGAGCGGCACTTTTAGCGAAAATGGCAGGCTATGGTGGAGCTGCAGACGGAACAGCCTATTAACCCTCAAAGTCAAATGAATTTGAGTTCACTCAAAAATCAAATATCAGATGTCAAAAAGTCAAACATAGACATACAGAAAGCAAATAAGTGAAAACGAAAAGAAACTAGAATATGACAGACACACAAAGAAACTAAATGAGTTAAACGTAGAGAAAAAGAAGAAAGAAGAACAACTGAAAGAACTAAGTACAGAGGAATATGCGAAAAAAAGTGTCAGAAAAAGCAGCAGAAGTAGCAAAAATGGAACAAGATGTTATAAATTTGAAAAAACCATACTACTCAATATAAAGTACTGAAAGATGAAGAGATAAAACAAAAAGCCCTGAAGACATATATGGATAGCGATGAGTATAAAAAGAAGTTGAAGCAAATGTAAAGGCAGAAAAAACTTTTACAGTTGCAAAACCAAACCGTACAGTATGAAAACTTAGCACAAGAAAGTAAAAATAACGACGCAGCCATGCAAAAGGCAATGAAAAGCGCAGAATATATAAAAAGCTAAACAATGACTGGTTAGATGCCCAAGCCAACGCTAAAGCAGCCCAGCTTATAGGGTCAATAAGGACAAAAATACAAGCGGATGAAGATAGTTCAAATGAAGCTTTAACAAATGCTGACTTTAAGAACGCTTTCGAAGCTCTTCATAGTAAGGTGAAAAAGTGAACGACTTCTCATCTGGAAAGAAACTGAAGTCTGAAGGTTTCGACAAAGAGTTAAAAGAAGTAGCACAAAATATGACGAAAATAACAGATGCAGCAACGAGACAGGCAGTTCAAAGTGCCTATGACGCCGTTAGAGCAACTGTTGTGAAAAGTCAAGAAAAAGAGTTACAACAGACCAAAACAGACCTAGTAAATGCTTTCTTAAGAACGAAAAGTCAGATAGGACATTACGCTGCAGATGGAACATATGTGCCAGCTGGTGGAACTTATATACCACCAAACCCTCCAAGAGAAGCACCTGCACCAGGACTACCTAGAACATTTACATCGTCACATGGACACAGACACAGGCATGCACCAAAACCAACACAACAACCAGCACAACAACCAACACAACAACCAGCACAACAACCACCTCCACAACCAGCACAACAACCAGCACAGCAACCAACAGTTCAAAACCCAGCACAACAACAACCACAAACAGAGCAAGGACATAAAAGAAGTAGAGAACAAGGAAACCAAGAATTCTTAAAAATGCTTAAAGAAGAGTGTGGTTTCCCAGATACTGTTGACTTTAGTGACAGATATAAAGAAGCTATTGGAAAGTTCAAGGAAGGAAATACTGACCCGAACCTATTTAGCTTTATGGCTCAGCACCAAAACGGATATAATCTCAAACCTGGAAAATACAAGCTCGCTAAGGGATATGATTTAATAGCATATCATCCAAATGACATGGATGAATTTACTCCGAGATATTTGATGTCAGAGCTAAATGACAATTCAACTTTCGTCATGAAACGCGTAAAAAATAGAGACGGAACGAAAAGAACAAAGCTTATGAATGCGGATGACGTAGATAGGGAAATTGTTAAAACGGTCTCGGAATATATGAAATGCCAGCAGATGAGGTACAAGAAACTCCACAGGAAGAAGTTCAGATACAACCAGACATGGAAGAAATAGTTCAGCAACAACAGCTAGAAGAGCCTGAAGGAAACGAACAAGTCCTTCCTTTGGAAACTAACTTCACAGAACTAGATGAAGATTTGGAACAGCCGAAAAATCTTGACCCTCAACAAGAGTATGCGGAGAATATGGAATATTTCCAAGAGTCTAAAAAAATTCGGCTGACATAGTAGAAGAATATCGAAAAATGTTTGCCGACATACAAAAGACTCCAACATCAGATGAAAATATTCAGCATAGAATGGAAGTACTGAAAGAAAATGTACACAAATACAACAACCCTTTTTACTTACGAGCATTTAACGTTCAATCTTCGGATGAACTCGGTGAAAATAAAAGGTTAAATTTCAAGAAAACATATAGAAATGAAAACATTGTTTAAAGTTCATTCAGAACCTAACCAAGATGGAAACAAACCTACTTTTGTTTCTGCAGACGATGGAACTACAATGAGATGGGGTCATAAAGCTAATCCGGATAGGTGGTTCATAAACTTACAACCACAATTCCAAGAAGTTGTAGACGCAATGGAAGTCAATGGTGAACCAGATATAGCTGGTATTTTCAGCGCGGCTTTAATGCCATTGAAAGATATGAAACATGCAGATATTTTGGACCAGTATGAAATGAACATGGCTGATGGAAATATAACACCTGACGTTCTAGAACATTTATCTCAAAGAACTACACAGAACCATAAAGATGGTATATTTGGTGAAGAGTTTAGAAAGAAAGTTAGGGATAGAGAAGGAAGAGAACCTATTGTACATGACCTTGCAAACGAAAGTTTACAAAATGTCATAAAAACTTACTTTGCAGACAATGAACCGAGAAGGGATGAATATTTAAGTAAACTCAAATGGACAGTACCAAATGAAATGTTAGTATTGAAAAACATGTTCCTTGACAAAATAAAACCAACTACAGAAATAAACGACGCAAGACTGAAAGATTGGGTAAAAGCTTTCCCATTCACAAAAGATATAGTTGGTAACATGGAAAGAAAACCAGAATGGCTACAAAAACATATATTTGGAAACGAGCTTATTCCATATGGACAAGCTCTGTTTGAAGAGCTTGAACCAGAAACTCAGGAAAGAGTCATGCAAACAATACGCAAAGACTCAAATACAGACTATGACAAACTCTTTCTAGGATATAGGTTACCTGAGATGGGCGACCAGAGCCAAAAGGCAAAAAAGGACATGGGAAATTTGCAACATACTAGATGAACATAATGCAAAGATGCAACAACTTGAAGCAGAGGGCAATGAAGGAAAAAGAAGAGTTAAAAACTCAGTCAGGAAGAAAGTAAAGCTTGGTCCACGTGGGTTCTATTATGACATATAAATCCAACTATTCTATATTTTTACTCATATGAAATGTACGCCGCTCAGAATATAACGCCAACAGTTTTGGATGCTATGAATGGAAATGTTTCCGAATGGTATAACGAATGCGACAATGCCATTAGAAGGTCAGAAATAGTTCCTGGAACTTACGAATATACAACTGCTGTTTCTTATGGAAACGTAGGTGAGTTTGGAGAAGGTTCTTCAACAACAGTAGATATTGCTTGCGACAGGTTTCATATATTTCTATTGACAACTCATTTCTTATACGTGGAACAAGACATTGAAATAAAACCTTCTGCCAAGTTGTCTGACAAGAAAGGTTGCAATGGAATTTTCTATGTCGGATACCAATATGCTCCAGAAAGTTTCATGGGATATAAGATATATTCTAACTCTGACTTAGTTCAAACAGTAACATGGGCAAACTATGAATGGTTCGCTTTGAGAAACTCAGTACAACCACAAGCTAGAGAACAAACAGACCAGTATGCAAATATTGAGAAAATAAGAAGACTTGACCCTAACGTTCCAGGAGTTTATGTTAACCTTTCTGGTTCAGATGGAACTGCTGCCACTAAAGTAAAACTGAAACTTAGAGTTCCTTTGTCATCTTTCCTCATCTTCAGGTTTTTAAGATACTTACCAAACTGGGCAGGAAAAATTTCTATTGAACTTACTCCAAGCAAAAATAACTTAGTCATTGCACCAACACAAGACCCATTCAGCATTACTGTAGCTGGAACTGGTGGAGCCAAGTTCTGTGACTTTTGCAAAGACAAAGTTGACTTAGACTTTGGTTTCTCAAACTTCAACAATGAAGTAAACTATTATTTCAATGCTGCTGGAACTGCTTGGGACCCAGTTAAGTTTACATGCGAAAAGTTTGAATGCAAGAGAATAGAAAGCAGACTTGCAGTCTATATGTTGGACCCAGATATTTCAAATGCTTTAGCTGCCAAATATATTGCAGTTCCACTTATGTTCCCTATACACCAAATATCTGTCAAAGACTTTTGCAGGTGAAGTTGGAAACCAAAGTGCTGACCCAGGTGCAAGAACAGATATTGCCTTAACAACTGCAATGAAACATGCAGATACTATGTTTGTACTGTTCAGACGAACTATAAATGACTATTCTTGTTTCTACAACCCTGGTATTAAATATCATATAAACATAGATGGCAAATACTATCCAAGAGAAGAATATTCTACAGTTGAGGATATGAGGTCATACAACTTGACATTAGATGCTATGAACTTTAACAACAACTTCACAACAACCATTAACCCTGAAATGCAAAGTTCTATTATGCCATATGTGAAAGTATGGACCCATACAGGAGGTCAAAAAACTTCAATATACAAATGGAGACCGTTCAAACTTTTGGCTTGGCATTCCATTTGCTGACTCAGAAGACTTTATGGGTGGTATTTCAACTGTTGGTACAGTTCAAATACAATATACTGGTGACAGAGACGGTCCAGATGAATTGAAAGCAAAGAAGTTTACAAAAACCAATAGCACTTTTCACGGAAGATGCTCTTTTGAAAATTCGTTCGATGAAACCTGCTGGGGCTCCTCAGATTGGCATAACGACAGCTTCCATCGAGCAGATTTTGGCAGCAGGTCAGTAAGTTGTTCTTGAACTGACTTCTCTCCGTCAAATATTGACAGTACGCCAGTTTTGACATAAAATTGTATTATAAACTTACCTTTAGAAATATCTGTAAGTTTTGTTGTTATATTTTTGTCTGCTTCAAGAACTTTCACCATTTCAGTTATACCAACTTTCTTTGCTTTATGAAATATTTTGGTTCAGCAAAGACTGCTATTCTATAACATTTACCATTGTTTGTATAAAGAACTATTCTGTCAATGAACTTGTATTGTTTTGTGTGTAAACTTTGTTTTGCTTCAATTCGAAGAGATACTCGAATACGTCCATTTTTTATTCTAAGTAAAATGTCATTTCCGAAAAATAGAAGCGTAATGTTTCAAAAGGTTTAATGGCGATGGCAGATGTGAAGTTAAATTCACCAACTCAAACAAACAGTCAAAGTGTTGTTGTCAATGTCAAAGAAAGAGATGTTGAAGTGGGGAAACCATACGAAGACGAAGATGGTATAACAATAGTTCCTGTAAAAGAACAACCAACATACCCTGAAGTTAGCAGAGACTTAAGTTCTGTTGCAGATATTCGAAACGACTACCAACAACTTAAAGACAAACTTAAAACTCAGGAGAAAGATTTGTCAGGCTTTGGTATAATGTTAAACTTGGTCGAACACAACCCTGTAAAAGTGAACTCATATGTCATTGCACCTCATGAAGTTTTGAAAGAACTATTGAAACTTTTGACAGAGGCAGACGATATAAACATCAAAGAAATAGAACCCGACATTAGTTGCTGTGGTGTTTCATATAATGTCATTGACAAGATATACGTTATGAAAGGAGGTGAAACGTTGAACTTAAAATATAGTTTCCCAGACGTCATAAAAATATTTGACGACCACAACATTTCATTAAAATTTATTTGCTAAGTAAAATGGCAGAAGACATAATGGTTTTATACTATTACGACTAAAAACCCTGAGTCATATAATTCTATAACAACAAACTTACAAAGTCCTCAAGGACGATATTGTAAACTAACCTTAAACACAATGACGACTAAAAGCCTGTTTTGCTCTTTTGACACCAGAAAGACTTTATTGTTGTGAATGGTAAAAAATACTCCTTTGAAGATACTTACTCAGATATACCACCAACAGTTTTTGTTGACTTTTATTTAATTACTTTACGTACGAGTGTAACATGTGCTGCAACTAGAGCAGGTTTCATTATGTTTGGATGTCCGACTGAGTTTACTATAAACGATATGAGCTATAATACAAAACTTATATCTGGTTTTTACTACCAACAGTTTCCTATAACAGGAAAAGGTGTCATACAAGGTTTGTCTGTTCCATTGACTTTAAGTACACCTATTATATATTGTTTCAAACTTAGGTTCAAAGTGCTATTCGAATGTCGACAGAAACTACTATGACCAAAAAGATTACTCATGCGTATAAACAACACTTTCTCTGCTGGTTTGCCTATTGTTCATTCGAATGCAGAGTTTTCAAGCTTTAGTAAACTCAACACTTTAGCAAACATAAACTTAACCTTAGTTGACGCAAACTTTGTTCCTGTAAAACTTTATGTTCTCTATGTATTTGTCAATGACGGCAGAAAGTTTCGAATTGGAAGATGCAACTGGTGAAAGTATTGTACTACAAGAACAACTTCAACAACAAATAGCTCAAGAACAACAAATGCAACAAATGGAACAAATGCAACAACAAAGTCAAGAATAAAAAAAATATTTTTTTTTATTTTTATAAAAATGTACAGAATAGACGTTTCAGATTTTTATGACTTCCAAGCGTTCAGAAATATGTGTCCATTTCGAGACTATAACAAAGCAGTCGAGAATTTGAAACGTTTAGTCATTTATGTTGACTCTGCCCCAGAATGTATGTCATGAAAGAATGGGATGTTGTCTTTAACAAACCAAGAGCAACATAGTTTCAGAACAAGAATGTAGACAGAAACTTAAGAAAATAAAAGTCGTACAAGTTGGTATGAAGATGTTAGATGCTTGGGATATCTTATTGTCAAAGTTAGAAGATTTTTCAGTTCGTGGTATAAAGTTCTATACACCATCTCCAAAATTCTATTCTATCTTCACTGGATATAAATATGAACAAGTAGAATGGAAAGAAAATGTTATAGAAGCTTGGTTAGACCATGTCAAAGAAATTATATGCAATGGAAACGAAAGAGTCTATGAGTATATCTTATGTTGGTTTGCAAACATCTTACAACATCCAAGTGCTAAAATGAAACTGCTCTCATTATAATTGGAAAACAAGGAACTGGTAAGAACACTTTCTTTACAGATATTTTGTGCAAACTGTTAGAGGGCTATTCGAACCCTAATATGACAAACTTAGAAAACATCTGCGGTAAATTTAACTCTTCAATAGAGAATATGAAACTTATAGTTTGCAATGAACTTCAAAGTATAGATACAACAAAAGTTTTGAACTCGGATGCTTTGAAGAGTCTTATAACAGACAAAGTTGGAGTTGTTGAAAGAAAATATAAAGACCAAAGAGTTTGTGAAAATGTTGCAAATTTCATTATGGTTTCAAACAATGCTGTTCCGATGAAGTTAGAAAGTTCTGACAGAAGATATGTAGTTGTCAGAACGTCAGATTCTCATATGCAAGATACAGAATATTTTGACGACTTAGCAGAAACTTTGACACCTAACTTTTACAACCACTTGTTCTCATATTTCATGACATTAGATATTTCTAAGTTCAATCCAAGACAAATTCCATATACCGAAGAGAGACAAACATTGTTAGAAGCAAACAAGAGTGTATATGAACTGTTTATAGATGAGACTAACTTTGAGTGTTTAGATGAAAGGTCATTGTACGATGAATATAAACAGTATTGTCAAGAATATGGTTATATGGCAGCTTCTAAACGAACATTCTTGGCAAATGTCAAAAATCTTTTAGATGTTCAGAACGGCGTATATACAAAGAAAAATTTTTCTGAGTAAATTTTAAAAAAAATATTTTTTTATTTTATTTGAAATGTACGCTGATTTTGTTGGAAAAGACCGTTGGGAAACTTGTTTGTTAGATGAGAAATATGAAATTCACTGTTGTGAGTCATTTGAAGTCAGAAACAAAAAGACAAAAAGAGTTTTAAGCGAATGGGAGCGAAATGACGGATATGCTCTTATGAAGATGGGTGGAAAAAACTATTTTAAACATATTGTCATTGCAACTCATTTTATACCGAACTCTAACAATCTACCTTTTGTAGACCATATAAACCATATAAGAAATGACAATAGACTTGAAAACTTACGCTGGGTCACTTGTTCTGAAAAACAATAAGAACATAGGCAAAATTGGAGATATTGTATTCGAATTTGTCGACAAACTAGAAGACGAAGCAATTGAAATTACAGACTATGGTAAGCATACGTTGGAGTTTTACTACTATAGCGAAGAACAAGACTCTTCTACTTTTATACCGGCGTAAACTATAGAAAATTACAAGTATGTTTTACTAAGGCGGGCTATGCTTATGTAAACGCTAGAGATACAGATGGAAAATACGTTAGACTATATCTTAACAAATTCAAGAAGCTATATGGCATACCATTTTAAAACGTTTTTTAAAAAAAAAAATTTTTTTATCCGATAGAAAAGATGACGAAATTCATCTCAGTAAACAAGTATATGTCAGGACTTAAAGAAGAACTAGACCCATTCATATATTTGAATGTTTACTTCTACCATTTTGAAAAGTCTTCATTTGACAAAGTTTGGAACATCGAACCAGTTAAGTTTGCTATTGTGACTAAAAATGGTGCGAAATTTGAAGACTTAGACATAGAAGGTTTGTTAACAGTCAAAGAAAATTTTGACAGAAAGTTCTCAAAACTCGAAGAAGGTAAAGCATACAAACTTGTTATACCTTATGAACCAAAGAAGACAGACGACTATGAATATTATGAGTCTAAGATAGTTGAAGTTCAAGGTAAATTGGGTAAAAAGATTTTAGAGTCTAAGCCAGTGTTTGCTCCTAAAGAGGAAGAGAACATTGACATTGACCCAGAAATGTTCTAAAAATAAAATTTTATTTTTACATGTCAAATTTCTTCTTCTCTGGCTCTGGTTCAGGTTCTTTTTTCTCTTCTTCTACTTTCTTTTCTTTCTTCTCTCTCTTCTTCTTCTTTTCTGGTGGAGTTATGTCAAATTTCTCAGAACCATATTTATGTAAAAGTTCTTTGTCCTTTAATAGCTCTTCTATTCTGTTTCCTATTTCATCTTCAAGAACAGCGCATGTGTCTTCTTTGCATTCTAAGAAATTTTGTTGGACTTCATCTTTCCAATCGGTGTCATCTCTGTCAACAAGTCTGTCATTGACAAATTTTAAGACTTCTCTGCTTAATGTTTTATGGTTCTTGTCATATTCCCAGAAACAGAACTTTAGAACAAATTCCCCTTTCTTGTTTACACTATGTAAGATTTTATGGTCGACAGATGTTTTGCTGTCGAAAAGCTTGTCTCGAATATAGATAGCGAAATCGCTAGACATTTTCAAAAAGATAAAAATTTTAATTTTTCTAAAAATATGTTAGAAAAAAAGTTTGCTGACATTGACAAGAAATTTGAGAATGTTTTAAACAAGAACAAGAGGAAGTTAGAAAATGCTCAGATAAAACCCATACATGACAAGTTCCTATTTGCTCAGAATGGTATAACAGGTCTAATTGCACCGCCTGGGTCGGGTAAGACTTTCACTTATCTTAAAATGGCTGCACAACAACAAGAACTAGATGAGAAGAACCCATTTTATGAGTTAGTTGTCATTTGTAGTACTTGGTCAATTTGACCAAACCGTAAATTCGTTCAAAGATATTATAAAGAAGTCTAAGTTAGTATGTATAAAGGATACTGAGTTGTTAGATTGGATAAAGAAGTACCAAAGAAGAGTTTTGAAGTACAATGCTATAAATGAGTATGTCAATTCGAAGTTTAAAGACCCAAATGAGGAAATGCAGAGAATATTAGAGAAGAAACACTTCAGAAACAAACAGAAAGAGATAGAATACATTTCGAAGAAATTGCAATCTTACGATTGGAAGACTTACCCTCACAGATGTCTTCTTATTTTAGATGACTTTGCTTCTCATCCTTTGTTAAAGAATAGAGAACAAGACATGTGTCGAATTCTTAAGAAGCTCAGACACTTTAACATCTCAGTTGTCATTTGTGTACAGACAGCAAAGAGTTTAAGTAAGGATGTAAAGAGAATACTTACTGATATCATACTTTTCCCTGGATTGTCCGAAGACGATTTCATGGAACTTATGAAAGAGTCCATGGCAGGTAAGTTTGACAGACATGAACTATGGGAGAAGTACAAAGTCATACAAGACCCTCATACTTCTTTCAGAATTCATATCTACGCGAACAAAGTTCAAATTGTAAAAAGTCAATAAAAATAAAGAGTTCATCTACTCTACTTGTTTGAAGTTGTCAAAATACTCTGTTATTTTTCACGATTTTCATGAGTTTTGGCTACCCCTGTAAAAGTCGGTCTAGAGAAATTTCATGAAATTTGGTCATTTTTTTCAGCAAAAATATATTTTAGGGTAGAAGGGTATATCTACCCCGTTTTCTACCCTCATTTCTACCCCAGTTATTTTATAAGCGTTTTACATGGTAAACGTTATTTTTTAAATTTTGTGAAAACTCAACGGTTTGACACAAGCCCTAAAATATATTTTACTCAGAATTTTACTCAGAATTCAATAAAAATATATTTTAGGGTAGAAGGGTATATCTACCCCGTTTTCTACCCTCATTTCTACCCCAGTTATTTTATAAGCGTTTTACATGGTAAACATTGTGAATTCGTGAAATTCTAAACAATTTCGTAGCTTCTATTTCTTCTGTCAGTACATCGAATGTTTTAACAATGCCGAAGGTTTCTTTATATTTCTTCTTGACATCTGAAAGAAGGAAATCGTCAGCTGTTGGATAGTTTTTGTTTAGAAATGTCAACATGTCCATTTTATCTTCTGCTGGTTTCTCTGCCTCCCTCTTTAAGTCAGCATAGTCGTTTCTCATACGTTCTATCTCTTTGACGGAGTAGTTATATTTCCTAATTGCTGCCTTACATTTTGAACATTGCGGGTTCATTTTTGCGTTATATTCTGAAACCTTACCTGCTAGTATGACTAAGGCGTCAATTGCTCTCTTTAACTCA
This sequence comes from Trichomonas vaginalis G3, assembly GCF_026262505.1. Classification (NCBI taxonomy): domain Eukaryota; phylum Parabasalia; order Trichomonadida; family Trichomonadidae; genus Trichomonas; species Trichomonas vaginalis. Next base: position 25,380,692 of record NC_067204.1, on the reverse strand, counting down.
AAAGTTGCGGGTTTTATCTGTTCATTCCATATCTTACCTCTTCTATCTTTATCTCTTATCTGCCATACACATTCAGCAACTAACGAAACAAAGTTGTCGTAGGTCTTAAACTCCCCAGATTTGTATATGTCAGAGATGTTCTTATATACCATATCGCAATCTTTGTCCATGACTTTGTGGTTGCAATGAAATCCAAGAAACTCATAGTTAACCTTTCGTATGAACTTCTTTATTTCTACTGAGTCAGTTGCTTTGACTTCTATTTCATCGAATTCTGGAATAGTAAGCTTTTGTTGCTGGATTTCAGGCAATTTGGGTAAATGGTCGATGAGGTCCTGCATGTCATAAAGATACTGTTCATTTGTTTCATCTTTCGCACAACAGTCCAAAGTACTTGTTAAAAGTTCTTGCTTTATCTTCTGGATTTTTGTTTCGAAAGTATATGAAGAAGGAATGAAGCTTTTCATCTCTACTAACATTGAAGTTGGGTTCATGACTAACGAGTTTGGTGCTGTTGTTGCTAACATGTTCTTACAATAAAAATAAAAAAATATTTTTTTAAAAAAACCAACTTTATTTTTTATTTCGGGAAAACTCATGACAAATTCAAGAGGGTAGAAAAGAGGTTAGAAAAGAGGTTATATCTAACCTTCTACCCTAAAATATATTTTTGCCGAATTCATGAGTTTTGGTTGAAAGAATACGGTGGAGCCAAAAGTGGCTCGACCTCAAAACAAGCATTTTCTGTATAAAATTCATGAAAATTCATGAGGTTAGAAAAGAGGTTAGAAAAGAGGTTAGATATACCCATCTACCCTAAATTATATTTTTGCTGAATTCAGCAACAAAATTCAAATTGTAAACGGTTTAATAGAAAAAGTGTTATTTTTTCATGTCCGAAGACTCGAAGGTGCAACACTTCCAAAATACCGACGAACTCAGAAGAGCAGCATGGCAGTATGTTCTTGACAACTTCTTTGAGTTCTCCAGGTACACCTTGGAAAATGCTGAAGAACTCCGACACAGAGAATTTGGAGAAATTGCACTCCAATACTACCTTGACAAACAAAGGGTAAACAAAGGGTAAAATAAGACTAAAAACTTAACGTTTAAAAAGTGACATTTTTTATGAGCTCCGAGTCACCGAGAAAACTTGGTCAGATGTTAGCAGCTTACTTCCCTGAGGAGGATGGAAGCGTTACATACGTAAGGTTCAAAAACAACGAACCTGGAATTGCGTACCAAATTCGCAATTACATGACCATGGAAGAGTACGAAAGGTTCCTACAAGAGAAACCAGCTCTAAACAACTCAGAAAAGAAAGAGTAAAAAGTTTAATTCGTAATTGTTTATTTTTTTACTTGTATGGGCAAGCTGCAAGTATGAAGTCGACTACCTCCGTCTTTGTCTTGACCAGTTGGACTGCTCTTGCGAGTACGTCTGTTTTGCGGTCTCCAGCTGGTGTCTGACCTTCGTAATTGCGCATGTTCTTGAGAGCTCCAGTTGTAAATGATTGTAGGATGAAGAGTCTCTCAGACTGCTTGAGGTAGTCTTCACGGTCACGAACCGAATCTGTGGTACGAGTCGAATCGGTCGATTTGAGGGAAGAGACTGAAAGCCTGTCGTCTTCCATAGGGGCAGTAGCATAATCTTTGCGTAAGCGGTTCAGACCTTCTTCGAACTCTTGGTCTCTCTTGGATTGAGATTGGAATTGCTGGGGTGGAGCTTGCTGGAACATCCAAGGGTTGGGGAAGTAAGGCATAGGCTGAGGAGGGTAGTTCGGGAAGCCTTGTAGTGGAAATTGGTAGTAACCTTGAGGTGGAAATTGGTAGTAATTTGGTGGAGGGACTTGCTGGAACTGAGGTGCAGGGGCTGGTGCTTTAGGTTCCTCTGGTTTGGGAATGGGCTCGGTTGGTGGGACGTCGGACATTCGTTTGTGGCTTAACCGTCGGACCACAACGATAAAAATCTCTGCTCCTAGCAGTACTGCTACTGACAGTAGCAGTACTTTTACTGACAGTAGCAGTACTTTTTCTGACAGTAGCAGTACTTTTTGACAGTAGCAGTACTTTTACTGACAGTAGCAGTACTTTATCGTCGAAAACCCTCTCAAATTTTCCTTTTTACTGCTCCTAGCAGTACTTTTACTGCTCCTAGCAGTACTGCTACTGACAGTAGCAGTACTTTTTCTGACAGTAGCAGTACTTTTACTGACAGTAGCAGTACTTTTACTGACAGTAGCAGTACTTTTTCTGACAGTAGCAGTACTTTTACTGACAGTAGCAATGGTCGAGGTCGAACCGACCGACGAGGCAATTTACCTAATTGAAATTAACGAGCTTGTTAAAGACTTCCTCAGGCAGAATGTAAAAGGCAAGCTTGTTAACTGTTGGATAACGGGAAGGGCTGCCTTGAATCTCGAGACTTCGACTGGAATTCCAATTCAAATACCAGACGGGACAGCCTACGACGACATAAAGCAAGCAAAGAAAGAAGCTCTTCTCAAGTTCTTTGCCAAGCGTCCTTGGATACAACTTCCAACCAGAGAGAACCCTTTCCCAAGAATGAGCCAAATTCTCAAGGGTCTCCTTCACTTCTCGGGTCAGCCGTTCTACATAACCTGTGAAGGCGACATCCAACCAGTTCAGTAAACCTTAACGTTTAGAGTAAAAACATTTTTTTCATTTTTTGAATGAAGCAAGTTAAATTCGTCCCACACCAAACTCAATGGACCGATGAAGAGTTTCAAGCCATGGTTGAAGGCGTTGAGAACGACATAGACGGCGAACTTGAAGGAGCTCAAACCACAATTGCAACCAAAATTGCAGAAGTCAAGGAACAAATAGCTCCACTTAAAGCTACCAAAGCTACTCTTGACCTCATGGATACTTACCGTTTAGAAGTAAAGAGTGGAATAAGACAATTAAAATTAAAACTTCTAAACTACGAAGCTATACTCCAAAAGTTAGCAGAAATGAGAAGACTTTACCAGAGCTACTTACATGTAAGGGACTTACCTTCAAGCAGTCCGACCAAAGATGAATTTTCTGACATTGTCCCAATTTTGTCCGAAAGTCAGCTCAGATGTTTTGAACTGCTCCCAACATATCCAGAATATGAACGTTTGCCTGAACTCTTCCGCAATCTCAAAAAACGTTTTTTGGTTCTCATGTTCGAAACTTTTATCGGAAGAGACAACAAACGTTCAGAAGAAGAACAAGATATTATTTTAAACTTGTTGTATGACTTAACCGTCATAACAAGCTTTTTGAAGTAAAACCGTCATTCTCAAACCACTTCATTTTTTCGATGTCCGAACAAGCACCGAAGCCGAACACAATGGCAGATGTCCTTTCAATGTTGCCAGACAAGCGCCCAGTTCAAATTCAAATTTTGAATTTGAAAGCTCATCTGACAAACACCGTTAAGACTCTCCAAAGTAGTCTTATGGAAGAGATGACCAAGCTCAAAGCCGATGTCCTCATGAACCAAGCTTCCAATGAGAAATGCCTGAATGATTTGACGGAAACCTTGCGCAATTACGAGAGAGAGAACCGAGACCTTGCCAGACTCATCTACCGTTTCTTCGAAGAGATAGATGCCATCTGGAAGGTACTCGGAAAGGACAGAACATGCAACACCGTAATTCGTGAGCACCAAATTGAAGAAGGAATTTTCGAGGAAGAAGAGGAAGAAAAGAAACACGAAGAAGAAGAGGAAGAAGAGGAAGAAGAGAAACACGAAGAAGAGGAAGTTTGGGCAACCCTTGTTGCCGATGACGCTTACGAAATTTCCCAACCCTACCCATACCAAATCCGCAACAAGGAGACAGGCAAGGTTCTTACCCCAGTCCTCAACAACTTGGGACACTTGAACCTTAACCTTCGGAATCGCGGTTCAATCTCCATGGGCAAGCTTGTCGCAATTCAATGGGTTCCAAATCCAGACAAGAAGACGAGGGTCAGACACATTGACGGTGACAAGCTCAACAACCGTAAGGAGAACCTCGAGTGGTTCTAAGAGTAAAAAAATTTTATTTTAGGGGGAAACCCCGAGTAAATTTAGGTGTTTATTTAGTTAAGTAGCTTAAATTAATGAGAATTTGGACAAGTAGTTCCTGACCCCTGAATTGGACTCTTTCGTCATCCCAGTTGCGTAGGAGGTCGTCCCAGAGGAGTTGGTAGAATTGCCAATCCAAGGACGATTTGTCCTCCCAGGCATTGAGGATGTACTGCTCGTAGAGTTTCATGACCTCTGCCTTGCACCAGACACCCTCTCCCTTGGAACGTAAGGCTTCTTCGAAGTGCTCGAATGCGATTGGCTGCGTGACCATCTGAAATGACACTTTTTGTCCGTTTGGTCAATGTTTGTGTCTCGTGCCATAGTCGACGAAAATACAAACAAACAGGTTATATATGAGTTTGAGACCAAGAATGGTGTAACTCGACCTGTCCGATTCAAATTCGAATAAAAATTTTTTATTTCATGCAATGTTTTATTTCTGTGCCGTCTTCAAGTATGCCCCAGTACTTACGCTTGGAGAGGACATGAACTTCGGTGAAAATTTTGTCCAATTTGAATTGACCCATCTTTTCACCGACCATTCCCATTTCAATGAGTTTGTTATAGCCTTCTTCGTTCGTCATGAGTGCGTCAATGTTCTCATAGTAAACCACAACTTTGGATTTGACTTCGGAGAAGAATTTGTTGTAGTTGTCAAGGACTGCCTTTGCGAACTGAGGGTAAGACCAATGTTCGACAATAGGTTTTAATGTGGTTACTAAGCCACTTTGACCTTGAGTGAATTCGTACTTCAAAACAAAAGGAGAAAACCTTTCAACAAAGTTGTCGACCTTCTCATAATGTTTACTCTTCATCTCTTGAGGTTTCTTAATGGAATATCCCCATGTCGAATTCATAAGCAATTTGAGTGTCATTGCAAGTTTGGGGTTTGAAGCTTTCCTAATATCATACAGTTGTTGTATGACTTTTCCAACTGTATAGTTCCTTCCCGAGAACTCACCATCTTCGTTTGGAATTCCAGTCGGGATATATTGGACGAACCTCATGTACGCAGCGTTAAGGTCGACATAGTATATCTTTTCATCTGAGTCGAACTTGTCGCATCCAATCGGACCAGTTCGTGGAAATTCAAGTGAGTCTCTTATCTTCTGAGAAACTTCTCCTGTTATCTCATAAACATCGTCGAAGCAACCTGTTTCATATAAAACCTTCTGACCTAACTCAGATGCTCTCCAATACAATTTGACGTCGATTGGATGCTCAATGGAAGTTTGTTTATAGCATCTTGAAGTTCTTGCAACCTCATTGGAAGTTCTTCTGGTTCAGGTTGGTATCCGAACAATCCAACTCCTTTTGGAACTGTGTACTTCTTTTGTACTAGAACTTTGTCTGGAACAACTTTTGGTCTTGCTAACAGTGAAAAGTTTGTTTCGTCTTTTGGTACAAAACTTTCTGTCAGCTTGTCATCTGGAATCGGTTCCAACAAACCTTTCTCGAAAAGAATGTTAACAGCTCTGACAATGTTGCACTTGCCTTTTCCGAACAATGGGTTTGTAAGACTTTCGTTCAACATGAAGTGGTTGTGGACAATTGCAATCTTCAACCATGGTAAGTCTTTGTCAACAACATAGTCGTCATGTGAAGAACCTTTAGCTGTAGGTATGTTGACTCGGATATTGACATTTGCCAACGGTGCAATTTTTTGCCAATTGACCTCTGAGAATGTACCTTGTCTTCACACATGACTCAAGATACTTCATTTTCTCATCTGTAACAAGACCAGAGTTCTGAGACATGTAAGAATACAAGGTTCATTGACAATTGTTTCAATTGATTGTAAATCTCCATACCTTGTCAAGTCAATGTCAACTTATTTTATGAAGGGGAAGTATCCAGCATGTTGTCTGACTGCTTGAGGGTTAGGTTGGTACCATTCGAACTTCACGCTTACAATTCCTTCAATTGCATTCAAATGTCTGAGTCGGAGTCAACCATTTGTTCTCTCTTTGTAGTCTTGAAAGCGTCAAGAAGCATGAGCTGTTGTGACATTGCCATGCGCATAGTAATATGACCGTCCAAATCTGTTATGGTCAATCTGAGATTGTATCCTTTCTTATTTCCATCTTGAATTGCAGCAAGTACTCCCATGAAGCTTCTTGTTCTTTCCTTCGTCAAAGTTTACTGTAAAGGTTCGACAATGTAATTTGACTTCTAACTTCACGGTACTTTTCATATGCATATCTTGTTCTTTCCATGGGAGCATGTGCGTCTTACCATTTTCCTTTTTTCCGTCTCAAAGGATGCATTGTTCGTCATGTTTCCAGTAGAATCTGGCAAAGCGTCGTGTCCTTCACTTGAGGTTCATAACATCGAAAGGCATGTCCATAAGACGTTCTTCTTCTAACCTCTCTAGTTTGTTTGGATAATTGGCACGTGCTGTTTCCAAATCCATTTCGTAGCGAAGACCAGACATTTGTCATAGACTTTTATGGGTCTTCCCTTCTATATTTAAACTTCTTTGAAACTCTCCAACCATATCTTTCTAACTCTGCTTTTATTCTAGCAGACCTTCTATCCATTCTATACGGGGGCATTTTTATAAATAAAAAAAATGTTTTTTCTTTACTTTACATAACCGCCTGCTGCCATAAGTCTTTGACGCCAACCATACCAGCTAATGAAGGTTGACTTGGTTTAGTTTGGAAACTAAACTTTGGTTTTGGTTTATCTTCAGTTTTTGGTTTCTCTTCTTCTATCGGTTTTTCGTCACTTTTCGGTTCCTCTGACTTTACCTCACCTGCAGGAACAGTTGTGTCGTCAACATCTTCATAAATATCATATGCCATTTTGTTTTTGTTTTCCTTTCAACTTTTTGTGTTTGTTGTAAAGTTTAGAATATTTCGACTCTAAGTCAATGAGATGTTCTATAATGAACTGTTGGTCAGTGAAGTAAACTTTTCCATCTGTTGTCTCGAAAGCTCCTTCAGACTTCAATATTTTATTTGTGAGAGTCTGTTTCTTTTTTGAGATACTAGCCGTTCCATTTCTATGAAAAGTGACTTTGTAGTTAGGGTTTGTATTTCCAGACCTGGCACTTTCTATATTATTGAATTTTTCTCTTCATCTGTAAGTTCTTTGACAGGTTTTGACAATGGTTCTGAACTTTTTGTTTGTGGTGTCAAATCTACCGTTTCAACTTCTTCGGTCATTTCATCTCAGTAAAAATTTTAGTTTGGTTTGTTTTCAACTGGTTGTTTAGGTTTTTTAAGTCGGTCTAAAACTTCCTGAGGTATAGGAAGAACTTGACAAACACGTGGTTGTGTAACTGCTGGAAGCCGACAAATCCATCTTGAACCCATTTGTCTCAATGCTGTATTGTTCATTTCATCTCAGTAAAAAAATTTACATTCCCCAAGTTTGAGGCGGTTGAGGTTGGTTATTGTTTACCCACTGTTGTGCATGGTTATATCCTCTGTTAAAGAATCTTTCACCTTGGTCCATATAGTGTCCTGCTTGGTTATAGTAGTCATTTGCTTTGTTATAATAGTTTCCTGCTTGTCTTCCTACATTGTCCATCCATCCTTGAACTTTTCCTCTTGTTTCAGGATTTGGAATAAGATTTGCTGCATCTCGTGCTACCTCCAACCTTTCTGTACAGTTTGTATAATAGGTTGTGCTTTCTCTTTAAGTATACCTAATGTACTCAAAATCTTTCCTTCAATTCCAAATGCACCTCTGGCTATTGTTCCCACTGCGGGTAAAAATCTAGATGCAACTCCTGCTAATGCGCCAAATAAACCCATTTCTTATAGGGTAAAAAATGACGAATCCAAACAAGGACCCTATGTTTCTAAAGCAACAAAGAAAGCACTCATGATAAAAATCTTTAGTTCAACACCAAATGCTTGGTTTATGGATATCTTGGAAAACATTCCGAGGTATAGAGAAGACGGACCACCATACTGGCTAATATTTGTTGGTCAAAACACAAGATACTGTGAAGCCATACCATTATGGTCCAAAAATATTTTAGATGTGAAAACTGCTTTGACAATATTCGTTGACAAATACCATCCAACAAAACTGACATCTGACTGTGAAAGTTCTTTCAAATCAGACGAATATTAAAAACTATCTGCGTTCAAAAAATGTAAACCAATATTTCATTGTCGACCAAAACCATTCTGCTCTTGGTGTCATTGACAGTTGTATAAAATCTTAAGAGACTTAAATCAACCACAAGGTGGTGAGGTAGATGAAATGTCATATGACGACAAATATAGACACTTCTCCATGGCAAAGATGAGACAAGTTTTAAATATTTACAATAGCCGTAAACAAAAAGGTTTGGGAAACCACTCCCCCGAAGAAATGAAAAACAACCCGACTTAGAGAAAGACTATATATTTAATAGTTTAGTCAAAAGAGACAAACAAGAAAGAATGCCAGGCTTCAAACTTAAGAAAGGTGACAAAGTAAAAATAGAAATACCTAAACGCGACCCATATGAAAATACTATTGACTATGACAACAATGGGAACTCGACAGGTACTCACCTTCGTGTTCGTAAAAATAGAAGAAAGTATACAAGAGAATATTATGAAGTTTTAGGCAAACATGGCAAAATGTACAGACTGCAAGCAGAAGATAAAACTACTATTGTCAGACCTCGTTTCAAACTTGTCAAAGTTCAAGGTGGTATACTTTCAAAGACAGTTCCTAACAAATATAAGACAACTCCTGACGAATATGCTAAAGAAGTTGAAAATGACGACTAAGCATTTCTATACCATGCGTAAACTGTCATGTAAGGTGGCATGTAGTCTTTACTCTGTCCCGTTGTTTGCGTATACCCTGAAACGCGATGTGTATGGCTTCCTCCTACCTCAGTGTTACTCCAGTAACAATTTATAGCAAACTTAACGTCCTCTTTAACATCATATCCTTTACCTTTTGTCATTCCTGACCAATCCCAAAATCTATGACTATGCAAACCTGCTTCAGATGTACTTAAATTTATGTAGTGACTGTGCGCAGGTAAATTTGCACCTGAAATCGTTTTACTTCCACCTGTTTCCTTTGAAGAGTTTGCACAATACAAAAACCTGTCGACTATTTGAGTCCAAGTTCCAAAACCAAGTACTACTTCTGGTTTGGTAGAGTTCATTGACGTGTAAATAGAACCTATAGGATATACTGTTTGAAGTATTTCTGTCTTTAACGTTTGAAGCTCTGTTTTGTCAGCTTTTTTATCTAACTCATCGTTAACATATGTTTTGTCAGCTTTTTTATCTAACTCATCGTTAACATATGTTTTGTCAGCTTTTTTATCATATAAATCTTGAGCAGTGAATTTAACTTTTTTTTCATCCTCCATGACATAGACATTTCTACATCTAATGTATCTCATCGTTGTTATGTCTTCTTCCGATGTTAAACCTTGTGGAAAGTTAGGAGGTTTCCAATCTAATACATCCCCACCAGCTCCTTCAACCGTTCCTTCAATATTTTCTATACCAACAGTTGCGAAGAAATCGTGTGTATGTCCAACGTCACTTTTCCTGTTTAAGGTTTCTTGTAAGTTTGTAATATTTGCAATGGTATGTGTATGGTTCTTATCCGCTTTAAGGTCTAAACATCCTGAAACCCACCCTGTATTGGCTTTACCTTCTAAAATCTTCGATGTCCGTTCATTATACCATTCAACCCTTTCTTTAATTTCATTGTCTTTTTCATCCACATATTCCTTATCTGCCTTCTTCACTAACGCACTAGCCATACAACCCCTATCTACCTTCTCCTCTAACTCACTGTTGACATATGTTTTGTCAGCTTTCTTTTCAAGGCTAACGTTTAAGTCTGTTATTTCAGATATAGAATGTGTATGTCCAACGTCACTTTTCCTGTTTAAGGTTTCTTGTAAGTTTGTAATATTTGCAATGGTATGTATATGAGTCTTTTTAGAATATTCGTTTTCAGCTCTTGTCACTTCACTTGACATTTTATTGTCAACATATGTTTTGTCCGCTAGTTCAGGATGAGTATGTTCTTTCGTTGCATATGTTGCATCTGCTCTGTCATGTTCTTCTTGAACTTTTTCAATGACATACTCTTTGTCAGCTTTGTTGTCAACATCTGCTTTCAAAAGAAGTTCTTTTATAGGTTTCTCGTTTAAAGTTCCTTTTGTTGGATTTACACAGACAGTATGGTTCTTACTGTCTTGAAACAGAAACTCATCTGTCATTGGGTTTAATGTCAGTTTTAAGTTTCCTTCTTTCAATGACTCAGATATCTTAGAATAGTTTGAAAAGTTTGTTGTGTTTTATTTAGAGCTTGCAAAATGAGTTGTCGGTTGTGTTTTATTTCTCTCATAGACGCTGTTTCTTTCGACATTTTTATTCTAGATAAAATATGCTTCCAATAGAAAAAGAAAATTCAAGAGTTGCTACAACTAAACCATTAGATGAACTTTTTACTAATGTCGGTCAAAAGTTTGAGACAGAGACCGTAAAGCATGAAGGCTATCGTTTTGACTACCCATTAAGATGGCTAAGAGACCCATCTGTCACAAAAGCTATTGGCTTTCGTAGAATGAAGTTTGTGTCTGTAGAAGATAAAAGTTTTCCATTTATTGTAAGGTTTCATATAGATTATATATCTGAAGGGAAACGAAAAATGTGGGAAGAAATTGAGCTAATACAAGTTGACCTTTCATCTTCTCTACAGACTGCGTTAAAAAATATAGAAGATAAAATAAATTCATGTTATGCAAAATATGCTGATGAATATGCAAATACCGAGAGCACACTTTATGTGAGAATTGTATATGACAAACAAAATTCACAAGTGTCATTTCAAATCTACGAAGACAATCCAAAGAAAGACGAACAAATATATACAGAATTCACTGCAATGTCATGGTATTATTTGCAAAGAATGTTAAATCAGAAAGTCAAACTTCCTTTAGCAAATATTTACAGTCGATATGCAAGAGATGAACCATATTTATTTAAAGATGTTTTCGACTCAGATGCTATTATAGTTCATGCTTCATTTTCTGGTGCGCAAAACTCTTTTTTATGCTTGGCAAATGACTTTTACGAAAAACCTACAAAGTTATACGAACCACCAAGTGGAAGTATTTCAGACTTTCAAGTATGGTTTACTACAGATGGAAGAAAAAGAATAATTCCATTATACCATGCGTTTTACTTAGAACTTAGTTTCATATACAACTACTATCGAACGATAAAAATATAATTTTTTAATACGGTTGAGGTGTTGGATTTGGTTGCCAACTAGACTGTGGTGCAGGTTCAGGCTTTGTATAACAGGAGCTTGTTCTTCTGGTTCAGGGTCTTTAGGTATAATACCAACGAACTGACCTACTCTTTTACCAATTATTTGACTCCGTTCCAAATTCCTCTTCCTACGGTTTTTATTCCATTCCATATACCTCTTCCAACATTTCGAAAGAAGTTTCCAATACTACTGAAGAAAACCATTTTACTATATGTAAAAATCTAATGTCCGCCTAGTCTCTTACGTTTCCTGTTGAGTTCCATAGCATTCTTTAACTGGAGCTCATACATTCTGTTTCTCCTCTGGTAGAAAACATATTCTGGGTCAACTCCTGTGTTCGCGTCATCTGCATAAAGTTGTTTATATCCCACTTCAGGGTTTGTATAAACTCTTTCCATCTCATATTTGCATACCATGGTGGCAAACCTAACGCAGCGTCATTTGACATGGCAGTTTGCATTTGTACATCTGTTGGCACTTGACCATAGTTTGCCATTGCAGTTTGTATTCTAACTTCATTTGGAATATTCTCTGGGTTTGGTTGTCCAGGTTGCTGTGCATTCGCTAAGTTCTGTGCGTCCATTTAATATTAGATAAAAATATCTCTTACGAGTACATATACTGAACATTTGCAGGCATTGGTTTCATCTTCATATTTCTAATATCTTTCTGCCACGTCAAATAAATAAATGACACAATGGAAAAACCTAAAACAAGTAGTCCTATTTCAAACCACATTTACTTACTAGTAAAATTTCTTTGTTATGACACTTTCTCCAGTTTATAGGACCTCTCTCATATTCTATCTTGTCATATCTAAACTCATAGTCATGTATGTCCTCTAACCATCTCATAACGGTTTCCAAACCACTTTTATCGGATGTAAAGAAAGCATGGATGGTTATGTAAAACGTCTAAAGTTTCTAAAGAGTCTCTCAAAGTCCAGTCTACTTGGTATTGAAAATCCCATGTGTTATAGAACGGCGGGTCCACTATAAAGAAAACATTTTCCTTGTCTTTATATTTTTCATACAACTCTGTCCAATAACATCTCACAAACTCTATACCCTCAATATATTTTCTATGTTCTCTTTGAAAACATTTGTATAGTTAAGATATAAAACTTTTGACATAAGTGTTTCAATGTCATGAACTCTTATAGCACCACTATATAATAGTCTAGCAGATATACTATCCCAGTCAATATACTCTGCCTTTTTCAAAACCTCTCTGACAGTATTTTTCTTATCTAATGGTATACGTTCCATCTTACCTATAGGTATCTTTTCTTTTAACTCTTTCAATATTTGTTTGTGTCTGTATATGTTTGAGACGGTTCATATAGTTGTCGAAGTCATTGCATATAATCTTTGAGTCAGGAATATTGTATGGCACAAATGAGATATATAGAAACTTCCACCGAACAAGTCTACAAATGTTAGACCATTCGGTAGTTTCTTAAGTTCTCTCAATAGAATATCTTTACATCACTCTTATTTCCAAAGAAGGGTAACGGTGGTTTTGTAAAATTCATTTTATATATAATAAAAATGTTTTTTTCCCTGAAAAGTGACAGAAAGTGACAAAACATTTACGAAGAAATCTTGACAAATTCAAGAGGGTAGAAAAGAGGTTAGAAAAGAGGTTATATCTAACCTTCTACCTAAACATTATTTTTGTCTGATTTTACGAAGAAGTCTTGACAAAACATGAAAACATATATAATTTGTGAAAAGCTCCTGGAAGACCCGTATATAAGAACTTCATTTATACTAAACATCTTCGGGGCTAGAGGGCACGAAGTGCCTGGAAGCCCCACTGCCTTTTTTTTTTTTTTTTTTTTTTTTTTTAAATCCAAACATTTGATATGCAGATTGTTTTTTTCAGCTTATATCGGCGCGCGGCTTCGCCGCGCGCCGATAGATGCGCTATATATATACACTATGGGGGGTTTTAACGTGGATTTTGTTTTAGCGTGGAAACGTTTTTTGACCGTAGAGGTTGAAGGTTCAAATCCAGATTTTCAATTTTTTCCAAGTTGCATCTCAATGAAAATCCACGCTAAAACAGTCTAGCGCTATCTGTAGGTCCTACGAACAGGATCTCGACGGATATAATATCAAATACATGTGGGGATGCATATATATGAAATACTAATAAAAATGATGTAATTAATTTCTTTTAAAGTTTTTATTTTATTATAATATCAATTTTTACATTATAATGTATTTATTATTTCTTTATTCAAAAGTCTTAGCTGACAATGTATTTAAATTTATTTTTTTGATTAAAATGATATTATATCAAAATATTGATATGCAATGTCAATGTTAATAAACGATATGATAAATTAGGTAATATAGTATTTTTATGATTGATAATATATTTTTATAATTGATACATAGTAAGTTATGTTAAATTTTCTTGAATATATATCCACATATACATGTGATATTATATCCGTCGAGATCCTGTTCGTAGGACCTACAGATAGCGCTAGACTGTTTTAGCGTGGATTTTCATTGAGATGCATCTAGAAACATATTAAAGTAAATTTTAATAGATGTTTATATGACAAATATCATGTCATACCTAATTATGATTGAAATATATAAATATTTCCTCACAATATCTCAAAAGTTAAGGAAATCTCTCAAAATTGAGAGGCGATTTGCAAATAATCGTTATCGTCTTTTTTCGAAAATACACTTTTCCTAGTGTTCTGATTAATATTTTGTGAATGTAACAATGAAGTATATGTTTTAATAAGATGATAATATATTCTATCACTTCAAATCACATAAAAATTGCAAAATCAACGAGTTTTATAAGAACATGATTTTTTCCTATTTTTTTTGCTTCTGGATGCGTGTTTTGAAAAATAGATATTTTCGAATTTTGATTTTATTATAAGTATGAATTTTATATTAGGAATTTTTTGACCTATTTCCAATCATTAATTCCTAAGTTTTTCTAGGAATTAAATTGAGAAGAAATTAGGAAATTCGCTTTAATGCCATTACATACTAATATTGTGATGCATGTAGTTTATATTTAAAGAGGCTAATGTCGGAATATCGTGCATTTTATAAAAAATTCAAAGAATTGACAATTGGATAGCACAAATTTAATTCTCCAGACAAAGTATTATTGTTTATATATTCAAAACATTATCCTTAGTTTTGAAATGTTGGCAAAACATTTTCGTGTTATTTTTTGTGTTTCAGCATAAATTATGTATTTACTTATGAAAGCTAAGCATTTTATTCATTATCATAAAGATATACCATAACAAATTGATAACATTTTAAAAAAAAGTGTATTTTAGTGGGTATTATTCTGGCCAATGCCCATTTTTAAACGATTTAATATTGACCATATCAATATCCGACTCAATGTAAAAATTTAGATATTATTTTTTTCATTATTCAAACTTTGATAAATTTTAGTATAATGAATGATTTTGTTTCGTGTATGATACAGAAATGAAAAGCTTGATTAATATCATTTTGCATTTTTTCAAGAATGTTAGAGTACATCTACATTAAAAAATCGGATTCGAATTGCGATACTGCATCAAATTGTTGCACATCTGATAAGGATCTCAAAAGAGTAAAGTTAATTTTTTTGTGTTTTTTTAAGTTTTGGGTCTTAGTAAAAAAATATATATGCATCTAGGAACTAGATCACAGCAGATATAATATTATGTACATGCATATATATACAGGTTTGATATGATAGATCTTACAATGCTTATTGAAGTATGGTAAAAATTTATTCTTTCAAAATTCTGATGTTTTAGATGAAAATAGATTCAAATAATATAGTTCTTGTTAATCCTTTTATTAAAATACAAAAACATAATAATCAAAAAATTAATTTCAAATAAATCAAGTGTAATCTTTAATAGCAACCATGCATTTAATATCGTCATCTATATCTTGATTGATGTGCCATAGAAATATCTCAATAAATTATAAGTATAAGTCTAATTCTTAAGAATTATCTAAAAATTATTGTGTTAGAACAAAGTAATTGCTTAAAATATGTTTATGTATAACATAGATATAATAAAATCAATTTGTAATAGAATGCAAGTATTTGGATAAATAATTTTTCTAGCTTCGATTTTGAAGAGATGATACTGGGATTATGGTAGAACATTTATTTTAATGCGTTTTACCCTCAGAATTGTCTCAGAACTGCCAAATTTTAAAAATATTCATATTTATAACATAAGTTTTAACCTTCGATCTTGATTGGTTATAATGACTGATACTATAGGATTATGTGTGAACTTGCTTTTTCTGCATAGAATCTTAGGAGCAGCTGAAAAAGCTTTTTCCACGCTAAAACTTTTTTCCACGTTAAAAACCCCCATACTGTATATATAAGACTAAAAATATTTTTTTTCGTCGTCTTTAATTAAATCAAATTATCTAAATTTCATATTTTCGTGACTTACTTTTGACCATTTTCGGTTGCAATTTTTAATCGTTTTTAAACTAATAGCATTTATCAATTTGAGTTATATTATATTGCGGATTGATCCATTTAAATCGCCGAAAATTCAATGATCAAATAATTTCAAAAATAAATCATGCTCAAAATTCGATTTTAAGCAGTTAACTTTATTCCTTATTAGCAATATATATAATAATCTCATAAATCACATCGAAAAGCTGGACTGCTTGTCACAATTGATAGGTGCAGACATAGAATTAGATGTGTTCAACATTCACATGACTAAACATGCATTGTGACTTGACATTTCATTTAAAATTTATTAATTATAACGCTGTAATTGAATCTTGTATGAAATACTATTGTCGTTTTCTTTGGCACGTTGTTGTACAGCAATAAGATCTTCTAGCCTTTTCATTGGTAACAGTTTACATCATTCGAACTCATGTATTTACTATGGACAGAAGGTTAATCATTAATTTTAAGGACTAAACGCGAGGTATTTGCTAATAATTATCACCAAAATAATTTATTATGCTGATTTATACTATAAAGCTTGATATTCAAGATGTTTGATTTAATTTTGTTGTTAATTTTGTGCAAAATATAGCAAATAGAAAAGATCAATATAAGACAATTCAATATTAACTGTAGATTTCAAGTAGAAACGATAATTAAAAGATACTTTTTTTTCTAAGTCGAATAAGAATTTGTAAAGCGTGATTTCTTATTGATTGCTTTATGTATGAATAGTTTTTCCATTCTCAAAGCTTGTATTGTCAGGCAAAAATAATTTATTGGAAAATTCAAAGAGAAAAAGCTATTATTCATTTCTATCATAAAAGTAATCAATCTAAATTGCGCAATATTTATTTACATAAAATTTTGTAAATTACATAAATTTTTGATAGCAACAGTTTGTCGTTTATAAATTTCATTTTTTTTCTTATATTTAATACTATATATGAATTAAATTGTTTCATCTAAGGTCAAAAGTTTACACACAAATTTGAATGATTTCAAAAATACTTTAATAACGCAATTTTTATTAATAAGTATTGTAAAAAGACAATTCCTATAATTATAAAAATATATCATGAATGTGAATTTTACATTCAATTTCTAAAAGGTAAAGAAAGACTTACCAATGCACAGTTTTTATATATGAATAATTTTATTATCTTTATCATTTCAAAACAATAAACCTAACTTCACAATTATTTGAATGATATCTTAATTTTATACATTCAATTTATTTTATAATTTTATCTAACAATGCAAAAACTTATTGTCTTTTTATCTAAATTATCATTTATACTTTCTAACATATGGTCGTCATAATAATTCATTCATTCATCAAATCAACAAATTTTCCTCGCCTGCCGTTCTCCTTGCCAATTCCACGAATCTTTAATTTCACGTGGTGTTGATAACTCTACATTCCAGCCTTTGATTTCAAACGGCGACGTTATTCATGATGTTATTCCTCCACCACTTCAAGATCAGTACGCGAAAATCCCATTAGTGAAGGCCATTCAGATCTGCGAGTCCGTTAAACGAACTCTTGCCGGTCAAACTCCTCAAGATGAAGAAACAATAAATGGACTTTCACGTGCCAAGACTATTTATAGGGATTCATCGGAATTCTGCAGGATCATGAATGATTTCGTCGAAATTGAACACAAAGAAAACGAAGCTTTGGAGCATGCACAAAGTTTCGGCGGTATTTACCCAATTTGGAAAGATAATCAGCACTGCACCATTAAGGCCGTACCAGGACTTTATCGTAATGTCAGCCTTGGCTCAACAGTCAAGCTCATTCAAAATTTAGACGGAAATGAGGTTACTGAGACAGCCAAAGTCGTCCAGCGCAACAAGAACATGACAATTGAGATCAAATTCGGAATTCCATCTACTTTCTTCGAAACTCCAAATCCATTAACGATTATGAACGTTTTTAATTCACTCGTTTACGATCGCCAGAAGGCGGCCCTTGCTGCATTCGATACAGAGAGGAAGCCGATGGACAATTTCATTGCAGAATGCATACTTGGAAAGCCAGATAATTTCCAAGTCCGCAATAAGATCAAAGACTCACATCCAGTGATCCCAGAACTCCCACCAGCCTATTTCAAGAAGCTTAACCCATCCCAGGAGACCGCCATCAAGTTCATTCTCTCACATCGTTTCACATTATTACAAGGACCACCAGGAACAGGCAAGACAACGACCATTGCCGCTCTTGCTCTCAGTTTCGTCAAGAATGGAATCTCCCCTGTCCTCGTCTGCGCTCAATCCAACGTTGCAACAGATTTCGCAACATTAAGAGTCGCTCAGACAGGCGTTAAGGTCGCCCGTGTCCTCTCGAGCAACAGAGAAGAAGTTGCAGGCGACGTTGACAGGTATACAACTAAGAATCTCGCACGTACAATGTTCGGAGAAGAATTTACCAAACTTGAGAACGACAAAGACGAAGCTTCCCGCAAATCCATCACCCGTATGGATAGTGATGTCGTTCGCCAGTCCGAAGTTGTCTGTACGACCTGCGTAAGTGCCGGTGGTGCAAGATTAGGCCGCATTAAATTCCAAGCCGTCATTTTCGATGAGTCCGGACAATGCCTCGACCCAGATCTCCTCATCCCACTCGTCCACGGAACTCGCCAATGCGTTCTCGTCGGTGACCACAAACAATTGGGTCCTGTCGTTGTTTCAAGGCAAGCTGTCAAGGCCAGATACGATATTCCTCTCATGCAGCGCCTCATCCTCAACGGTATCCACCCATTGGTCCTTCGTACTCAGTACAGAATGCATCCTGGATTATCCGCCTTCCCAAGTGAAGCTTTCTACAGCGGAATGCTTCAGGACGGTGTCACAGCGGAACATAGAACATGGCCAAACCAGTTCATGAAGTGGCCAAATCCAAAATTGCCATTAATTTTCTGGAACATCCCTTCGAAGGAGGAATTCTACGAGTCAGGCCTCTCCTACGTCAACCGCCATGAGGTTGGCGCCGTCGCTGTCCTTCTTGAAGCAATGTATCTCGGTGGTGTCAAAGCATCTGACATTGGCGTCATCACTCCTTACGCAGGACAGCAGATCTACATGATTGAGACATTACCAGCCCTCTGCGCAAAGATTACGGACAAATCTTTCTTTGATGAAATCGAAATTGCTTCTGTCGACGCTTTCCAGGGCAGAGAAAAGAACTTCATTATTCTCTCCAACGTTAGAGCGAACGACCAGCACGATCTCGGCTTCGTCAAGGACTTGCACAGATTATGTGTCTCATTGACAAGAGCAAGATACGGTTTGATCGTACTTGGCTGTGCAGATACATTCTCAGAAAACAAGGTTTGGTGCAAATATATCAAACATTGCCAAGAAAACAGAGTTTTCGTCGATGGATCTATCAACGACTTCAAGCCTTCTAACTTCTCACCACTGATCGACCTCAATAAGAATGAGAATAACTCTGAATCTTCTGATGATGATGCTGAAGCTGGAACTATCTACTAAAAAAATTTTTAATAGATTTTTTATAAAAATTAGATATATACATTATTTATGTTTAATATTAAGTGACTTTTCTATTTCAATTATGTATAAAAGACACTGAATTTTACATATGAATTTAATTTTTTTAAATCTATTGCTTAATCTTGTTATTATTCATATACATCCTATTTTGACATCAAACATTAGCTTTATGATCAAACAGAAGCTTTTCATCTCATATTTATTGAAAGTAACTTATGTTTATGTATATGTAATTGATATAATATTTACAATAGTTATGATATATGCCATTGTTCAAATCAAACCGGGCTAGTTCAATCATTTTTAAAATTTATTCTCTTAAAATTCTTGATGATATGAATTTTTATAACGTACAGCTTCAGTATACTCGATTTAATCTAGGGCTGTACAAGATTTAAAAAAACATTGCCGGGTTACCGTAGAGGCCTAAAAAAATCGCGCCTCGGCGGCAAGCCGCCTCGGCATTAAGAATGCGCATCTAAATTTTTATATGTCCTTCTTTCTTTTATTTTTCCCTTCCCTTTCTTTTCTTTTTCTTTTTTTTCCCTCCTCTTGCTCTCATTTACCTTTTTTTTCCTTTTCTCATCATTTTTCAAAATTTTAAATTTTTATCAAAAATCTTGCCTATAAAAGCAGACTATGGAACCTTTTAATGCCTCTTAATCAATATTATACAGCATAAAGCATATTAAATGAAAGTAATTACGTATAAATTTATTTTATTATCTTATTTATTAATTCTTTAGCATGTATTGTTTAATATTAACTTTTCTGTACATTAAATATGATATCTCCAAAGTATGAATGCCTTGTAACGAAACGAAAACTTAATTTTATGTTGAATATTTGTCACAAACATTAGATTATTAAAATATATGTTGGATATCCCTTAGTATGAGACTTCATGACTCTTGTAGTCTAACGTGAGCTTTGGATTGCAAGCTCTGTGGTTAACGAACATAAATTAATTGTAAAGTTTTCAAAATTTTTCATCGTTTCTATCAGCATCTATTTTTCCTTTAAAATAATATATTTGTATGAATACAATATTTAGTAATTTTTTTATTTCCCATAATTTCATTCAAAATTTCAGAAAAAATTAATTTCTATTCAATATTATTTCAGCTTCAAAACACTTCATTCTTATAGATGTTGATTCACTAAAGTGTGATACTCAATGTCTTATTTCAATGAAAATTGTTCTGCAAATTTATTTCGCTTTTGACCTCACTTTTTCCGTAATTCAATTTTTTACTTTTAATATTTTAGATCTTCATAATATCATTTGAAAAATTAACCATTTAAAAAAATCAAGTTAACAATTCACTTTTTCCGTAATTCAAAAATCAAAAATATAAATAATATATCTTTTTATCAAATATTATTATTATATTCTATGAAAAATGAGGTCCGGAAATTTTGCGGATTCCCGTAACTCAATTTTACGGAAAAAGTGCAGTAAACTATTCAAAATACGGAAAAATTGGTGTAAACTAATGATTTTACGGTAAAATCACGGAAAGTCCCGGAAGAATATATGTGCCTATATGAAATTATACAAAAATGAATCAAACGCATTTTAAAAGATTGTTCTTGTATTATAAATGCTATTCGCAGATTTATTAGTTGAAGAAAATTACCAAATTTTTGCCGATTTACAAAAAATGATTTACAAAGCATATTTTTATAAGGCTTTAAAAATCTTTAAAATGTGACCGGTGACGGAAATCCATGGTAACCAACCGCGGTTCCCGTTTGGAATGACATAATTTAATCATATAATATATGTTGAAACAAGTATATTCTTTGTAAAATTTTCAAATTTCTTTAAAATTTTAAATTGCATTTTGTTAATTCAAATTTTGATAATGCATATAGAGATGATAAGAAATGAATAGGTAGGTCTATTGTTTTTGTAATATAATTTGTAGAATTTATGAAATAACATTGAAAATTTTATTGAATCTTAATTTCTATTGGGCTTTTTTGTTTCTGTTCCTTTTTGAAAGGCGGAGACCGAAGGCAATGCTCTTGGATAAAAAGTAGCCAAAAGCCATGCAAGATGATAGTAAAGCAACAAAATTGAAAGCATTTCTCCATCCTGGGTTATGTGGAGAATACCAGAGTGCTGTAAATTTGTTCATGTTAGCCATAAAATAAAGACCAACGCAAACAGCAAGAATCATTGTTGTTGAATGGCCAATACGGTCTTCTTCGCTATTGAATGCTGCTTTGTATTCTTCAAATTGCTTATCTTTGGCAGGTGTTTCCTTTTTCTCCTTTTTATTCTTTCCCATTTTTTTTATGTTTTTTTTTTCAGTTGATCGTATGATCGTGGATGATCGAGCGGATAAATATCTGATGAATTATATAATAATTTGGAATTTGTTCAAACCATCTCTTGTGTTCGCAAATAAAATATCATTGAAATCCTCTTCCAAATATTATTCTCAACAATCATTAAGTAATTGAATTGATTTATTCATTAAAACTTCCTAGTATTGTTATAAGTATCCTTTGTGCATATGATTTATTTGATATTTCAGATATTTGGAACATCATGCTTCAACATTACGATCTTAACCATGAAGTTCAATCCATATATGTTTTTAGAAATAGTTTTTGTATAAAAGCAATATCATATGTAATGAAATATTTACATTTTGAATAAATTTTATAAATTTTAATTATATTTTCTCAAAATAGTTTATTGAAGGAGAAACTTACACACTGCTTACCTTAAATTACTATGATCATTCAAATACAAAGAGAATTTAATATAGAATTTGAAAAAATCGAAAAATACGATCAAAGATCATCTTTTGAGAGAACGGTAAGTAAATCCTTACAATCTATTCTTGAAGGTAAAAAGTAAAACAGTATAAATTGTCTATATTATTTTTTGGATAGTAATTTATTTTAAATAACGACATACATAACAAATTATATGCTGGTATATGTATTTGTGAAGCCTTAATTAGTGATTAACCTTGTCATGAAGATCTTCTTGCATAAGAGGGTCTTTTATATCGTTTGTATAAAAAATAGGAGGTATAAGAGATTCTGTACTCTTTCCAATAATGCGAATTTGTTCTTCTGTCCTTTCTCGCCTTTTTGAACTGCATTTACAACAAAACATGATAACAATTATAATAAGAAGAAGCATGAACACTCCTGAGGGGATGTAAAGTATTAAATCCATTGTTCCAATTGACATTTTTAACTTTTGAGTGAAGGATGATAAATAAAATGACACTTTTATTGCAAATAAAAACTGCCAGATTTTATAAGATTTTAACCATTATTCCTCTGCAATAAAGGATTTCACAATGATATAAGAGTAGGACAGTTAAATACCCACACCAAAATATTGATCGGAACAATGAGGTTTCGTTCTTATACAATGTGTTTCTAGATTTGAATTATGCCAGAATTAAAAGTAAACATATATCAATATCATTACTATCCTATTATATAAATTGTAAGAAATCATTCAATAATCAAACAAATCTTGTTTAAAACCCTATAATTTTTCAAATTATTTAGATTCATATTCAAAGCAGAGCACTAACACAACTTTATGATAACAAAGTAAAAGTATAAGAGAAGACCACATTGTTTCCTAATTTCTTTTTTCCATAGTGCAACAATTTTCTCAGGATTTGAATTACCTTTAGAGATATTTATATTTGTGTGAACATGAGTTTATTGTGGAATTGGAATTTGGATCAATGTTGAGGCAATTGAGTAAATAAATAAAGAATTTTGATTCTCGATGAGATTTTAAGGAATGACCTTATTCAAAGCAAATATTCTCAATCAGTTTGGGTTAGTTTCGTAAAATTTTAAAGTTACTATAAAATATTCCATAATTATGGATTACAAAGATGAAGATGATTTGCCAAAGGAGATTCCATCAAAGAAACAAGTAAAAAGCTTTATTGAATCATCAATAGAAGCACAGGATTATGATGAAAATCAAGTTAAATCTCTTGAAAAAGCATTTATTCATTCAATTCAATCCGGAAATACAGATGATCTTATAATTATCTCGAATGCAATTCAAAATATTATGTTTCAGTATCCAAATGAACTATGTAACACATTCCTTGCAGATAAATTTCATGAATTTCTCGATGAAATTTTTTGTGAAATGGTTTCAGAAGAAGATATACCAACTCAAATCACCACAGTTATCAATCTTATTGCAAGTCTAATTGAAAATTCCTCAATAATTGGCAATTTCTTCATTGAAAGAGAATATTCAAACGACGCAAATGTTTTAATGTCAAGAGAAGAAACATTTTTGACATCTCCATGCTTATATCTCTTCGCAGTCTTACTATTACGCAATGCAATTAAAAAGGATGTTGATGAATGGATTGAATTTATGTATCAAGCAGTTTTAATATATCTAAATGGTGCCCCTCGATCATCATATAAATACACAGCATTAATTTGCAAATATGTATTGAATGATACGTCAATTGAAAAAACTCCTCAATTAATTAGTTCAATGACATCAGTTATGTTGACTTTAGGATACATGATTGAATTGTATAATGCAGAGGAGTACGTTGTCCTCCTTAATCAATGTGCAATTAAAATTTTAAGTATTGATATGAATATTATCCAAGAATCAGACTTCAATGAGTTTTTCAACTTATTAAATGATCATTTTGAAAGTTTATTAAACACAAGACTCATAAAGAATTATGAAAAAGCAAATTACACATTTTTTAAACTGATTGGCAATGTTTCACGTGATTATTCCATTTCTTATTGCAAGAATCTCATTAATTCATTACAATTTCAAGTTATAAAATTGATCATTTCAGAATGTTCCGAAGAAACTTGTTCAGAGTTCGTCCATTTATTAGCTTTTTATCTAGAAACAATTGATTCAGAGACTGTCATGTATGTTGACCTTAGACAGTGCGAAATGATTGGTTTTTTGAAAACAAATTTAATTCGTGGAACATTTAAATGCGTTGAAGCGTTTTTACACTACTTTTATGCATTGACAATCCATGATCCACAAGATGTTCTTTCAGATATGATTGATGCTGACATTTTTGAGGAGACAATCGAACAAATTGATTCAGCAGAGAGCCAAGGAGTTATATGGTTCTTAAAAGGATTGATTAATCTACTTAGTTCATTGGGTAACACAGAATACAATGTTATTGTCAAAATTTATTACCATGAACAGTATATGAATACTTTTTATGATCTTGTTGATGATGATTCTGACGAAATATCAGAATTAGCTCAAACTGTTTTGTCTTATTTCCCTCGTGAAGAAAAGGATTAATAAATATATTTATAGAACGTTTGTTTTTAAATATTATTATCAAATATTTCTTTTTTAAAATGTGTTTTAACTGCCAAATCAAAAGGCTTACTAATAAATTTTTGACTCATAGTTTACTTACGCCCCTATGATATGGCCTTCAATTCAGATGTTTAAGGTGATTTTTCAAAGACGTTTCACGCCAGTTATCAAAAATTTGAATTAAAGTCAGATAGGGAGAGAGGGTCAAAGTTGCTATTTGTCACTTTTCCACAAGAATATAATGGGGAAAAAGTTATCATATAGTTGATCTCATTTACTGAGGTGAGAGATGCATGTAGTGTAATGTTATAAACAGTTGGATTGCTGCTCTAAGTCCTAGGTTCGAGACACATTGGCTTCATTTTTCTCTTTTTTATTGACGTAAACTATTCAATTTTTGTGTTCTCCATTCAAATTTCAGAATTTTTTTTGCAGATTTCACGCTACATTCGAAGTTACCTTTTGTAACAACCACCACTGCCTACGAAAGACGAAAGTGTGTCACGATTTCACCCGGAAATCCGACGGTTGTTTAAGAGTATGCACTTTTGTCACCTACTCGTCAGATAGGGGTAAGTGCAGCCTTAATTCAAATTCCTGAACATCTGTTTAAAATCAACCTTAATCAACAGAACTCAATTAAGGTCTTGCCATCTGGCTGCAATTGAATCCAAAAAATTTGAATCCGAAATAAGCATAGGTTCTAAAATGTGTATTTAATGAATTCCGGAATATAATTCTTATATTTTTTCCTTATCCTATTGATTTAATTGAATAGAATGATTCGACATAAACTCCTTTTCTTTTGTAAAGTCTCTTATTCAAATTTTTGATAGAAATTTACTCGATATTGAGGCAGAAAAACGATAGGGAGACTTTACGTAGGAAAATGGGTTTATTATACTATAATAATCAAATTTGAATAAGAAAAATCCTGTTTATTTTACAAGAAATTCTACATCATAGTTTTCTTGTGTCAAAAAATTTGAGAGATTGTCAGAAAATGATAAGTGAACCCTTAAGGGTGCGCCCGTATGTACGTTTATTTGAGAGGAGGATTACCCTCTCAATTTTGAAGGATTCGTTAGTTTATTTTCTCGATGAATATGCAATAAAATTTGATTTTTACCTTATCAATATACTTCATATAATATACACATGTTCATGTAAAAACTTTTTTCAAAAATCCTCAGGAATTAAGGGATTTTTGAATTTTAAGAATTTTTTTGAGAGAGGGTCAAAGTTGCTATTTGTCACTTTTCCACAAGAATATAATGGGGAAAAAGTTATCATATAGTTGATCTCATTTACTGAGGTGAGAGATGCATGTAGTGTAATGTTATAAACAGTTGGATTGCTGCTCTAAGTCCTAGGTTCGAGACACATTGGCTTCATTTTTCTCTTTTTTATTGACGTAAACTATTCAATTTTTGTGTTCTCCATTCAAATTTCAGAATTTTTTTTGCAGATTTCACGCTACATTCGAAGTTACCTTTTGTAACAACCACCACTGCCTACGAAAGACGAAAGTGTGTCACGATTTCACCCGGAAATCCGACGGTTGTTTAAGAGTATGCACTTTTGTCACCTACTCGAATTTTTTTCGAATTTTTTCGAAAAAAAATATTTTCAGAACAGCCTTAACGGCTAAGATTTAGGAACAATGTTAAGTATCAAAAAGAAAGGAGGTCTGATATAGACAACATATATCGTTGAAGGTTGAAAAAATCTCTAATATTTGAGCCCAAAATTTCAAATTTTAATTTTTTGAAAAAAGAGGCCACCCGTATGTACGTTTATTTGAGAGGAGGAGGATTATATTTTTGAAAGGGTGAAACATTATGAATATGTTAATTATATAATAATATGTATTATTAGGGAACAGGACAAATTTGCCACACGGCACTTTTAAAAAAAAAATAATGGAGCGGAGCGATACTCTGCTGCAGGAGCCCCAAGGCTCCCAATCATTACGAAAGGGAGCCTCAGGGCTCCTGAGAATCCATCAGCAGAGGCCTTTTCATTTGGCCTCTGCTGATCAAAGATTCGGCGAAGCCATTCTTCGTCTCAGGAGCCCCAAGGCTCCCAATCATTACGAAAGGGAGCCTCAGGGCTCCTGAGAATCCATCAGCAGAGGCCTTTTCATTTGGCCTCTGCTGATCAAAGATTCGGCGAAGCCATTCTTCGTCTCAGGAGCCCCAAGGCTCCCAATCATTACGAAAGGGAGCCTCAGAGCTCCTGAAAAACCTCTTTGAGAAGGTTTTCTTTAAGAAAACCTTCTCAAAGATGATTGTCAGCATTCACTCAAAATCTACCAAGAGTTTCAAAGTTTCAAATCTATCTGAAATGAAGCTTTGAATCTCTTGTATATCTAATTGTAGAGGTACCTTTTCAAAATGTCTTCTATTGATTAAATTTAATCAGTAAAAGTCATTTTGAAAAGGTACATCTCTATAATTGCTATTGAGCATTCACTCTTGGAACCTTGGAGCTCTTGTGTAGTGCATGAAAACTCCAAGATTCTAGCATAAAACATATATCATAGACATAATTTCTTCAAATATAATTTAAGGTTTTTTTCCAAAAATTAGAAAAGTGTAATTTAAGGTTATTGAAAAAGTGACACTTGGCAAATTTGTCCCGCACTCTGTATTATTATAAAAAAGAAAAAATAAAGCACGTTAAAATTTTTCTTTCTTGATTTTTTACAAAATCTACTTAGAATTATGCAAAATATGACTAAATAATTATAAATTTCAAGTTAAATTTTAATTTTGATAAATAATTTAAATTTCAAAATATCAAGTTCAGTTCGACTATGTATGTAGTAATTCCTCAATAAAGTGCCAAAACCCTATTAAAATATATGAACATTTTCAACATTTTAATGTTTTTATTTAAAAATTTGATGGAATATGAGCTTCAAACAATTATTATGTAAATAAAAATAATTAAATATATGTATTTATTCGTATTACAACCGTAGTAAGTCGATTCTTCCTTTCTTCTACTGAGTTTTGAATTTGATTGCGAATTGTAAAGAGATTCAAAGGGAAAATACTAGCGGATAAAAACTACCTCCATGAAAGGGTCATAATGGAGTCAAGTTGTATTTTTTGATATTTTTTGCTTTTCGAGCCTAAATAGGTAGCCAAGATAATGCTTAAAAATAAGGTTCTAAATTCTGAAGTTTACATGATCCTCTCGTGTGCACCCTTAATTTTGACAAAGTGAAGTTCCTTTCATTTCTCAAATCTAGCTTCAGGTAAATCTGGAGTTCCCAAAGATATATGGGAAGAGTACTACGGATTGCCCTCAAAAGAGTATACAAGTATCACAGATAGCACAAAGCCAACTATTTCTTCTGATTTTTTCTTACTGTCATCAAGCTTCAAGGATTTTTCCGATAATATCATCAATTGTACAATTAATTCTATTCGATTACTCCATTCATTATGCACGTATACTAATATCACCCGAAATTCCGAAAATGGAGGATGCGTTTTCTTTAATTGTAGTAGTTCTATTGTCCAAGATAGATTTTATGCTACCAAATGCTACACACCTGACCATGGAAAATATTCATACACAGTTGTTCAAAGAAAAGAAAATAAAAATTTTGTAAATTTAAGTTCTCTCTGTCAATGTGGTCAAGATGATAGTGGAGATGCCAGTATACTCCATCAATATGGGAATAAAACTCTTATTTCTACAAATAACACTAAATCAAGATGTAATCGTATGGCTGGTTATCGTGTTCGAATAAACCCGGTTAATGTTAACTTTTGTTGTTTCATATCCAATGATAATCCGATAGGAACTTTTGTTGGCATGTATCATTATGATACACCTGATTCTTTTGTCAAAAGATCTTTATTTAGAAACAATACATGTAAAATTGGAGATACACATTGGGGTCTTATTGGCTCTGAATCATCCTTTCTTACAGTTTCAGAGTGTATTTTCTTAGAAAATATTGCTCCTCATACTATTGGCATATGGTATGGTATTTTAACTGTTACACACTGCATTGTAGATAGTTTTACTGCAAGTAGCACTTTTCATGGCATAATTTATACAAATGAAATGAAAACAGATTGTTTGAAAATTGGGTTTTCACTCCCTTCAATAGAAGAATGCAAAACGGAAAATTTAAAACCATTTGAGCATGGAAAGAACAAATTAGATGTTTTGAAATTTATTTTTTCATTTAATATTTTTTATTCTGAAAAGTTAATAAACGAATGTTAGCTTTCAAGTTTGAGTTGGTTATAGTTTAAAAAGGAAAGTCAATATTTATGAATTCAGCAAATCTTTCACATTAAGCTCTGATAACCTTGTTTTGCCATTGATTAAAGATTCTATGTGATTGCAACTTTAACTTTTGATTCTACAAAAATCAAATCATTCGTTTACAATTGAGGCTAAAAAAATAAAAGCAAACTCATGAATTTTGGCACTTTTTTTGGAAAATCAAGAAAATCATCAATATTCCCTCATAAATAACTATTTTCAGCACTTTTTTTGAAGGTAATAGATGGAAAACAAGTTCATATTTTTGAGGATGTAGTATTTATATATTTTATTGGATAAGATATAAATTATCAATTCGATTTGTTTCTCAAATATTATCAATTCGATCTGAGAAATAAAAATATAATTTCTATTTGACAAACACAATAGCCCATTAATTAAAAGAATATTGTCTTTTCCGAACTCGAAGAACAATAAAAAAATTGAAAAATTTTGAAAAAATAGAAAGAAACTAATTTATAAGAGATGTATGATAGATAACTTATTTCTTCTTGATCTCAAGAACAGTCTGCCATGTGCAAGCAGTTGCTGCGACAGCAGTGAAAAGAATTGAAATAATTGCTTGAACAGTTCTGTACCATTTTCTTCCAGGAGTTGCCTTCAGGAAGAACAGGGATGGCATTAGTAGAGTAACAACTGGAATGAGAAGTCCTCCAACGATGTTGAAGAAAATCAAAATATTGTCTGAAGTTGCTGCAAAACCAGCTGAAGCGAGACAAAGGATGAAACCGATGGAAACCCAACGGAATGTTGTCATTTCTTTGTCTTTGAAGAATGTGGCGTCAACGGAAGTTCTTGCGGCCCAAATAACAAGAGGAGAAGCAACAAGGAGAATAAATACGACGGAAATTGTAGCAATGATGGTGAATGGATTATGTGCTGGATATAATTCAAGAGCTGAATTAGCAGTTAAAGCATCAAACTTATCTAAGTAAGTAAAGATGCCGAAACCAGCGTAAAGGAAGAAGCATGCAACAACAATCCATGCTGCAAGGTGCATGCCACGACGTACTGTGCAGTTCCTTAAATGTTCTAATGTAGGGAATAAATTGATGATGCAGTTGTATGACATAGCGTTGATACCGAGAGCTGGGATGAAAACATACAAATCCCAGTGGAGAAATGTAAGCTGATGGTTTGGATCAAAGCCAAAGTTATGAACGTCTTTGATAAACCAGTAAACACTATGACAAATAAGTACAATAATCATAAAGAAGCCAATTGTTGCAATGCCTTCAAGCTTTGCAACAGATCTTGGGATGGTCATAGGGAAAGCCATTAACATTGTAGAGAAAAAGTTCCAGAATATATTAGAGTTAAGTACTTTGACCTTAAATCCAAAGGTTCTATTCAACAAGACACCATCCCAGTTGGAATAAATCATGCATGATCCGATTTGTACAAGGAATATGATCAAATCAATGATCCAGATGTACTTGGGATTGAAAAGGTGATTGAATAAACCTCTATAATCGTACTTTTTGGTAAAATATGCAGCTTCAATCATCATGCAGAAAGTACTGAGAGAGATGATACCGATAACAATTGACATTAAGAGTGCACTGAAGATACCTAAGCGATAGCAATATGGAATCATGAGGGTTCCCGATCCAATTGCAGTATTAATTAAAATCTGAAATGCTCCAAACATGTTTTGGTCTTGTGGAGTATCCATGATGAAAATTTTCTTGTCAAGGTATCCCTTTTCTTCAACATCTATAATTCCCTGGCTACCTTTTTCTGAGAGAAGTGGAGTGTCATTCATATCCATCGTTTCTGAATTTTAACCCTCAATTTTGGGATTTCAAAAGTAGATTAATGTATTGTATATCTGATGAGCTTTTAAACGATTATGAAATTAACTATGATTTGTCGAAAAAACGATGAGATTTTAGAAAAGATTTCCGAAGTTTTCCGCTCGAAATAAGATGTAATGAACATGAACTTTCCAATATATTCAACTACATGCAGAGAAGAATACATACACGCGGTTAATACTAATCTTTGCCTTCTCAATTCATGCTTTTCATATCAGATTTTGATGATTTTTCATTATCCATATTAGTTAGTTATTATTTATTTATTACCATAGCATCGAAATTCGAATTATAATAAAATGAAGTTAATAAAACCAATATCTATAATAAATTCTGATTGAATATAAAAATTATTGATAATTTATATTAGATTTCTTAGAAATACGCATACATTAGCGAAATTTATACATTTTAATTCAGTTGATTACAAAAATAAATTGAATACACTCAATTTTTGACTTTTACATACCCAGGTATCTAAAATACCATTTATCGCCTTAAAAGCACCCTTAATTTATGCCAATTGACAAAATAAAGATATGTTTAGAATGCTGATATGATGGAGAATCATGCTGCATCATTATTGGCCAGCAATATATAATATTTAAGAAATCTACGAGATTATCTGATTTCATGAAACTCAATGTATACTAAGTTTCAGACTTTGAAATTTTAACATGTTGATATGGGTACATAGGGTTTATGATTCCAGTCATTTATTTAAAAAATTACAAAAATGAATTAATATGATGTGAGTAACAATGATAATAAACGCTTAATTACTAATATATTATTTCTTGGTAGGAATGAAATGTTTTGGTGACATTTATAGAAGTTAAGCTGAGAATCAAAAATACAAAAATAATTTTAAATATTAGAAGCATTATTTGATGTCATTGAGTTTAGAGTCGTGTAGCTATATGAGTACAATATGTTATTGATGTATATATGCAATAATTGTGAAAATGAAATGTGAATCTCAAGATGAGTTGCATAATACTGCGTCATAATTTGAGTTCAATATGTACATAACATTACTAAATGTATTTTAAGATAATACAAAAAATTAAGCTTGCAAAAAGATATCGAAATGTAATTTTCATTAGATTCAAAGATCTGCATAGATTTCGATTTTAACTATTGATGAATTTGTCAAACCTCTATAATAATAGAATGTAGAACTAATTAAATATAATTAAAATAAAAAAATACAAATTAAAGTGATATTATAAGAGATATATGTGATGTTACCAATATGACATGATATTGGAGAACTGAGAGAATTGTGATGTGAGACTAAATATGATTTTATTATGAATAGGAGAATAATTTTAGAAGAATTTCTTGAATTTAATATATCTGAATATGTAATTCGGTATATATTCTATATATATATTGGTATATTAACTAGAAATAAGAATAGGAAAGATTGTTAATGAATAATATGAGATTAAGCGAAAATATATTGTTCTAATAGATGAGTGTGGAGATTCAATATATGTGAAGAGGGATATGTGAGAGGAAATATGTAAATTTAATAAAATATGCGATGAGAGAAAAAATAACAATGATTTATATGAAATATATGAGTATTGAAAAAGCCTGATTAGTGATTTCATGTCTGTAAAAGGAATAGATATTCTATGAGAAAGATGAAACGAATTAAAGAAGTAGAAAAAAAATTTAATTGAGATTGAAAAAAAATTGGAGTTTATGCAAATTTAAATAAGAAATATATTGCTTTTGGCATGAAGATGTCATTCTGGGAGACATTGCCTCTGCATGTATCCCAGAATGGAACAATCTTTTGCAATCAGAATGTGATTGCAAAACTTTGACCGACAAGAGTGTATTGTGCACTCTTGTCGGTCGCAGTGTCTCATTCTGGGAGACATTACCTCTGCATGTATCCCAGAATGGAACAATCTTTTGCAATCAGAATGTGATTGCAAAACTTTGACCGACAAGAGTGTATTGTGCACTCTTGTCGGTCGCAGTGTCTCATTCTGGGAGACATTACCTCTGCATGTATCCCAGAATGGAACAATCTTTTGCAATCAGAATGTGATTGCAAAACTTTGACCGACAAGAGTGTATTGTGCATCCACCTTTGTCAATTAACTATGTTTTATAGAGACATCCCCTCACACATATTTTTTCTAATATAATTTTACCTTTTTAATACTTATTTTTTATTTTTTGTGCTTTATATAACTTATGGTGTGTACCGAACTATCTTACAGACTCTACTGAGCTATTTCCACATATAAACATGTGACAATAACGCATACATACTCCCTTCGTATTCTGATCTCATGACATATTATCGCAAAAACTATATTTATACAACACACCTCATAAAGTCTCATTTTAGCCCTATCTAAGCGTTCAAAACCTATTTTCCCCGCGTAATCTGATTCTTCAGGCTCCGCTGATTCGATTTCTGCTGTCAGATCGTGAAAATATGCATCACATAACAAGATAAACCCAAATTACTTAACTTAATATTTTCCTTAAAATTTCGCTTCACGTTCATGCTCAAACAAAATCATTTTTGAAAAATCCAAATTTTTCAAAAAATGTATGAATTCAAAAGTTTTGATCATATCGAGTCATTACCCAATATTAATAATGTATTTTAGTTTTTGAGTTATTCATTTTATTATACGTATTATTCAGAAAATTAAATATATTTATGAGGGGTAACGGAAGATATAATAAATATTCCCATAGCGAGGAATAGGAAATTTTAAGGAAAATATTAAGTTAAGTAATTTGGGTTTATCTTGTTATGTGATGCATATTTTCACGATCTGACAGCAGAAATCGAATCAGCGGAGCCTGAAGAATCAGATTACGCGGGGAAAATAGGTTTTGAACGCTTAGATAGGGCTAAAATGAGACTTTATGAGGTGTGTTGTATAAATATAGTTTTTGCGATAATATGTCATGAGATCAGAATACGAAGGGAGTATGTATGCGTTATTGTCACATGTTTATATGTGGAAATAGCTCAGTAGAGTCTGTAAGATAGTTCGGTACACACCATAAGTTATATAAAGCACAAAAAATAAAAAATAAGTATTAAAAAGGTAAAATTATATTAGAAAAAATATGTGTGAGGGGATGTCTCTATAAAACATAGTTAATTGACAAAGGTGGATGCACAATACACTCTTGTCGGTCAAAGTTTTGCAATCACATTCTGATTGCAAAAGATTGTTCCATTCTGGGATACATGCAGAGGTAATGTCTCCCAGAATGAGACACTGCGACCGACAAGAGTGCACAATACACTCTTGTCGGTCAAAGTTTTGCAATCACATTCTGATTGCAAAAGATTGTTCCATTCTGGGATACATGCAGAGGTAATGTCTCCCAGAATGAGACACTGCGACCGACAAGAGTGCACAATACACTCTTGTCGGTCAAAGTTTTGCAATCACATTCTGATTGCAAAAGATTGTTCCATTCTGGGATACATGCAGAGGCAATGTCTCCCAGAATGAGACACTGCGACCGACAAGAGTGCTCAATACACTCTTGTCGGTCAAAGTTCCACATTCAAGTTATGAATGCGGAACTTTCTATCATTCTGGGAGACATGCAGAGGACTCATCCTAGATGGTAGTTCTGGAAAAACACCTGGTTTTTGGAGTTGCAAAAGTTAAAAATTGAGGGTATTTCAAGTTTTGTAAAACTTTGTAAAATTATGATTCCCTGAAATAATCATTGAATATTGAATTAAGATGCACAATTCATCAAATTCTTTAATAATTTTTACAATTTCGAACGATTTTATAGTTTTCTGAACGAATTCAATTCATTTTTTTTTCAATACAATAACATGACCAGGAATTTCCAAGGCCAAAACCACATTCTAGAATATTTTGCAGCCCAGTTCCAGGACTTAAATCCAGACATTGATGACATGACTGAAAGTAACCTAAAGGAGGTTCTTCTTAACTATATGAAAGAAGTAATACCTTACAAACAAGCGTACTCCCTTTTTATGGACAAATTAGGCACATCTGCACCTTTAGACATGCTCAAATCCGTCATTGAAACCGATATAAACACGCATGAAGAGATTGAATCATCAGGTTCTGAGTTTTCCGACTCGCTTGGAGCCGTTTCGAGTAGCGGTAGAAAACGAGCTAGACCATGGAACGCTGATGAGGATCGTAGATTACTTGCAGGTATCCTCCGAAATGGAACTGATAGTTGGTCGGCCGTTTCAGAAATAGTTGGAGAAACGCGAACCCGCGCTCAGTGTTCTCAAAGGTGGTTCAGAGGATTGGACCCACGCATTTCTAAGAAGAGGTGGTCCCCAGAAGAAGATAAAAAACTTATTGATTTTGTTGAAGAATTCGGTGAAACTGCTTGGGCGAAGATTGCTAGTTCAATGGGCAACAGATCTGATGTTCAATGCAGATATCATTATCAACAACTCAAAAAACAAATTAGAAAGCCATCGAAGCATCTAAAATCACAACACAACACAAGTAAGAATCGTGTTCGTGATCAGAAACAAAACTTATCCCAAAATCCTATCAAACAATTTGACGAAATACCTGCAATTGCTGTTAATCCGCCATTAGTGGAAGGCGTTATTAAGCGTGCTTTACCGCCCATGAAACCATTTACTGCTCTTTTACCACTTGAACCTCCAATTTATTTAACTCAGAAAATGCTAGCTACTGCCTATACTCTTGATGCTTTTCTTCATCATTTCGGCATGTAACTTTATTATTAAATCTATCTTTCATCTTTATATTCGCAAAATAGCGAATTGTTTCCTCTCTATTTTTGTGGTGAATATTTCTGTTTTCAAAAGTCCGAAAAGGTATAAATTGGTTGAATATTTATTCTTGTGGTAATTTTATATTTTTATGATGGGGTCTGTTGGTTTTATTTTGGGATTATCGTTTTCATCTCAATTCAAGCATAACCAAAACTGAACCATAGATGCAGTTTATGCTAAATGGCTAAAGCTTTTAATTAATTTTCAAAATGTGGTGAATAAAGATAATACTGATCATATTTCATTCCCGACTTATATCGGCGCGCAAATTCGCTGCGCGCCGATAGAACGCGCTATATAATAAAATTAATCACGAACGTATTGATTATAAAAACAGCAATTCTTTGAATTCGTTGAATTAGGTCATAACAGTTTATAGACGACTTGGCCTTTTCAAAATAGTTTGTACAAATTTGGGAGTACTGTGTGATCGCAAGCAAATTCGTAATACCCAAGAAATTTGCAAACGTAAATTACGATAATTGAAGTTTTTTTTATTAATATTTTTTCAGAATATCGCAATGATTACATTTGGACTGTAAACTATTTTACGGTTCAAAGCCCAAGAATTGATTTTTTTTTTTAAATAATAAATCATCGTCAAAGATTCATCAATTAAGATGTGCTTTGCTTGTAATAAATCTAGCACTTAGAAGAAAATTAAATTTAATGTATATTTTTTAAAAATAATTTTGGGCTTGAAAAATATATGTATAACACAGCAGAAGTTCTGTCAGTGTGCTGGGTATTACACTGGCCCTTTCTTGTATGACGAAATACCATGGAAAACATGCGGTTCAAGTCAATAATTTTTGAATGGTTATTTACACAATTTATATATTTATATATAGCTAATGACATAGATAGTAAAATGAATATAATTTTTCCTAAAACACAATTCAATAATTTTGTTGTTGTCGTTTTTTTGAAAAGTATTCAGATTATAACGTCTTTTTATATAAATTCATTTAAAATCATATATTACCATTATATAATAAAATTGTTAATTCTGGTTCGTAAACATGTTTTCTGAGGGAGGTCTGGATAGAAAGGCAAACCCAAATTTTAGCTAAAAGTGACAGGGAAAATTGCTCGGTTCTACATTCAAAATAAATTTCATTAATTTTTACGTACATATTAAGGTACTTATCTTCTACATATATAATTTTCATTAGATATATACATGATAAATAAAATTCATAAAACATTAAAAATCAAAAAATTAGATGAACCTTGGCAATTAAACTTTATTAAATAATAGTTGTTTATAAATTATATTATCATTTAATATTATTTTGATAATGAAGATTTTATTTTGCAATAATATATACGAAATTTTTTACCTTATGAACTTTTGATGGAAATATGCAAATTTAAAATAATAAAGAAAGCCGCGAGCGAAGCGATCGGCTTAGTTCGAAGATTTTGATTCAAATCTTTGCTGATCTGTAATTCGCGGAAGCCGCGAGCGAATCGAGCGGCTTAGGTCTAAGATTTTGATTCAAATCTTTGCTTATATTCCTTAAATTCTTTATGAAACTCGCAACAGTTCCATAAAAAATTTTAAATTCTAAACTGTCGAAATTACCGATCGGTAATCACACCCTTCACGGGTGTGTCGCTTTTTACAGGTGTGTCACTTTTAGCTAAAATTACCCCTACTCTACAAATATTGAATTTATTTCATTTGACAACGTCGCCTTCACAAAATTTGAAAATACTCAAATTATAATTTCGTCTAATTTAGATCTACTACTTCTATCTATAATAGTTTGAAATTTTATAATCATGAATGAGGTTTTTCAGACCTTTGAAATAAACAAAATAGCCATTTTAATAATTCATATTAAGTCCTTCCTTATAAAGCATTTATAAAATTGAATGCTTGGATAATTTGTGAAGTGAATATTAATATCTTTTCTACGACTTTTGGAAAGTTTTTGAGAATTTTAATGAATTTAATAACTTGATTCATTACTGCTTAAGACTTATATTTAATTTTCATGATATTGATAAATTTTTATTAATTTGTTATTCTCGTAATAAACTAAGCAAGATGAAATATTTTATATTTCAAACCGTTTGCATACTCAGTAGTCATCATTCAAAATAATATTCAAAATTGAATGCTATTTCAATTTTTCATTCAATACTTTTTCAATTATTGAACTCGATTTTCATAATTCATAAATAATAAAATCACTTCATTTTTTTATTTGGATATGAGAAACACATTAGCATATCAAACACTAATGAACCATTCAAGAAAACCACAGAATATTTTTACTTCAGTTCTTGATGCAAAAACAGCCTTCCCAGACTCAGAGTGCTCTATATATAAAGACTATGGTTTGTATTCAATAGTACCATCATACTATACGATCGAAATCCCTGCAGGAAAAACTCTTTGCATTTCTGGTAGCTTTATAATGGGTTCAAAATCTAAATATAATGCTATTTTGAAGGTCCCAGAGAAGAAAGGAGAAAGTTTCGTGTGGAAAGAGTCTCAATTAGAAAATGCTCTTGCTGCCCTTGGAGTTATTCAAGCTGAAGGTGAAGAAGCCTTGGCTTATAATTTCAAATACTTAAATCCTGTTACAAGAATTGTTCCAAAGGATAGCGGCGCAGCAATGAAGCTTCAAATAATTCCTATGATGCCTTCATATTATTTTAATATGAAGATTTCATATCAAGGAAGTTCATATAGTTTCGAATACGGTTCTAAATATGAACTTTCAACAAAGAAAAATGATAAATTCAACGTCTATTGGCATTGGTCATCAGGTCTCTCATCATCCAAGGTTGTTCAAGTTAATGCTCTTGCAATTAATGATAAATTAATGGAGTTCACATATAAAAGAGAGAAATATGCAGACTTTTACGCATTTTATGATGAAGCTAGAACACTTAAAACTATAGGAAATTTGTTCCACAAAGAGAAAGAAGGAAAAATCGGAAAATACAAATCCAACTCCTTCTATGCTTTCTTAAACACTGAAGATTTTATTGAAGATCCGAATATCGGTGCGAGAACAAGTTGGAAACTCTCAAATGAAATAAAGTTCCAGGAAACATCCGCCTCCAGCGCTGACGAAGAAGAAACAGAAGAATTCGTCATCCCAGAATTCCATGCTGCACTTTCAACAGAAGGTGGTCTCTTTTCAGAGAAGGATATCGACCAGAAGTATCCTGGAGAGGGACTTCCAATCTGGGCAATTGTATTAATAGTGATTGCAGTTCTTATTGTTGTCGGCTTAATTGTTGGCCTCGTTGTTTACTTCGTTGTCATCAAACCAAAGAAATCTGGTTCCAACAATGATTCTGATAAAGGTAAAGAAGTGTTATATACGAAAACGATAAAAACAGTTTGACAGAAAAGTGACAACTTTACGTGTCAAAAATATAAAAAGTGATATTTTATTCATCATTATCTTCTTCATAATTTATTTCATATTCTTCGTCTTACCAACAAAAGATGGGAATGTGAACAATTGCGGGCAATTTTTAGCCATTTTGGCTTGGAACTAGAGCCTGCGAGGTACATGGATAGTATCAGTACCTCACAGGCTCTAGTTCTCTATATGGCGCCGAGAAATTTTGGTGAAATGTGGTCGCATTTCACCAAAATTTTTTCGGCGCCATAGGATGAATTGGAGGGTGAGAGATATTATTTCATACAATACTACTCTCACCCTCCAATTCCCAGCCAAAATGGCTAAAAATTGCCCGCAATGTGAACAATTGCGGGCAATTTTTAGCCATTTTGGCTTGGAACTAGAGCCTGCGAGGTACATGGATAGTATCAGTACCTCACAGGCTCTAGTTCTCTATATGGCGCCGAGAAATTTTGGTGAAATGTGGTCGCATTTCACCAAAATTTTTTCGGCGCCATAGGATGAATTGGAGGGTGAGAGATATTATTTCATACAATACTACTCTCACCCTCCAATTCCCAGCCAAAATGGCTAAAAATTGCCCGCAATGTGAACAATTGCGGGCAATTTTTAGCCATTTTGGCTTGGAACTAGAGCCTGCGAGGTACATGGATAGTATCAGTACCTCACAGGCTCTAGTTCTCTATATGGCGCCGAGAAATTTTGGTGAAATGTGGTCGCATTTCACCAAAATTTTTTCGGCGCCATAGGATGAATTGGAGGGTGAGAGATATTATTTCATACAATACTACTCTCACCCTCCAATTCCCAGCCAAAATGGCTAAAAATTGCCCGCAATGTGAACAATTGCGGGCAATTTTTAGCCATTTTGGCTTGGAACTAGAGCCTGCGAGGTACATGGATAGTATCAGTACCTCACAGGCTCTAGTTCTCTATATGGCGCCGAGAAATTTTGGTGAAATGTGGTCGCATTTCACCAAAATTTTTTCGGCGCCATAGGATGAATTGGAGGGTGAGAGATATTATTTCATACAATACTACTCTCACCCTCAATTTTAATTACTTAAACTCATTCTATTTTTTTGACATGTAAATGTCACTTTTACTGAGATCTGACACAATGTCAGATCTCTTTTTTTCGTATATAAGAGAAGATCAAGTCTAAAAATGATTTTTAGTTTACTTAATAATTTTTTTTTCTTCTTGGGAATAAATATTTTTTATAAGTCTGCACTAATATCAGAATGATATGGCCTTCAAATATGTTTTTAACGTTCTCTCTCGTTGTCAGAAATTTGAAATAAAGCCAGATAGGTTCATGAGCAATCTTAAATGAAAGAATAAAAATTTTCAAATATATCAGAGACATAATACTTCTCATGTAATAAATATAATCGATCAGAAACATCTATAAATTATATCATTAATTACAAACAAAGATTTATATAAAAATATAAAACAAAGAAAAATTTTTAATTATCAATAAGGGATTTGACTTCTATGAATTGCATTTGTGGGAACTCCGAAGCTTCCCCTCCAAGTTCATCAACAATAGCAAAATTACCATTTTTGTATCTTCCAATGATGATTTTATCATCAATTACATCAAGAGGTTTCACGGAAGTTCCGCAGAAATCATAAACGCAATTCAAGTATCCGTTGCATTCTCCTGGAACATTTACCATTCTCATCAATAATATTGATTTAGGAGGTACCAGGATCACTTCTTTGCTATAAGTTTTATCCGCACAATAAGATTTATTTTCAAAATTTCCGATAACAAATTTGATTTTTTTCTCAGGAGTCAAGATTATATCACTAGGAAGATATTGGCCATCATCAGCAATGTTTTGAGATAACGTTATCTCTTTTGAGTTAAATATTCTTTTTGTTTCGGCTTTTCTATAACTCGAAGCAATTAAACTAAATTTTTCAATTGTTACGTCATCAATAACTTGTGCTCTATCATTAATAGCCATCATTTCTAGAGTCTGGATGCAATTCATATTATCCTTTGTTCTACCAAGAAAAACTGCAAATTCATTTCCTTTCGAAATCACATCAGTTGGATAAAACTTTTCATGATATCCGATGTTAACTTCGATCTCTCCTTTCATGAAAACAGGATATTTTCTCCAAAAATCATCATCAAAACGAGAAAAATAATAATGATAAGATAAAGGAGCAATCCCGTACTTATCCTTTCTAAATTTCGAATAATAGACAATCTCATTATTAGAATATCCTAAAGCTAATGCAAGAGAATAATTATTATTGGTAACCGAGAAAATCGTTGATGGTTTTTCGATTTTTTCATAAATTAGAGTGTCAATTCTATCAATAATCTTACCAGGTCTACTAATCAATGTAATATCTTTGTTGAATTTGAGTTCAACTGATGAAATTTTTGAATTAAATTTAATCCAAAATCTATGGCATCGAATTCCAAGTATTTCACCTTGCATTTCCTTATATTTAACAATATCACCGCATTTGAATGATGTTCCCATGAAAGCTGCTTCATTTGTGTCAATTTGAATTTTAATTTTCGGTTTTATTTCAATATCCGTTAAATTTGCACCGAAACGATATATTAATCTCCACTTTACTAATGCTTCTTGTGGAGTAATTTCAATTAAAAACCCTATTCCATTCTCTTGGATGCATAATTTTCCATCATAAACTCCAAGAACGATAAAAACTCTTCCCGAGAGTGGATTATCAAATTTAGAGTTAAATTCTATCTCATCACCTGCTACAAATCCATAATCTGATAATAAATTTGTATCGACTTCAACAACTCTCAAATCTTCCAATACAGCACGCACATACTTTCTACGAAGAATACTAATCACATCATTTTTGGTCGGAACTAATTTTAAAAAAGCATTATCTTGAAATTCTTTTAATTTTTCAATTTGCGCTCTAACTGATGTAAATGGCACTTTTAAGTTTATATCCTTGAACTTTTCGTAGTATGTTTCATTTTCGTCAAAAAAACAAAAAATATTATTTGATGCCCACATCATTTTCGGATTATAACCGCCACAAATTGTGTATGATTCTTGTAACATTTCCACATGAATGGCACCGTTGTCAAGAATAAATATTCGTTTATCATTTGTAGTTAGCATATTTGTTATTTTTGCACCAATTCCTAAGGATTCTATCGTTAACTTTGACATATCTGGCAGATTTAGTGATGCTATCTCACCAGATTCAAGTAATATACTGAAAGATTTTTGAAATTGAACAAAACTCACGAATTTTCCTTCAAAAACTGTTGTCGGATGTACATAGTCATTGATATAAAACTTGTTTTTGGTAAGCGCAGAGATATATTCATCTGATATTCCGAGTTGAATAATTTCATCGTTGATTTCTATGCCAAAAGAGAAGTCAATTAGTTCACCTTTATATTTATATTGAAATTTATTATCCATATATTGATATAAAACACGATTTTCACTACAAGCAAAGTTTTTTATATTTGTTTTTACGTTATCTAGATTTGCAGCAAAGAAATTTCCATTGAAATAACAGCAAATAAGCTTTCCTTCAGAGTTCAGTGTATAAAGATAATTGCCAATGCTATATAATCGATAATGCATTGGCAATAAAAAAAAAATAACGAAGAATAAAAATTTGACTGTGATTTACACGCCTGTAAGATCTATTCAATTTCGATAGAAAAATTTGGATTAATTTTTTTTTTATCGTGGATTGATTAGTGATGAATTCTATTGATTTGGAGAGATTGGATGATTACAGTCCAATAACAAATATTCTCCAGATCAATTATCCTGATATCACTATTCCAAAATCCTTATCAGAAGAAATTAAAAATATCTTTCTCAAATATTCAGACAAAACACTAGAAGGAACCGAAGAAATCATTAAAAAACTCAAAACTGGTGTGTCTGTCGACGAGATTAAAGAAGAATATGACTTCCCTCCGCCAATTAATTACAAAGATATCGATTTTATATTGAAGTATCAAGTTACAGAGAACAAAGGTCATTTATACATTGGATACCATCTTTTACGATCAGCTGCCCTTTGGTTTTTCGCAGATAAGTCTTATCATAACAGAGAAACCTTCGAATCAGTCTTTAAATCGATTGATTATGCAAATCAGATCATTTACAGACAATTGTCTTCAGAATTATTTATGTTTTACTGCTCAAATGTCTTTCATTATTATTATGATAAATTTACTGATGAAATAAGGCAGTTATTCATTAAATTCATTAATGAGCGGAGAGTTAAGATTGCCAAATCACTCTCAGAATCTCTTACATCTTATCATCTGAACTTTATGAAACTCATTTTACAAAACATGGATATTCCGACCATCGTATCGTTAATTCAAACATTTACAGATATATTCAATGAAAGCAATTGTTCAGCAGAAAACTTGCACAAAATTTCTTCGAATTTCAAGTTTTTCATACCAAAATTGAAGCAAGATATAGAGTCCCAACAACTATCATTATGTTTACTTGATTTCTATACTGTTCTTGGCAAGATTTCTCAGCTTACAAAAGAAGATTCAAATGTCATTTACAAATGTCTCATAAAGACAGAAGATAAGCAAGATCCAGGCTATCACATCTACAAGATATTGAAAAGAATCATTGTTGGCAAGCCAGGAAGCACAAGAATCCGCAATGCAAATATTATTTTTAATTTCTTGCAAATTTTCATGCATTCGTCCAGATCAACCGATGCATTCACATTCATACTCAATCTCTGCCAGCAGCATGTCAGTAATATCATCATTTTAAGTGACAATGATGTTGACTATGATTTATTAAACCTTATTCGCGAAAACGAGCACAATTTAGATATGATACATATCATAGGATTATCCCTACAGCTTGTTTCTTCAATTGCCCAATTCTCTTCCACTCCAAAAGTTGTTTCAAGATTATTGTCACTTTTGAAGCCAAGAAACGGCTTTTTGTCAACATTGCATGCCACTTATATTGTCATGCATTTCAACCTTGTTGAGTTATCCGTCAAATCACCGATTGCCGCTCTTCCTCTTGGCGAAAACAAACCAACAATTTTTGTTGAAAGTTTGCCAACGAGTTGTTTGAGTGAAGATTTTTACATCGGGTTCTGGCTTTATGTTTTAGATGACACTAAGGATGTTGTTACCAGTCTCTTCCGTATTTACGACAACAAGGACAGATCATACAATATAAACCTGATTGGAAATAGAATCGAGTTTTCAATTCCTGAAAATTTTGAACATTTCACTTTTAATTTTGACATCATTGAAGACAAATGGACATTTGTTTGTTTAGGCATGGAAAAGAACTCTTCTAACATCAATGTCAATCTCTATGTCAATGATATCAAAACACATGAAATAATCACTGTTGAATCCTTGAGATTAGACAAATCATATAATGTTTCTTTGGATATTGGTTCAAATGAAAAAGGAAGATGTTATTTGGGACCAATTGGGTTCTTCGATAAACCTGAGAATTGTTTGATGATGTACAAGATGGGACCAAGAATATTCGATAGACCGGCAATGCTTTACATTGTCCCTCAAGTAATAAAATCAAATTTAGTTCTCTCACAAAAATCAAATCAAAATGAACCTGTAAAAGCCGTTCTAAAAAGTGACATAAAATTCAGAGTCCCTGTCACTTTCTTCGATATTTTGACAAGGAATTTCATGTTAGAGAATTTGATACCATTATTC
This sequence comes from Trichomonas vaginalis G3, assembly GCF_026262505.1. NCBI lineage: Eukaryota > Parabasalia > Trichomonadida > Trichomonadidae > Trichomonas > Trichomonas vaginalis. The sequence continues at coordinate 25,335,982 of NC_067204.1, read as the reverse complement.
AGAACATTAGATATGAAACTAGAAAGTGGAGATTTAGTTCCAATTTTCAGTGGAGCAGTTATTGATATAATTATTGATTCTCTTTCTTCTTCGAAATTTATTGAAGATGAATTTGTATCTCATCATGGATTTGAAGTCATTGCTGAGTGTTTGAGCCAAAGCAATCAAAGAAATTTGATTTATACAACATACCAAAAGTTTTATTTCACTTTTATGACTTCTAAAAATGAGAAACTCAAAAAAGTGATTTTGAAAGAAATTTTGGTCAATCCTGATATATGGATTCATTCAACAGACCAAGACCAAAAATTCATTGTTAAAGATTGGGGATTAACTCTTTACTCGAAGCACTACAATCTTTGCAAAGAATGTTGTCCATTCGACTATTTATTGATGATTTTGAGAATTTATTATTGGTACGAACCTGTTGAACAAGAAATTGCTCAATGTACTCCTAATTCGAAATACCCAAGATTCTCAAAAATCTCCATCAAAGAAATCAGACAAGAAATCATATACATTTTGGCAATGATTTCTACAAAAGATTTCACTGATGACATGTTCAAATCATTGCTTGCTCACACTGTTGCTTGCAAAGATTTGAAACAAGTTGTCGACTTTTTGTTCTTGATTAGAATAATGATTGTTAATGAAGAGCAACCATTCAATAAAGTCGAAAACTCATGGCCATTGTTTAATGTTTTGCATCATTTGGTGAATTCAGGAAACGAAGACATCAGTTTCGCAGCAATTGAAACAATTGCAGCTTTACATTTATTGGAACATTTCTCAACAATTCCTGTGAAATATCATGTTGGTGTTTTGATTGAAGAATTACCACTTTCAAGTTTGTCCATTGATTATTTCGCGAAGTTAATTCCATTGGTCAATAAATACCCTGATTTCTATCCACTCTGTTTCTACTACGTTCTTCACGAAGGAGAGAAATCATGTGGTGCTTTGATCCAATATATTAACATCAATGAACAATTCGCGAAAAGAAGATCTTGGGCATTTTGGCCTGTCGTAACCGCTTTGACATTTGGCGGAGAGTTTATGGAGAAAATCATCGAGTTCATTGCTAAATGCACAAATGAACATTGGAGAACAACATTCGCTATAATAGATGTTGTAGCAAGAGTTCTAAAAGTCGATGACACAAGGCCGAAATCAATTTTCATTCATTCTGTCGTCAAAAATCTTTGGGAACAACCACTTTTGTCGTTCGAATATATGCATGATTTCTTCGATTTGTGCATTTTCCATTTGTTCTTTAGAAAAGTAACTCATAAGTTGAGTTCCGTTGAAGAGATTCTCCATGATATCGATCCACAAATGGAATACAAAAATGATGATTTCGATTTAAGTGAAGTGACTTCAGAATCAATTTCAATGGAAACTTTACAATCCACAGAAAATTTGGCAGAAATCAGACAGAATTTCAATCGTTATGAATTTGTTTCCAAACTTTCTAAATTGGAGATAAATGATGAATACACATTTGGCTTGAACTTGAATAAAGATGGTTCATGGCTTGATGCAGAATGTGCAATAGATGTAATAAAACAAGCGAGAAGAATGAAAGTAGAAACTTATCATAATTTCTCAGCGATGCTTGCCAAATTTGCATACAAAGATGTTCCTGATTTAGCTAAAGAACAAATGGAAGAACTGATCAATGACAATGTCGCAGACCAAATGTACATTGACATGATGAATGGAGAGAATTTGGATCATACAGATTGTTTCGAAAGAATCATCAGAGATACAAGAGAACACAATGATACAATTGTTAATTACAACAAAGACGTTGTTGAAAAAATCAAACACAACTTCGAGAAAGTTCTTAATGGCATGGCAACATTAATTGATACAACAGATAACTCTATTTTCGCTGAGTTGCATCAAAACATTTTAGGTTTCATCGCTGATGACATTTTGATGCATAATTTCTGCAATAAAAGAAGAGAAACAATCGAAAATTCTGTCACTACAAAGACAGGACCATGGTTCACGCCGAAATCTCCTTCGAAAGGAAGAATGATCTCTAGATACAATTGTTATGAAAATATTCCAATGAAAATGATCGAATTCAATGAGATCCCTCAAATTTCTGATACCCTTGAATATTTGAGAGACAAATACATGATGTCAGAAATCCCACAAATTCCAGATTTCTGCGAGATCTCGTTTAACGAAGAGAACGAGAACCTGAAGATTGTTTTGACCTGCGACAGAATAGAAGTCACAGGAACAACTCGTGCGAAATTATTTGTTTATTCTGATTGTTTGGAAATAAAGAACAAACAACAGATGATAAATATAGATGCAAGAGCTGTTAAACAAATCCTCTTCAGACCAATAAGACATTTACCAACTGGTCTTGAGATTTTCACAGTTTCAAATGAAAGTTATTTGTTGAATTTGGATAAATTGAATTCTCTCACTCTGTTGAGTGGAATTTCAAGTCTTTCTGCTTTCTCGCAAGCGGAAATACAAACAATGAAACCTCTTGAGTACTTCAAGTCAAGGAATTCAACAGAGAAATGGATAAACCACGAGATAACTAATTTCGAGTATTTGATGGAATTAAATAACATAAGTGGTCGCTCATTTAATGACCTCACAAATTATCCTGTTCTCCCGAATTTCTTGGCATTGGATGCAGAATCTCATTTGATTGTTAAGGACTTCACTGATATATCTAACTACGATTTATCTCGTAGACATGTAATTGATTTATTGAGCTTTGCAGAGCCATTTAAATCATATTCAAAGAATCCAAGTAACGTAAGAGATTCGATACAAAGCAACATCTTAGTTCCTGAATACTTCGTTTGTATCGATGCTTTCAGAGATGTTGCTTTACCATTCGGTTTCAATTGTTCTGAGAAATTGGTAACTTTAGTTTATGAATCATTTGAAAATGATTTAGTTAGCGAAAGTTTACCAACATTCATTGATAATTTCTTCGGAATTCTCCAGAGTAAGTTCGATTTCGTTGATGAAAATGTCTGGAAGAAAGCTCCTCCAACTGATATCTCTTATTACATGTCAATTGTCGCGAGAACAGAAGAAGAAGGACAATTACCTTCGCGATTGTTCAGTGAGAAACATCCTCAAAGAATGAAGATAGAAAAGGATATCCACCTTGATTTGATTTCTAAGATCAAGCCGAAACCAGAACCATTAGATTTAGATCCAGAAGAACATGATTTGGAGAATATAACTGTCAGTTTCAGGATCGATGATGATTCATTTATTTATGGAACAAAAGATGGATACATCGTTAGATCTAATCCAGATATCAAGAAGAAAGTATCAGAAGAATCAATTGTTTGTATCTCTATTGATAGTTCTTTGATTTGCGTTGGATGTGCTGATTGCAAATTTGTTGTTTTGTACTCAAATACTCTTGAATATTTCGCACATTTCCCATTCTTTACATCTCCTATCAAAATTGCAAATCTTTCGGAGAGATTTTCAATTGTTTTCGGATCAACAAGTGAATATATCTTCATCTACAGCTTGAGTACAAGAAGAATGATAATGCTTGTTGAAACAAATAAGAAAGCTGTTTGTGCTTGCATGTCTAATATCTATGGAATTATTTGTTTCTCATTCGGAAAAGACTTGTTTACTTACACTTTAAACGGTGACAAATTGTCGAGTAGACAGTTTGAATTCGAGGCAAACCACATGGAGTTTATTTCTGATCAGCAGAAGGAGATTTTGGTCTTTACTGATGGAAATAACACTCAGTTCTTGGACCTTGTTGCATTAATGTAATTTATATTTTTTTATTATTCAAATTATAAAAAAATTGATATTTAAAATAATAATAGATATATACACAACTTATCATAGTTTTGTCAAACATCCTTCGAATCTTATAATACATATATTTAAATTAATGTTCCCGATGTTTGCTATTCTTCACACAACTAAACAAATAGTTGGAAAAAGAGATTCCAGAATCTTTATCACTCTGGAAAATTTTTGAATAGAAAGGAGATTGCATAAAACAATGATAAATATGAAAAGAAAGAGATTATAAATTTTGTCGATATTTCCTCCTTTGAAATTTCTCCAATACACGCTTTCTGCTATTGAATCAGGCATTTGTCCAAAATTTGATTTAAGATATTCAGAAATTTCATTGTTTGGATATTTCAATGCAGTATTTATCATGTTATCAAATGATTTACTATCTTACATCATTTGCAAGAAGATCTCTTTATTTTCGCCTTGAACAGCATATTCCTCAGAGTTATTGGTGTGTTGAGTTCCCACATTTTTTAAGTTGTTGAAACATAATTCTGATCCCTGTTTAATAGCACAATCAAGTGGTGTGATTTCATAATCTACTTCCTGATTTATATCTTGACTTATCTATTTACTCTGAACTTGACACACAAGTTAAATATCGAATGCTTAAAAAATTCATTTGAAAAAGTTATTAATTGGCAACAATTTCTATAATGGAATTGAGAAACATGTTAATTCGTTTAAAAACAATAATAAACACAAATATTTTATTTTCATACAAAAGATGGTGAATCTGGTTGATATAATATTTCTTGCTGACGTTGCTGTCTCCGTCTTCTCTTTTCCTGTCTTTTCAATGTTGCTAACATTGTGTTTGCATTCTGCAACTCTGTTTCTCTCATTTTCTGCACTTGGGAAAGTTGTTTTCTTACACGATTAAGTAAATCATTTGTGGACGTAGAAGTAGAGACTTGAGGTATCTCATGTGTAATTGCGACTGCTGTTGATTGAACTGGAGGAGCAACTTCCGTTGAAGAAGCAACTGTTGCTGCATTTCGCATTCCTTCACAAGCAATAATAAGATTTTGTATATTATATTCATGTGCATCAATCATGGTCGACATTTCTTCCGTAACTGACTGAAAATCCGAAGATTTATATAATTGAACTGTTGATGGAGTCTTTTTCGCTTTAGAAAGCAAAGACTTAATACCAGAGATTTTTCTATGTAATAATGAGTTGATATCTTCCTCAATTTTAATTGAATTTTCTTCAATAACCGTAGAAAACTGAGATCTTGTTTCGTCAAGCTTTTTGAACTGCTCAGCTATCTTTTCTGCTTCAGAATTAAGCATTTCCGATTTGCATTCTAGCTCATACCTCTTTAAAGAAAGGTTATTTAATCTTGTAGAAAGTTCTTTATCTGTTACAGGTAATTGGCTTTGGTACATCTCTCTATCTGTTAATGCTTGAGTCATTTCGTTAAGTGATGATGTATATGTTGCTTTGATCATTGAAGGAAGAGGAACAATTTTTCCTCGAATTGCTTTAACTCGCTTGATTTCTTCAGCAGGTTGGTATGATTTAAACGAATTTGCATCTTTGAATGTTTCGGCAAATCCAATTCCAAATAAATCAAATAACGAAGATGCAGTTGGTAAATTATTTTCGTTTTTGAGGTCAAAATTGCATGCATCGCGTATAGAAGCTCGTATATCGTTGGTAAATTTCTGTATTATCTCGTCAATTCCATCTGTTCCATCAAACATTTTTCCTACTTCAACGGAAAACTCATTTACTAGCGTTCTTAGTTGCATTGCTAAATATGAATTTAACCTACTTTCGATTTGTTCGACAGTTGCTGAATTTTGAACAACTGGAGTGAATGAAGAAACAGTTGGAATTGGTGCCGCATTGGGGCTAATTCCATCTAATAAGTCGTCTAAGTTCATTTTCATGCGTGTTACTGGTCGTCTTTTTGGTTTGTCATCATTTTTTGAGTCGGATTTTTTTGGTTTTGGCTTTGGTTTTTCTTTATTATCTGTTTTCTTTGCAGTAGACTTTAGAGCAGCTCCAACAGGGCCGAGATCAGCGAGTAACTCGTCTGCATCAAAATCACTATCGCTGAAATCAGCTCCTTTTTTCATATTTTAACGTAAAGTTATTAAGATTGTCACTTTTCAGAAAATTTTGAAAGCCTTTCAATTTGTATTGTTTTTTTCTATAAAAATAAACTTTTGAGATGACGAAAGCTTTAGTAGATTCTCTAGCGCGAGCAGAAGATAATTCAGAGGATATTGATCTTACGATGAATTGTCTTATGCAAATACAGCAGTATGTCAACGCTAAATTCTTCTCTGGTCAAAATGAAAGTCAAATTCTCGAAGTTTTTTCGCAAATATGGAAGTTTTTGTTGTTTGCAGCAAATAACAATACTGTATCTGTTCGACTTGCCACATATAAAACAGCCGGACTCTTCTTGTTGAAAAACACGCCATTTTTTGCAAAAGAAGTAACAAAGTCTTTCTCAGAGACAGCAACGCAAACGACTATAGAGATCAAAAGCTCAATTATTCTTGCATCATCATTCGCTTTTATCTGCAATTTGATTCCAGAATCAAATTTGAAAGATTTCATTGAAAATACTCCGATTTTTCATCATTTTACCGTCGTTGACCCTGTCTTCTCTGATCATTTGTCTACTGTTATTTCGAAGCTAAAAAGGCTCGAATTGAACTGGATGAGGTCATTATTACTTTCTTATCTCGATGTTTTAGACCCGCAATCCGAGAGATACTTGTTCAAATCAATTTCCGCATGTGTGAAGAACTTCAAGCACAAACTCATGCCAGAAGTCTTAAACTACGTTTATAAACAAGAAAATCCTTCAATTCACTTGCCATTACTATCCTACATTTTTACAGCGGTTCCTATGAATACAAACGAACTAGATCTCGCGCGACTAGCCGAAATTATCTACAATGTGCTCACAGACAAGAAAGAACACGAGCAAGCAATAATTGACAGTAGTTTTCACATACTAAGCTTACAATCTAACTCTTTTAAGACAGTTTTCAAAGAAGTCAATAGTAATACTTTAGAATTAACAATTGAAACCAACAAAATTTTAAATTGCAAAATTAATTACACAAAATACAATTTTATGCCATCATTTTACAAGATGAAACTTCCATTTGACATGTTAGTACCCAAACAAAACGACGCAGTAATGATTATTCCGGCAAAAATTATTACATTAGGTACATTAGCAACACAGAATCAAACTGAGTACTTAAATATACTCGATTCGTTCATTACAGATAAATTTGATGATAGATCTGATGCTGCGTGCACTTCTCTCTCAAATTGTATTAATAAATTAGAAATTACAAATCAATTAGCACATTTATTTACAAAAATAGTATTTGCGAAACAGACATCGTGGTTCCATTCACTCAGTATCCTCAAATTAATCAAAGCCGCTTCAATATCAACAGTTATTTCATTAATTGGAGCCGCAAAGATAAATGATATAGTTAGTCTCATTATTGAGCTTTGTTACAACTTGAATGATAACGTTTCATCGAAATCTCTTCAAGTTTTGGTCAAATTTATTCGAGATGAAGATGTTTCTTTAGTTTGTAACAAGCTGATGCAGAATCTTGACTTAACAGAGAGTATGAATTTCGCAACTTCGTTCAAAATCCTTACAGAACTCAAGAAATTCCATCCTCATGCAGATGATCCTTCAATGGTCGCAATGGTCGACATCGCATGCGAATATTTATCCATGTTCAGATCGGATTTTGCTACTGCCATCGTTCTAATGGAGTTTCTTTCCTTATGCGACTTGTCAAACGCCCGTCCCTCTTTAGTTTCGGAAGTTTTCTATATTGTTTCGTCAATATCATACGCTTCTCTTGAGTTCTATTCGGGTTTGGTCACTTCAAAAGCAGATACATTTTACATAAATTTGGTTAATAGCGATATATCATCGAAAAATGTTGATATTATATCGGGAAATGCATTGAACTATGATTCTTTCTTAGCACCGCTCTTGGCTTCTTTGAAATTGTTGTTAAATATCCCAAGATTGTTTTCAATGGCTTCTGTGGTGACAAATATTGCAAGGCAAGTTGTTAAGATTGCTCCATATGAATCATCATTACTATTCATTAAGTACTGGGATGATTTGCAAACGCAAGATAAACAATCTGCCTTATTAATGCTTCCTTCGTTCATAAAACTATCAAATTCAAAGCCAACTGTTGCTAATTGGTGCACATTAATGATCGCTTTTATAACTGAAAGGCAAATTTCCCATGAATTGACAGAAACAAGAGATTGTCTTGGAGAACTATCAGATAACTTCTTGAACCAACAGGATAAACTCACAGATGAAGAGTTAACTGCATTTATTGCATATAGATCTGTCTTTTATTATGATAAGGAAAGAATTGAAAAATTAATTTCAACTTTAGATGAAGAAAGGAAGCAAAACGTTGCGGATATTATGAGTAAGAGGGACTCTAAGATTTACATGAAGTTCTTTGAAGACAAAGAGCTGCCAACTCCAAGAAATGAAAAAATATCTCAAGAAACAATTAACAATAATGAAAAGGCGAAGCTCAATATCGACTACAATGCTGATTATTCTAAGGATTATACTAGCGATATGAACTCTCCTTTGATTATTGTTCAAATGAAACAAAATCTTTTTGATTTTAATGAAGATTTTTTGAATTCATTGTATGTGGAGTACTGCAGAGAAGACAGAGAAAAGGATTTCGGTATATTACTTGACTATTGCTCAAAGAAAAATATAAAATTAAAAATTCACAACGCATGTATACCTCATAAGTTCGATTTGATGATGATAAACTACTTGCATGATGTTAATTCACCAGATTTAGAGGAGTTCGCGTTCAAAGTCATGAAACAAACAAAATCCAGAGAAGTTTCAATTTTAGTTTCAAAGATTTTCCCAGAAAAGTTCATTGAAGATGTCACAAATAACACAAGAAAGAGATCTATTGTCATAGCTTCGATGGCTGTTCAAGAAAATCTTGATTTACCAGAAGATAAATTAATGAACATCGTAAACGAAGAAATTAAGAGAGAAGACACATCAACAAAGAGGTTTTGTACTACAATATTACTCAGTTTACTGCTTTTGAACAATTTAAGAGGAGTTCCTCAAATTTTTATTCATAATGTAATGGAAAAACTAGAAACAAAGACAGATATACCACTTGACTTTATTTCCAGGTTCTATTACTACTATTCTACCAAGTTTGCTTTGACTCCTGACCTTCAAGATACAATTCAATTGATGATTCCTTCATTACCAGTAAGTTCTACGCCAATATTGTATTACATCTCTTCTCTTATGAACGCAGACCACGCGGCTTGTAGTTCCCAGTACTATTCGATCTTATCTCAAGGTTCATTAGATTCTGATATACCTTCTGTTATCTCGCAAGACATCAAAATGATAGAACTCATCATAGACAACGCAACGGAACAAAGGATTGAGCAAACGTTGAAAGATACCCTGTTTAGAATTATTCAAGTCCATATACGATTGAATTTCAATCCTATCGTCGTGGTGAACTTCACATCATTCATTTCGAAGGTATTATCGAAATCGGAATATACATCATACTACAGAACTATTTGTCGAGAATTTTCTACATATTTCCCACTTCCTCAAAATCCAGCAGTTTTTGACATGATAAAAATTTTGCCTCAAATTGCTTCTGCTGCAGAAAGTGGCTTTGATATCATTAGAAGATTATCTGAGTATCAACAAAAGTTGATAACATTTCCATTGAATGATGTTCTTGTTCAGGGAGTTTTAGATTTAATGGAAGCTGAAATAAACAGGAGTTCTCACGATGTAGACGTAGTTCTTTCAATTTCGAACAAATTCATTCAAAATTATCAAGGATTTGAGGACTACACAAATATTTCAATAGTTTACAAAATGATGAAGTTCCTCTTTGATAACCTATCCTCAAATGATGCATTGTTAGTTATTTGCACGAACTTGTATAATATCATTCCAAGATTTGAAATTTTCTTCATTTCTTTGACAAAAGTTTTGTATGAAAGAAATGATGAAAACGATTTCATACAGGCTTCTGCATGGCTATGCGGTGTGATTAGAATAAGATGCCATAAAGCTGCTGCTGCATGTATCAATGAAAAATCAAAACTTAGAACTTTGATTAAATTATCGTCATTTAGTGAAGATTGCCCTGAAAGTGATCAAATTCTTTTAAAACTGTAATAAATAAAGATAATTTGTTGTTTATTATTTTATTAACTGAAACTTGATAATTTTTTAATTTATTATTTTGAAAATATTTATATGGATTCAAGATTTTGATTTCTTTCTAATAAGTGAAAGTAAAATCTGCATGATATAAAAACCGAAGTATCACTTAATTTATATGATTTGAAATTTATAGTAAATTTATATAATTAATTACTAGTCATTTTGTTTGATTATAAGCTTCATTGATGGTGTATATATTGAATATTTATTCATTCAAATATTAAATATTAAATTTGATCAAAGTCTAGAAATTTAATGTGTTTATCGATATTATGGAGAAAATAGATATATATAAAAATGATGGAACATGAGATGTGGGAGATATGATATGATATTAGAACACAGAAGCTCAGAAAATTTGATAACAGTGATGGAAGCAGCGCCTGGGCCATGATGATCTGAAAACTCTGTTATGGCTGTCCAAACACTGTAGTTAACAACACCATCAATGCTTCCAGACCCACCACCACCACCGCTTCCTGTTTGCGGAGTCACAATCTTATAGTTTCCTCCACCGAATTTACCTCCACCACTTGCGGCGTACCAGCCTCCTTGGCCAATACCGAGCCTCCCGCATTGCGAGTTCGCAGGACCTTCGCAGCCAGTTTGGGTTCCTATTGCGGATCTTTTCGTGGAGTCAGTTCCGCCGTTCAGGCCACCACCTTTCCCTCCATAAAAAATTTCATCATTTCCATATGAGCCACCGCCACCCCCTGAAATGAGGATGCGGGATTCAAAATTTTCATTCCAGGCGCCTTTCTTAGTTCGGAAATCAGAGGCGCCGCCACCGCAACCATCGCCATCATTGACTCCTGCGCCGCCGCCATTATACGTCGCCAGAAAGTTCTGAGTCGTGCTTGAAGATCCTCCAAGGTGGAGATAAAGCAATCTATCGGTTCTAGCAATGAAAACACCGGCGGAATGGCCGCCAGTGCCACCTTCTATCAAAGGGCCATGTTTGTTATTAGTTACATTACAACCTTGCGCACCCCAGACTTCTAGTAAATAGATGCCTCGACGAAATAATATTTCATAGGGATAACAATCGGTCGCAACACTGCACGGGTACTCAAAATAAAGCTTGCGGGGATTTGATGAAGTTTCGTAAACTTTGGATTGGTCGCCGTTTACAACTTTAATGCTACCATCGAAGAAAGAGAGCAATGGACTTCGACTTTTTCTCTATTTCGAAATATTGGGAATTTAATGGATATTATTATAGTGCATGATTTAAAGAAATGAATTTGATGTTAATTTTGAGATTTTTCTTTTGATGTTTTTTTGAGATGCACTATAAAAAAATGACACTTTTGATGCCATAAATCGATAAAACATTGTCATATTATTATATTGACATGATTCAATATCATTAAAAGAATGTTATACTATAAAGTCAACGTGATTCTTAATCATTGATATAGATCTTCTTTATCAACAGAAATTTGATATAATTTTTTTTGTCTGATTTTGAAATTTTAAAGCAATAATTAATGTTTTGAATTTTACATAATTTAGTAGTGTAGATGGCTTTCATCATTTCTATTTACTTGAATATCAAAAAAAAATATATAGAAATGAAATACATTATATAGGGCTTGTTCGATTTATTTTTGACTTTTAAGTTGCGGGATATGATATGTAATTTGCAATTTATTCGTTTTAAGATATTATATTTGAAACAAGTTAAAGGAGTAATTTCAATAGTTTTAGTGATATTATGGTGAAAACAAATGTATATACAACAGATGAGTCATGAACCATGGACTATAAGATATGATGTTAGAACAAAGAAGTTCTCCTGATTTAATAATGGTGATGGAAGCAGTACCTAGGCCATGATGATCTGAAAACTCTGTTATGGCTGTCCAAACACTGTAGTTAACAACGCCATCAATGCTTCCAGACCCGCCACCACCACCGCTTCCGGTTTGTGGAGTCACAATCTTATAATTTCCTCCACCATATTTACCCCCACCGCCAGCTCCGCACCAGCCTCCTTTACCGATACCGAGTTTGCCGCATTGCGAGTTTGCAGGACCTTCGCAGCCAGTTTGGTTTCCTATTGCAGATCTTTTCGTGGAATCAAAGTCACCTTTAAGGCCACCGCCTTTTCCCCCATAATATATGTAGTCATTTCCATATGGGCTCCCGCCACCCCCTGAAATGAGGATCCGGAATTCAAAGTTTTCATTCCAAGCGCCTTTCTCAGTTCGGAAATCAGAGGCGCCGCCACCGCAACCATCGCCATCATTGTTGCCTGCGCCGCCGCCATTATAGGTCGCCAGATAGTTTTGAGTCGTGTTCGAAGTTCCTCCAAGGTGGAGATAAAGCAATCTATCGGTTCTAGCAATGAAAACACCGGCGGAATGGCCGCCAGTGCCACCTTCTATCAAAGGGCCATGTTTGTTATTAGTTACATTACAACCTTGCGCACCCCAGACTTCTAGTAAATAGATGCCTCGACGAAATAATATTTCATAGGGATAACAATCGGTCGCAACACTGCACGGGTACTCAAAATAAAGCTTGCGGGGATTTGATGAAGTGTTGTATACCTTGGATTGGACACCATTTAGAACAATTATGCTTCCATCGAAGAAAGAAAGCAATGGACTTCGACTTTTTCTCTATTTCGAAATATTGGGAATTTAATGGATACCATTATAGTGCATGATTTAAAGAAATGAATTTGATGTTAATTTTGAGATTTTTCTTTTGATGTCTTTTTGAGATGCACTATAAAAAAATGACACTTTTGATGCGAGAAAGGGACAGACTAGCCCATTGTCACTTTTTAATTTAGCAAATGAACGCTTATGGAGTGGAGTTTTTGGGTAAATCTGATTTGCTTATAAATGAAATAAAATCAAAAGAAACCATATTGGCATTATATTATGCAAAAATAAATGATCTTACTTAGTACTTTTAAAGTTAATTTCAGAAAAAATTTGACACAATGGTATCCGGCACATACAAGTGGTGTACAACCAAAATATAAGTTGGTTTAAACATATATTGCTATATCTCATGATCTTACTTAGTACTTTTAAAGTTAATTTCAGAAAAAATTTGACACAATGGTATCCGGCACATACAAGTGGTGTACAACCAAATCTTCGACTCGATGAACTTGTCATCGAGTTATATTCCAGTGTTGTTCCTTCATTCCTGATTAAGTTGCAAATTAAAGGTCTGGATTCAGAGAGAAGTGTTAAAGTTATCAAAAAAGTCACAAGAGATTTCGAAGAAATGACACAATTTAAAAAAGTCGAATGCATCAGTATGCTTGAAGCTGTTCAGAAAGGTCTGAAAAATGATACACTTGATCCCAACATTGTTTACTCAACATTAAAAATATTATTGCAAAGAAAACATTTGATTTAATAAACATTTAATTTATTATAATTAATTTTTTATTACAGTATAGTAAAAAATGCTATAAATAAATTATTATATTTTATTAAAATGTGACTTTTAATAGTAAGTGAATAAAATAAATCAGGAATTGGGAAAGAAATAAGGTTAATTAAAAATAATGAAAATTACAAGTTTAAGGTTAATGAAAAGTGACAATGGGCGAGTTTGTCCCCCACTCCTTTTGATGCCATAAATCGATAAAAAATAGTCATAATATCATATTGACATGATTCAATATCATTAAAAGAATATTCTATAATATCAGTGTTTCACACAGCCAACAATGGAGAATTTCCTTATTCTTGCATTGATATTGAATCAAGCAAATATTTAATTGCATTTATAGAACATAAAATGTTTTGTTATTAAAAATATTTCAATTCTGGGTAATTTTATGATGTATTGATAACTAGAAGAATAAAATTATTGAATTAACTATGTTTATTGGATGAAAATCCTATTGCTTTTGACTTTTCTATTGTTGTTGTGTCAATTAATACCTATAAGCTTAATTAAATTGGATCTGAAATTATTTCCGAAATCTTTCCGATCATTGATTTTCGCATGTCTAATAGAATATTTGTTTCTTCTAATGAGTTTAAAAGATGTTAACATGTTAAAATGAAGATATGTCCGTTTAAAAAATTATTGATGTCCGATCAAGACATTCATCCAAATAAATACGGCGAACTGCGAAGTATCAATAAGCAGTACATTGATTCGTTTATTGCGTTGTATCAACTGAAAACGGACAAAGAAGAAGAATTAAAAGAAATTTACAAAATGCTCAAAACAGAGTTAATTGATTCACAGAAATACCCACTAAAAAGATTATTGAAGATGTTTTATATATCATTCCGTATAATAATCGCTATACAAAGTCATATTTATATCTTGCCAAACTCATATCTGATGATTATCATGTGGCAGAGGTGAACTTTGTTAACTCTGTTTCAAACTTCCTGTTTTACAAAGAATATGGAATAAAATTAGACAAATCTGCCAATTTCGAAGAAATTAACTCAGAAAATCTGGATATTCATACAGAAAGTACTATTTACAGATCGATTATGTATAATGACATAGAAAGATTCATTTCATTCACGGAAAGAGATGAATTTGATGAAGATCAAAAACTTGAAAGTAGTTTATATCCAGATTCTGAAAAAGGATATTCATTACTTGAATTATGTTGTTATCATGGAGCAGTTGATTGTTTTAAGTTCTTAAGAACTAAATTCAGCTCAGAAATAACTCAATTATGTCTTGAATTTTCATTTTTAGGCGGAAATCAAGAGATTATGAGTGAATGTTTGAAATATCAAACACCAGAAGAAGAATGCATGAAATATGCAATTATTTCACACAACATTGACTTTGTTGCATTCTTGATGAATGAATACAATATAGAGATTGATTTATTTTCTTGTGGATGGTATCGTAATCTTGAATCATTTTTAGTTTGTTTCGATCAAACTAATGATGTTAACAAATGTTTTATTAATTCTGGAATGTTTAATATTCCATCTCTGTGCGAATATTTCCTATCAAATGGTGCAAACATCAATGAAAAAGATAATGATGGACAAACCGCTCTCCATTATACAGCATATAATGGTAACATAGAAACAGCCGAACTTCTTATTTCATATGGTATAAAAATCAATGAAAAAGATAATGAAGGAAGAACCGCTCTTCATTTTGCAGCATATAATAATAGAAAAGAAATAGCCGAACTTCTTATTTCACATGGCATAAATATCAATGCAAAAGATATAAATGGAGAAACTGCTCTTCATACTACAGCATATGAGAATAGAAAAGAAACAGCCGAAATTCTTATTTCACATGGTATAAAAATCAATGAAAAAGATAATGAAGGAAGAACCACTCTTCATACTACAGCATATGAGAATAGAAAAGAAACAGCCGAAATTCTTATTTCACATGGCATAAATATCAATGCAAAAGATATAAATGGAGAAACTGCTCTTCATACTACAGCATATGAGAATAGAAAAGAAACAGCCGAAATTCTTATTTCACATGGCATAAATATCAATGCAAAAGATATAAATGGAGAAACTGCTCTTCATACTACAGCATATGAGAATAGAAAAGAAACAGCCGAAATTCTTATTTCACATGGTATAAAAATCAATGAAAAAGATAATGAAGGAAGAACCACTCTTCATACTACAGCATATGAGAATAGAAAAGAAACAGCCGAAATTCTTATTTCACATGGTATAAATATCAATGAAAAAGGTAAAACTGGAAAAACCGCTCTTCATATTGCAGCATATAATAATAGTACAGAAACAGCCGAACTTCTTATTTCATTTGGTGCAAATATCAATGAAAAAGATAATGAAGGAGAAACAGCACTTCATATTGCAGCTGATTATAATAGTAAAGCAACAGCCGAACTTCTTATTTCATATGGTGCAAATATCAATGAAAAAGATAATGAAGGAAGAACCGCTCTTCATATTGCAATACTTTATTACAGAAAAGAAATAGCCGAGCTTCTTATTTCACATGGTATAAATATCAATGAAAAAGATATAAATGGAGAAACTGCTCTTCATATAGCAACACAACTTAATAGTAAAGCAACAGCCGAACTTCTTATTTCACATGGTGCAAATATCAATGAAAAAGATAATGAAGGAAGAACCGCTCTTCATATTGCAATACTTTATTACAGAAAAGAAATAGCCGAGCTTCTTATTTCACATGGTATAAATATCAATGAAAAAGATATAAATGGAGAAACTGCTCTTCATATAGCAACACAACTTAATAGTAAAGCAACAGCCGAACTTCTTATTTCACATGGTGCAAATATATAATTACTTTTTCTGATATATTCGAAGATGAATTTCATTTAAAATTTTTCTGCAAAGTGGCACGATTTTTTAGAAATAATCCTTAAAAAGTGACCTTTTTTTTCTTTTTTTTTATTTTTAAGCTCTCTGAATTGGAGTTCACCCGATGTCTATGAAATATTGAATA
Organism: Trichomonas vaginalis G3; assembly: GCF_026262505.1. Classification (NCBI taxonomy): domain Eukaryota; phylum Parabasalia; order Trichomonadida; family Trichomonadidae; genus Trichomonas; species Trichomonas vaginalis. The sequence continues at coordinate 25,319,439 of NC_067204.1, read as the reverse complement.
GAAAAAGTTTCGGATTTTATTTTTAAGTCAATCTTTTTTAGATATTTTTATTTTCAAATTGCCACACAACTGTTCCATAGCCCATAATGGTACACGGATGAATAATCACTCTATTTGAACAATGTTCTTCCGAATTCTCTCAGTCGATGAGAGGTCTCCGAAGAACCTTGTCTTAAACTACTCAATTACTACCCTTATAATTTTTTTTAATAAGGATGGTGTAATTTTATGATGTATAGATAACTATAGGATGAATAAAATTATTGAATTAACTAAAAAAAATCAAAGAAATATATGTTTATTGGATAATAGATTTGACGAGTTCTAATATAACAGATGCTACTGTTGAATCACTCATCTTGATTCCAACTTGAACTTTTCCTCCTTCAGAGAAAGAAAGGAAAACAACAAGGTTTTCGCCTTTGATCGTTTTTCCTGAGAAATAAGCAGTTGTGTCCTTTTTCGCATTGAAATACAATCTCTTGGAATTTAACTGGTTCTTAGATACAGGAATTGAGTCAACTCTTGCGTTATCAACTGATGTTGTTAACTCTGCTGATGGAGGAAGAGATTGCCTGAATTTGACGAATTCTTCGCGTGTAAATTTGCCGCCATCTTTATCTGTAACCAAAATTGTCTCCAGTTTCATTGGAACGGAGAATATCAATGGCTGAGGTGAGTTAGTCAATATAGCAATGTCCAAATTAGGTGTTGGTCTAGCACCTTCCATGTAATTTGCATCGAAGCCAATTGTTACTGTCAAAGAAATCGATTTCTGGGACTGAACATCCTTCGCGAAGTTGTTTTGCTCTGGTGCAAATCCGAAAATGTTCTTGTTGAACGCGATATCTTTGATTTGGTCTGAATTTTCACTGAAATTTGTGATTTTGAGAGCTATTTGTGACTCTTTACCTATCATAATCAATGATCCTCTAACTTCCAGTGAGTTTGTCGACTTTCCTTGAACAACAATTGGGAGTTCAAAACCAGATGAGACAACGTTAAAATCATCACCGATAGATGTCATGATCTTGACATTTTCAACGAATTCTTCTGGTCTCTTGTTGTATAAAACTGCCAAAGTTCCGATATTTGGAATTAATGATTTGACCAATTCATCATCGCATGAGTATAGTTCAGCCTTAATGAGTGGCTTTTGTTCTGGCATGATAACCTGTTGAGCATATTCGCTACATTCTGAGATTAACCAGTAATATTGAAATGCTCTGTCTCTTATTGAAGGATTATCAACTTGGGATGTTGCCATAGTAATTACTGATTGGAACATATCCTGAGCATCCTCTTGGTTGACCAAGAAGTACTTGAAAACTGCAGTTAATACAGCTAATTGAACATCAGGAGTATCTTCTAGGAAATCATCGATAAAATTGGCATCTAACAAGTCACCAGCGTTGCCAATTCTATCGGCGTATTCGCCAATAATCCATACCATTGCTGCTTTTGCGCGATGATCATCAAGCTTCGATCCCAAAGCTCCACAAATGTTGGAAAGGATTCCAAGATACTGGAATGGATATCTTCTGAAGATATCGGCCGCTACAACGATACATTCCTGAACAACATATTCAATTTTGTTGTCAACTAAAGCTACAATCTTATCAACACATGAAGATGCTGCTGCTTCGAATGTAATTGCAATTTTACCAATAGCTGCTATAGATTTTCTAACAAATTCAACATCAGCTTGTTGAGCGTAATCGTAGAGTTCTTCAAGTACTTTTCCTACATTTGCGGCACTGCAGAGTGTAAGAATGACGTCAAGCTTGGCCAATTTGATGTATGGTGGATCATCAAATTTGCAGAAAAAGATCGAAACTTCACTTGAGAAAAGTCTCTTGTAGTGCTGTAATAAGATTAAGATGGACTTGATGGCAGCATATTGAACTGGTGCTGTGTTATTAAGTAAAGTTACTAATGGTAAAGCAACTCTAGTTAGTGTTTCACGGACTTTAGATGGATCGTCAATGTAAATGTTCATCTGGAGGCAACATCTGATTGCTGATAAGACAACTGCTGCATTTGCATGTGAAAGACGAGATGTTACACGAGAAATAATTCCTCGAGCGTCATTGGCGTTATCTGGCTTGTAATTGCAGGTATAATCTAGGATCTGTACTTGAGCCCATTCTGTTGTTTGGTCAATGGATGCAAGTAAATTGTTAATTGTTGAAAATGATGGTTCGAAAATTGGAGTATCGCGAGTTTGGTTGATTTCATTAAGTGCTGAAACAGCATTAGCTGCAACATTAGGATTCGAATCTTCAACTAAACGCTTTAATTGTGCAGTTAATTTATATTTTTCGAGGAATGATGAACGTGATTGATGGATAGCAAGAATAGAAAGTGCAGAGGCCTTCCTTACGTATGGATCATCAGAAGAACAGGCTCTCATTACAATCGGAATAAGTCTCTCGACATTTCCATCATTAATAAGTCTACCAATCTGGCGTACAATAATACCCTTGAGTTGTGGATCTGGCTTCTCGAACTCGTTAAGAAGTTGTGAAATGGCCAAATCTGAAATTTGGGGTTGAGCTTCCAAGTATCTCTCATTGAAGATGCCAATGAAGCGTCGTGTACGAATCTCTGCCTTTGGATCTGAAGAGCGATAACCACAAAAGTTAGCATAAGCTTGAACACACTCTACATTCTGGGCTTCGAGTGTGACAAGCCTGCTGAAAGCAAAATCGCGATCACTCTGCTCAGGTGAGGCAAGTTTGGATGTCATTTCTAAAATTTCTCCTGTCTGTTGCATACGAGACATGATACAAATAATTGAATGATATTCCGATAGCACAATCAAAAATCTTTTTAAAAAATATTGCGTAATAACAATAAATCCATAATGTTAGAAATGAAATTCTCTCCGAAAACATCTTACAAAACCTTTGAAAAAATTGTTAACAGATAAAAGTGTCAGTTATTTTCAAATGTTATTGAAAAAATTTGTTTCGAAATTCAAAAATAAGCATTACGATCATAATGAGCAAAATGAATAATTGAATTAAGCTTTAAGATACATAGAAGAGATATGACATCATAAATACCAACTTCTTTAATTCCTTAAATTAATTGAAAGCATTAGATACATATTTGAGAGCTATTCCTTGTAATATTAAAAAGTATATGATATTGTGATCTTACCCCCAATATCTTTGTTTTTAATCAAGTAATCTAATTCATAAAAAAAATTAATCAAGGTAAGCGAAGTATGGATGAATAAAAGGATCCAATTTGTCTGTTAATGCTAAATAGATGAGCTCATCCGGATTTGAAATATTTTCACAAATTATTCAAATTATTTTGGGAAAAAATGTATCAACTTTCTCTCAAAATTAATCTCCATATTGATGAATTTGTGAAATTAATAAATGATCTTGGTACTTCATCATAATTTAGATTGAACACTGGAAATTTCGTTAAAACTGTTTAATTTTTTTTGAATTATATTTAAATACCAAGCTGTCATGTTTTATTTTGATGAAATTGTTGTAAACAGAAATTCATCAAAAGTGACACATCAGAAAAGCTAAAATATTGAATTTTTGGAACTTTTGATAGAGCACGTTTTTAAATATTAATTAAAGTAAATGTATATTTTGTAAAGATTCTTTTTAATAAAAAAATAAAATTTTGAAGAAGAACACAAAATCTTCTGAAAAATAATATCACATAAACTCATATTATTTTCTAATATATAACTATTTTATATAAAAATCAAATTCAATGATCTTAAAAGCGAAGGATAAACCTCAAAATTTACGAATATAATGAGTGGAAATATAATGCTTATCTATCATAAAACCATATGAAATATTAATTTTTGCTTTACGCCTAATTTTTGACGACAATTAGCAAAAAATGTTAAATGTTAACACTCAGTCCATTTGAATATGAAAAATAAAATTGACTTTGATTAAATGTTTTTATTTATCATGCAATTCTTCTTGCGACCAAAGATTTGAATAAAAGTTCAAAAAATAAGATAGCTTAAAAAATAATATACGGTAGTGTTTACTAATAGATGAATAGTATATAAATTCTATTAAAATGGATTTGATCCAAAAAAATATATAAAATTTGATCATAAATAAAATCGTTTTAAATTACTTCTTCATTTAAATTATAACAATTATTTTTGGTTTTATATTTTTTTTGGATCAAATCCATTTTAATAGAATTTATATACTATTCATCTATTAGTAAACACTACCGTATATTATTTTTTAAGCTATCTTATTTTTTGAACTTTTATTCAAATCTTTGGTCGCAAGAAGAATTGCATGATAAATAAAAACATTTAATCAAAGTCAATTTTATTTTTCATATTCAAATGGACTGAGTGTTAACATTTAACATTTTTTGCTAATTGTCGTCAAAAATTAGGCGTAAAGCAAAAATTAATATTTCATATGGTTTTATGATAGATAAGCATTATATTTCCACTCATTATATTCGTAAATTTTGAGGTTTATCCTTCGCTTTTAAGATCATTGAATTTGATTTTTATATAAAATAGTTATATATTAGAAAATAATATGAGTTTATGTGATATTATTTTTCAGAAGATTTCATTCTATATGCCTATGAAAAGTACTCTCAAAACTAACTTTTTCCTAATTATAATTAAATCTAGAATATTGTATTATGCTTAGTATTATTTCATTTTTCTCATTCAATTTAGAATTTACAAATGTCAAAAAATTGAGAGCTGTCACTTTTGATGAATTTCTGTTTATTACAAAATAAACTTGTTCTATTCTATGAAATATGTTATATGAAATTCAATAATAATTAATTAATTTCTTCTTTGGTTAATGAAACCAATAAATATTTTATGATAATTCAAGCACATTCTAAGATAATCCATCAAAAAATCCTTTCTGAATATCAATGGATATTTTTAATTGAAAATTTATTAAAAAAACAAAGCTGGAATGAAATGAACAGTTATAAATTAATATAATTGCTATACAATTTGATAATGTTATAGATTTTGATATTTCAAAATTATCAATTTCGATGTTCAAAAATTAAAATTGACCTTAAATAATAGAGGTAGTGTATGTAACAATGTTGAAAGAGTAATTCATCTAAGATAATCTTAAGCAAGAAGTTGAAGAAGTAAAAAGAACTCTTGTGTATTATTCATTTGCATCTTGAGTATTATGTTCAACTGAATTGTGCTCGACGTGGGGTTCTTGCTCAAGTTTTCCTGATGCTCTCATAAAAAGAACGTGTTCATTTTCATTATGAGATTCGCAATCAACGTGAACCCACGCTCGTTCAATATATGGCATTCTTTCAACTTTCAATTGTAGGCTTTCTCCAATCCAATGAGCAAGTTCCAATGGAAGATTTCCCGGAACAACGATATGAAGCTCAGTAAGATACAAAGGACCAGCCTGAAATGCTATAACTTGTTCAACAGACAAGATTAGAGGATGATGATGAGCAGCAACATAAGTGATTGATCTTATTATATCTGGTGGAGCGGATTTTCCAAGCAGCATCTTTGCATTCTCTATAGCATTCATTGTCCATGAAAAAACAATGAAACATGATAGAATAATACCACCTGCTGAATCCATCCACCAACCAATTTTTGATGATCCCCAATACATAAACAATCCAAAAGAGTTTGTAATTGCATCATTTCTGTGATCTTCTGCAAGGGTTTTAGTAATTGGATGTCCAAGAAGATAATATACTATTGCCATTGTCAATTTGATTGCAATTGTTGCACCCATAATAACAATCGCCGATAAGGTTGTTTTTTCAGGTACTTGGTGGCCAATGAGGGATAATATACATTGTAATATGAGATATGTTGCACATGCTGCCATAAGAACCGAGAAAATAAGAATTCCTACAACATGAACTCGAGATTTACCAAGTGGAAACTTATCAAGATCTTCTCGTGTGAAAGTCGAATGGGCTGCAGTGCATGATATGATTGTTCCTGCAATAATATCAAGGGCAGAATCTGTAACAGATGAAATAATTGTGTATGAAACAGAAGATGTTACGGCCACAATTTTTGCAACGAGCAAAAGGAGATTTGCTATAAAAGAGATATAAGTGGCCCATCTTATACAACAACTTGCTTCCATATTATCATCTGGAATGGGGGAATCATTTGTTATATCATTCAACTCTTCTATTGTATCTATCCATGTATTCATTGATTTATAATACTTCTTTGCTTTTTTCTCTTTTGACGACATTGTGCAGCCAATTTCTTCAGGTGCTGCTTGAGCAATTGCTAGTGAGCATTCTTCGAGAATCTGATTTGGTATTAAAGGCTCGCAAATAGGACAAAAACCTGCATTTGAAATTGATTTATCATGAATTAGCTCTGTTTTGCATTTTGTGCATGTTTCTAATATTCCAAGATGACGCATTTTATGGCATATTGGGCAAATCTGCAAATCATCAGTCTGTATATCTTGCTCTGTCATAATGAAAATTTCAATGGAAATAACAGTATTCAAAATATTTTTTTCTGAATCTTAAAATATTTTAATATAAAGGTGCAGATTGTCAATGTTGAAAACAATCTTTTGACGATCAATTCAAAAAATACTTTTCTCTCAAAAAATGAGAGAGCAATCTTTTCATTTTTCCTTATAAGGGTTTCGTTTTGTGAAAAAAACGTACAATACGCAATTTCGCTAAAAAACATTTAGCTAGCAATTTCGACCTTTGACTCCACTCAAGACGTCACTTTTTTAATTTTGCGGTATCATATTTTTGGAAAATCTTTATGAATATTATATAAAAAGTCTCTTTAATATCTATATTTCATATTTTTATCGATTTTTAAAGTTTTGGCGAAAAGTATTCAATTATTTTTGCTATTTGGTCGGGTAAATGTCAGATTTGCGACATTTTCTGATATGATATTCAGATTCTACGTTGATAATAATGCTTATAGAACCCTCTTGCTATTGTGTCAAAATTGCGAAACCGATAGCAAAAATATCTCGCAATATCAAAATTGAGATATTGAGTGAATTATGCATTATAGAGATTAAAAATCTGATTTGTGAAAACATCTCATCAGTTTCTAGCTAATTCAAAAATCTTTACTATCTTATTCGATTAAAATGAAAAGGGAATAGTTTCATTATGCTTTAAATGACAGCCTTATAATATAATCATAGTTTTCGCTCAATATGCAGCATTTTTTTCGAAATCTATGGTCAATGTCCTAAATACTGATTGCTTTGCATTCATATCTCTTACATTTTCTATACCCACATCACTATTCATTGCTATTCCTATCTTTTTCATTTTTGTTTGTTTCTCATAATTTCTCAAAAAACACGATAACTTGATATTTGTAAATATCATACTTTATAACGTAAATAAGAACTTGACCTATTAAGAAAAGCAGTAATGAAAAGAAAATCTGAAATTCATAAAAATTACAAGTTTTTGATGACAATTAGCTTAATTAAACCAGGTACAAGATTATATAATTGTATTTTCTATCCAATTATCCATATAATATCTTATCCAGAAAAAATAACTTGATCAATACCAAATGAGTTTTTAACTAGTAAATAAAGTATTTTCTTTACACACACATTGTATATCATAGTTTTTTTTTTGGTTTCGCAAAACATCCAAAAACAAATATGCTATAAAAGTGACAATTTTAGCAAAACGAAACCCTTATTCCTTAATAATGAATAATTATTTCTTTCTCATCCTGCGTGAAATTTAATAGCATCTCATACTCTCACCTTAAAATAAATTACATTCTCCAGTAAATTTAACAATACATATCTACCCAAGACCTTGGATTACTTCATTAGTATAAGATGGAAAAGAATTCTGTGTTAATTTGATAAAGAACAGCTTCTCAAAATATACTTTTTCTATACATGTTGCATATGGATCACAATTCATGAAAAGATTAAAATACTTTTGTTTCTTGACGAAGTTGGGCTGCTATTACTTTAAGAGCATAGTCTAAATTTTTCAAATCGGATTCTATAAACACTAATCCTCAAAATATTGTCCGATATTCCTGCATACTATCATCTAGCTCTGATACTACGTAGATGAATCATAAAATTGCTCAATCCATGTCAGTAAGTGAATTCTGATTCTCCAATTAATCATACATTAGTATTCTCCAAGTTAGAAATTCGATGAGAACCTACTCGAATAGCTGTTAAACATGTTAAATTTCTAATAAAAACTATTTCAACTTGAATTACATCAATGCATTTCCTTTTCCAAGGTATTGCAACCACATCAAGCTTATTTACTATTGGTAGCGTTTTTTAGATTATTTCAAAAGGATGATTTTATTTCAAGTCAAACCCTTCATTTTGGCGAGAAGCTCATGAATTGTATTGCAATAGGCTACAAATTTACGGCCCATTTAATAAGGTGTTGTATCTCTTGTTTGAATTTTAGATATTGATGTACTTAGCTTGTTTGTTTTACAGCCCTGAACATTAATTGATCCAAAAATTGCAGTGATGGAATAAAATATATTTGCTTAATTCACATAATCATACAATTTACTGTGCAAATACAAATCATCGTATATGAATTGCAGTTATTAATAAATACAAGTAAGATTTTGTCAAACGTTTTCTCTTCACATACTGAATTGCTAAACATTTGATTAAAAGTAATAAATTTGATTCCGATCATTTTGTTTTTTATACAAACGTGAAATTATTGAATAAAAAATGTATTATTTGAAAAATAGAGTTGTTTTATCGTTTTAAAATCTTTGATTAATGCCTAATTTCATCAGAAAAATAAAATTAATTAAAAAATAACCTCAAATTTCCAAAAAAAATCAATTTTGTAAAAATCAATGTAAAGCTCTAGAATTTTGCAAACATATTTAGCAATTTGCACAATTTTTGGAAAAATGAACCAAAGAGGATCGATGTTTCTGGTGCGAGTATAACAGATTTAAGTCAAAAAAACCTTCAAGAAATGGAAATATTAATATCCAATTTTTACATTTACTAAATAAATCTTAATGTCAGTTAGCATTTTCTCATACTGTTAATTTATAAAACATACCAAACTATTTAAATCATATTAAGTATCTTATCTCAATAAACAGATTAAAATCTGCTTCACTATCCGAAATCCTTATCTTAATCGACTACAAACTAGTAGTGCTTTAAACTCGATAAAGTTTTGACGAAGTTTTTTTTGTGCTTACTAAAGATAAATCTCTTCTTTCTTCAAAACTATACTTTTATGGTATTTATCAGCTGTATTTATTAATTAGGCAAGAAAATATGATCTGAATTAAGTTCTCATTCGATATAGTAAAGTTTTTGAAATTTTAGACGAATAGGGTTAATTGAATCTAACTTTGCAAAAGGTGAATCGTCTAATGAATATATTTATGTTTTGCAGAGACATTTATTCTTTGTTTTTGCGGTTTGCTATATCTTTCTCAAAATATGCAACGGAACTTCATAATATCATTCTAACCTAATTAATAGTACCAACATACTCTAAACAATTTTCGAAACATAATTTCATCGGCTGAAAAAGCTTAGAAAACTCGGAAACCATTGAAAAGTTTCAAGGTGATATAATTATTATCACCAGATTTAAAAAATCGTTTGTATGTCTCGATCCAAAACTTATGTCAAGTGATTTTGATTTTATCAGTTCATCAAATTGAATCTTCAAAAAATGAAATAATATTATCCCAAAATTATATCTCTGGAATCGTGAACTAAAGCATAATACAATGCAAGGTTTGTTTTCTCAATGACAATCAATTGAGAAGATATCAAACAATGAAGGATTATGATTAAACTCAAAAGTCCGTCCAAAATGATTTAACTACATTGGTGACACATATTATCTTATTTGCATTTGAACAAAAGTGTTCAGCCATTGTTATAGACCGAAAATAGATTTTTTCGGTTTTCTCTTCAAATAATTGAAAGAATGATACTATTATAGGTTTATTATATTATATAGCATATAATCATGCTATAGCCGAAAATTATAAGTTTTGAGAAGATTGAATATAACACAAATAAATTTGAATGTAAGTTAAATTGCTTGTTGTTTTTAATAGATATTTAATGAGAAATCCAATATTGCAAAATTCAAATTGAATGATTGAAAGAACAGAAAAAGTCATTCTTTTCAATTTCGAATATGTTTCATTGTATTTATAATTATATGGCAAATAAGATATTTAAACTTGATTTTTGAAGGAAAATTCACAAAATTGAATAAATTCAAATAATTTTTATTCAAAAATAAACTAGTTATTTCAGTTTAATACTAATTATCTATTCAAACTACAAAGTTTGTAATTTAAAATATTTTGTGAGATCAGATTGAATTAATTCAAGGTTCTTTTCAATTAATATTAATGACTATATTACGCATTTTCGAACATTCTAAACCAAATATATAAAAATGGGAGACGAATGTTAAATTTGCTAGACATGGGGGAGTTGTCTGCAAAGTTTTAGCTCTTATCTCTAACAAAAAATTAATTTTTAAAAAAATGACCGAATACGTTTCACAGCGAGAAAAAAATAAAAGGCAAGATAGAATTTTCTAGACATAAAGAAGTTGTTTACCGAGTTTTAGCTCTTATCTCTAACAAAAAATTAATTTTTAAAAAAATGACCGAATACGTTTCACAGCGAGAAAAAAATAAAAGGCAAGATAGAATTTTCTAGACATAAAGAAGTTGTTTACCGAGTTTTAGCTCTTATCTCTAACAAAAAATTAATTTTTAAAAAAATGACCGAATACGTTTCACAGCGAGAAAAAAATAAAAGGCAAGATAGAATTTTCTAGACATAAAGAAGTTGTTTACCGAGTTTTAGCTCTTATCTCTAACAAAAAATTAATTTTTAAAAAATGACCGAATACGTTTCACAGCGAGAAAAAAATAAAAGGCAAGATAGAATTTTCTAGACATAAAGAAGTTGTCTACCAAGTGTCAGCTGTTACTTCTTCTCAATACTGATATAAAATAAAAATCTTTATTATTTATTTAACCTTTATTGTTTCATTAAACTTCATTTATTTTATATTATAGTTTTATTCTTTTAGCTATTTGTAAAATAATCTAATTTTATATCATCATTTTACCGGATTATTCTTCAGTACATCGATTGTGTATCTAAAATAATATCATTATCCTTATTCTGTTTTTTCCAAAATTCTTTTAAATATCTTTTTTGGTTAGATTACTTTATACTTTTTACTTTTATTTTTTAATTTCAAAAAAAATTTGGTGATTGTTCTATTCTGTTACAATGTGCATTATCATATTCTAATGAATTATTCATTACATACATTTAAAAAAACTTGTTAAAAATGAAATTAAAAAATTATGTTTATTATTACGCTGTGAATGTGTCAACAGCAGTCATGCCTGTATCTGTATCCCATATTTGCCACAACCTTTCTGTATCTGCATTTGTGTATTTCGGTTTCAGCTGATACATTTGATTTGGCGTGTAATTTGTTCCAGTTAATGGATTAATTAGGAGATCTTCATGCGGTGTGTTATTATTGTACTCCCAAATAAAGGCAGGAATAGTCTGAATGCTTTGGCAGCGCTCCAATGTCGGCCAGAATCTCTCAATCTTCCCATTTTGGTAGGGAGAATGAGAGTCTGTATGCCGCCATTGGACGCCCCAAAGATCAAGTAGATCTTGAAAGGCGCCCCTATTTTCTGAACCGTTGTCGGTCCAGAAACAATAAGGGGCGCCAAATTCAATGAAGGCGGAAGCCGCAACGTTCGCTGTCGTCGCTGCCAGCATATCTGGTATTTGTATACACGCTAGGACTTTGCGGCTAAAATTGTCGATTATGCCATAAATATACTGGCCACGAACACCCCTAAAATAATGAACATCTGCGTGCCAGATAAGATTGGGTGAAAGCGCCCAATATCTTACTGCTGTTTCTGGCCCGGCATGCTCTAATCGCGTCTTGGTGAAATGATTTTCTTTGAAGTATCTGCGTACTTCTCTATAAGATACATCAATTTGTTGTAATTTCAAACGTTTCCATTGTTTTGTTTGACCACAGGGAAAGGCCCAGTGGTCATGTATCACAGCAAGAGCTTTGATTTGGTCGTAGGGATTGACCCTACGACCTTTCTTGCCTTTAGGCAATGGGATATTCTGTAAGCTAAATTGATTTTGTAAAAAAGATTTTGAAACATCTAAATATTTGAAATCATTTGATTGAAGGGTTGGGGCGATGGGAACATGGGTGCAAGCTTCTTCCCATGTCATTTTACCTTCTTCAATCTGATTGGAAATACCAATTAGGTAAATTCGATCGACATACCCTTTGTAAGGATTCATTCTAATGAAGTACGTTAACAATCAAAATATTCTATAAGTGTCTAGTATGGAATTCAAAAGAATAAAGAAAATGGTAACGTAAATAAACGTATTATGAAATAATTTATAACTAAAATGAAAAAAAGAAAAAATAATAAGTAAAGTGACTGGAAATGAAAATTAAAATCAGTGTACAGTTTTATTTTTTTCTCGCTGTGAAACGTATTCGGTCATTTTTTTAAAAATTAATTTTTTGTTAGAGATAAGAGCTAAAACTCGGTAAACAACTTCTTTATGTCTAGAAAATTCTATCTTGCCTTTTATTTTTTTCTCGCTGTGAAACGTATTCGGTCATTTTTTTAAAAATTAATTTTTTGTTAGAGATAAGAGCTAAAACTCGGTAAACAACTTCTTTATGTCTAGAAAATTCTATCTTGCCTTTTATTTTTTTCTCGCTGTGAAACGTATTCGGTCATTTTTTTAAAAATTAATTTTTTGTTAGAGATAAGAGCTAAAACTCGGTAAACAACTTCTTTATGTCTAGAAAATTCTATCTTGCCTTTTATTTTTTTCTCGCTGTGAAACGTATTCGGTCATTTTTTTAAAAATTAATTTTTTGTTAGAGATAAGAGCTAAAACTCGGTAAACAACTTCTTTATGTCTAGAAAATTCTATCTTGCCTTTTATTTTTTTCTCGCTGTGAAACGTATTCGGTCATTTTTTTAAAAATTAATTTTTTGTTAGAGATAAGAGCTAAAACTCGGTAAACAACTTCTTTATGTCTAGAAAATTCTATCTTGCCTTTTATTTTTTTCTCGCTGTGAAACGTATTCGGTCATTTTTTTAAAAATTAATTTTTTGTTAGAGATAAGAGCTAAAACTCGGTAAACAACTTCTTTATGTCTAGAAAATTCTATCTTGCCTTTTATTTTTTTCTCGCTGTGAAACGTATTCGGTCATTTTTTTTAAAAATTAATTTTTTGTTAGAGATAAGAGCTAAAACTCGGTAAACAACTTCTTTATGTCTAGAAAATTCTATCTTGCCTTTTATTTTTTTCTCGCTGTGAAACGTATTCGGTCATTTTTTTAAAAATTAATTTTTTGTTAGAGATAAGAGCTAAAACTTTGCAGACAACTCCCCCATGTCTAGCAAATTTAACATTCGTCTCCCATTTTTATATATTTGGTTTAGAATGTTCGAAAATGCGTAATATAGTCATTAATATTAATTGAAAAGAACCTTGAATTAATTCAATCTGATCTCACAAAATATTTTAAATTACAAACTTTGTAGTTTGAATAGATAATTAGTATTAAACTGAAATAACTAGTTTATTTTTGAATAAAATTATTTGAATTTATTCAATTTTGTGAATTTTCCTTCAAAAATCAAGTTTAAATATCTTATTTGCCATATAATTATAAATACAATGAAACATATTCGAAATTGAAAAGAATGACTTTTTCTGTTCTTTCAATCATTCAATTTGAATTTTGCAATATTGGATTTCTCATTAAATATCTATTAAAAACAACAAGCAATTTAACTTACATTCAAATTTATTTGTGTTATATTCAATCTTCTCAAAACTTATAATTTTCGGCTATAGCATGATTATATGCTATATAATATAATAAACCTATAATAGTATCATTCTTTCAATTATTTGAAGAGAAAACCGAAAAAATCTATTTTCGCTCTATAACAAAAGTGTTCAGCCATGAAATTCAATGAAACGTAAACTAAATTGCGAAATTGTACTCGTAATAAGATTGTCTAAATTTGAAATTTTTAAAAGTTCCAATTTTGATTGGGTATTGTAAATTTTTATTTTTTGATTGGGTTTTAAGGGATTTCTGACAAACCGAAATTCACCCTCAATTCAGTGGCTTGAAATTTGACAGGGTTTGAATGTAGTTACGGGAAAATTCTGAAATTACTTGTGGAAAGCAAAATGTGACATTATTAGAACATGCTTTCTAAATCCAACCTCTCCGTCAATGAGAAACCAACTCAGTACAGAACATTGTTTACCGAAGAAGAAGATAATCTTCTTAGGAAACTTGTTGAACAGTACGGTGAAAACCAATGGGAATATCTAAGTCGTCAAATAGGAACAAGATCATCTAGACAATGCAGAGAAAGATGGACTAATTACCTTAGTCCAAGGCTTTCACAAGGTCCTTGGAGTAAAGATGAAGATAGACTCCTCTTCCATAAAGTTAAAAAATACGGAAAGAAGTGGGAATTACTAGTTAGATTTTTCCCAACACGCTCGCGTAACAACATTAAGAACAGATATAACACTATTGTTAGAAAAGGTCTTGGTCTAGGTCTTGAAGTCACAACTATTGAAGGTTTCATACTTTCAGCTGAACGAGTTGAGTCACGCAACAGGCCAGCAACTAGTAGTAAGAAGGATCTTAATGTCAATGTTCCTCAAATTAACCCTATTGAGAAATATTCTATCCAGAATTTCTTGATCTAATTCAGAAAGAATTTATATTATCTTGTTATTATTTTCGGTTTTGTTGTAGATTTATCTAAATATTACCATTATGGTATTCTTTTTATCGAGCTTCATAATTTTCCCATGATTGTTCAATTTTTGTTGAAATTAATAATTCAATTCAGTCAGGATATTTGTGAAGTTTACAAAAATTTTGAATAGCTTGATGGTATTTCCTCTCAATCTTAAATTCATGTTTAACCTTAGTATCTTTCACACATAGTTGGTTCTAATCATATTTCCTCTGAAGCCTCAAGGTCTCTCATAATATGGAAATGAAGTTCCAACTTTCTCCTATCTTTATCTCCATTTAGAGTTACGATTAACTTCAACGATCACCCCAAAATGTATACAATAGTTTTCAGAAGTTTTTTTTTCAAATTTACGATAACACATCTCCAATTTCTAACGTTGGGTTTTTTACTCTTGTTTAAAAAAATATATGCCTCAAAGATATTTGGACTATATTTGATATCGAACAAGTAAATAATTTTGAATTTTGTCATGAATTCCGATCAATTTCTTTTGAAAATCAGTAGTTGAGCCATATAACTATAAATATGAGCATAAATTATTATCTCTATTATAATATTGCCTCTAAATTAAATATATCCAGTTTACAGAACCCTCCGAGAATCTTTCATTGATTGAAGATTGGATAACTATAAAAATATTATTAAAACAAACATAACTAAGGATGTCAATTTGGAAGAAAAGTGAGAAAATTCCTAAAATGCTAAAAATGAATTTCCCAAACGTATTTTTTTATCTCATTTTTTTGATTTTGAAAAAAATTTGGAGAGAAGAACTCTTCGTTTTTGAATTTTGTCAAGATGCTTTTAAAGTATATTAGACACATGTATTGATATTACTATTTTTGTATATTTTGAGAGAAAATCCCTAAAAAGTGAGAAAATCTGAGACGGTTTGAGAAAATATATAAACTATTGAAAATTTGAATTAAACTTCTAATTTGGAAAAAAGAAATTTGGAAAGAAGAAAATTCAAAAATCGAGATTTAGACTCAGTATCAAATGGAGAACAAAATGTTTCTTCATATGAAGGAAAAAAATTTTCTTGTGAAGAAATAGAGTTTTTAAAATTTTATTGTATGTAATGAAATAAACAAATATTAAAATTATTTTTTGATAACAAGAAAATTCCCAACAGAAAATATTTGAGACAAAGAAAAAAAGAAAATTGAAAAATATTACTCTCCTTTACATTTCATGAGATTTTCAATTTATTTTCATAAAATTGACAATTTTATACGTTTAGATGAAAATAAGTGATTTTGCTTGAAATAAAAATTATTGTTTGTTTACAGCTATCAAACAGATTTTTGCTATTTTGATTAAAATTTGTTAATCAAAATAATAATTTTTTTCTAAATATCTTAAATATCTGGATCACTCACTGATACGATGAATTAAACGATAAAAATAATACAAACTCAACTAAGTTTCCTGTCTTTCAACCAAAAAATATTATGCAATTTAAATTAAATTGTTTATTCAAATATAAAACAAAGATGAAGTAATTACAGTTATCATGGACTTTATGAATAACTCTGTAATTGGCTCAGATTTTCGTAAAAATATTTTTATTAAAATCGATAAGAATATGTTTACCTACTATCACCACATATCTATAAACAAGAGTAGAGTGATTTTTATCATCGAAACTTTTTAAAAGCTGTAAGCTGGAAGTAAAAATCTTGTTTTTTTCTGAGTTAGTTGTAGAACTATTGATGCCCGAGTTATAATTGTGATGTAGAAGGATGTCAATGTACTGACTGAAGGATATGAAGTGAATTGAATTTCATTGAATTTCAATTTGATCAAAATTTGTTGAAATGATATGAATGTGTCAATATCTGTATGACTCTCCTTCACTCCTTCCCTATTCTTTCGAGAACGAAGCTAGCTCAGCTTTCGCTGAGCGAATTGACACTTTTGATGCCCTAAACGTACATGCTCTCAAATTTATCGAAAAAATAAAACTACCTAAACTCGTATATTCTTATTTTAAATATGATATTATCCTTAGATTCCACACTAGAATATATTTAAATCAACTTTTAATAAAGTTCGAATCCTGCGCGTCTCACTTTTTAAATTTTCCAAACGGAAAATTATATTCTCCTAAAACGAAAACAATTTTCCGAATTGACATCCTTAACATAACTTACTAATTCACTTGTATTCCACGACGAAATTTGATTCGATAGCAATTCTCACAGTCAATTGATTGGTGAACCACTTAGCGTTACTCTTGAATATTTTTATTATATTTTTCGTATTAATCAGTGTAATGTTAGACATTATTGAGTATTTAGATCTACAAAATCGATATTTTTTTTTGATAAAGAATTTTTCTTCATCAAGTTCACAATCAAACATGATAAAAAAATGGTATTCAATAATGTAAATTTAATTATCATATTTAAATATGATCTGTTACAATGTCATGTTAAGTGAAAAAAAATCGGCAAACCCAAATTTTCGCTAAAAGTGACAGGAAAAAAAAAGTTTAGTATTAAAAAAAAGACCGATGAGAGCTTCGTTCGAAATATAGAGGGAACTGAGAATGCGCAACCATTCTCAGGGAATATTGGATGCTATTCCCGTTCCCTCTGTATGGAAAATTGAGGTTTTCAAAGGGAGTTAAAATAATATCAAATTTATACTAATTTACTTCAAAATACAAAAGTATTTGACAGCTAAAATTAGTTACTTTAGCAAGCCTATCAATACCCTTTTACGATTATTGCTACTTTTTCGAAATAAAAGTAAAAACAAATTTATACTAATTTACTTCAAAATACAAAAGTATTTGACAGCTAAAATTAGTTACTTTAGCAAGCCTATCAATACCCTTTTACGATTATTGCTACTTTTTCGAAATAAAAGTAAAAACAAATTTATACTAATTTACTTCAAAATACAAAAGTATTTGACAGCTAAAATTAGTTACTTTAGCAAGCCTATCAATACCCTTTTACGATTATTGCTACTTTTTCGAAATAAAAGTAAAAACAAATTTATACTAATTTACTTCAAAATACAAAAGTATTTGACAGCTAAAATTAGTTACTTTAGCAAGCCTATCAATACCCTTTTACGATTATTGCTACTTTTTCGAAATAAAAGTAAAAACAAATTTATACTAATTTACTTCAAAATACAAAAGTATTTGACAGCTAAAATTAGTTACTTTAGCAAGCCTATCAATACCCTTTTACGATTATTGCTACTTTTTCGAAATAAAATAAATTTATTATCAAAAACCTTTTTTTTCTTAGTAAAAATAAAAATGTTATTTTATATCAAGTTTTTATTCATAAATTTTTATAATGTTGTATAAATTTGAAGGTGGAAATCTGTAATAATTTTATCTTGAAAAGACTTGGCATTCTCAACAATGAATTGAGGGGTATTGCATCCAAATTCTGTAATTTGCGTGAGAATACTAAGCTTGATTTCCATTGGGATACTTAATTTCGAAAAATACTGGGTCATTCGTTTTTGAACCTTTGCTGCCTTGACAACTTTATCAAGTAGGTCATCTAAACCCAATTGAAGCGTATTTAAGTTTGCTGATGAGTTAACTATTAACGATTTAATTTTATCAGTGAGCATTATACATTTTTCTGTATCCAGTCTGATTGTAGACTTTTTTGGCTTTTTTTCAGATGGCAACGGATTTGGAATTTTGTCTCTGAGCCTTATATCTTGAGAAATTCTGTAATAAAATGAAGGAACGATAAAATCGATTAATTTCATCACAAATCGATCAAATCTCATGAAAATTGTTCCGCCAAAGTAGTAATATTTAATTTTTTTGTTAATCGATTCTGAAATGTTATTTGTGAGAGCTAAATTTTCATCTCTTTCAGCGGCTGTCCATCTTTCTTGGTTTGATATCCATTGATTTTGTATGTATTTTGAAAATTCTGGGAATTTTTCGGCTATTTCCAGAATTTTTTTGAACGTTGGTTCAATCCATTCTTTCTTGCCATTTCTGCCGTATGCAAGATAGTTCATTTTTGTATCTAATATCAATTTGTCTGAACTCTCAAATGCATAATCTTTCAAATTTTTTCTGAACGCCCTCATTACATGAACTGCACACCAATGAAGGATAACTTCTGGAAAAGAGTTGATAATCGCATTTTCGATTTCTTGTGCACAATCTGACATAAAATATTTTGGTTTTACTTTTGCCCAGTTAAAAAATGCCTTGAGACAGAATGCAATATTTTCTGAAGTGTTTGGATAAACGACAAATTGAAAAATTGGGAATGCATGTGTATTTGGAAATTTGGCTGATATCATGTAAAACAACATTTTAAATTCAAGTAATGAATGGGTTGCATCAATAAAATGCTCTTTCACAATTTTGATTATGTCCAGAAATTTGAAAGAAGCATAATAAAAGATTAATTTCTTTGGTTTGTTGTAATTATCGACATCGAAATAAATTAAATCTTTTGGTGACTCTTGTTCTTTGATACCCTTAAATAATTGAGTTGACTTGAATTGATTATCATCGTACTTTTGAATACCTTTGATCTTTTTATTTCCTTTTTCCTGAATTGTTTTCATTTGATCTGAAGATGCATTCAAAAAAGATGGCCTGTTAAGTGGATCATCCAGATCAAGTTTTTTGTCGCATTCAATTTGAGCCATTTTCGGATCACCCCCTGTTTTATAAAATTAATAAGTACCCGACGATAGCATTGTGATAATGTGTGGTATTTCTTTGTCTCATCTTTGATTTGATTGTGATTATGTGTTCCATTATATTCTGTTAGGATATATTCTTCATCATCCTTTAGAAATGAGATACATGCTTCACATTTATCTGCACTGCACCTGAATTTTAATTTTGTTCCCCCTAAATTTGGATTTTTTTTAATTGATATGGACAACCTGCATGGCATTCGTTATCAATGACAGCTTTCATAGCATCTATATAAGATAGCCTTTCTTTAAGTTCGCATGGTGCATCGATATGCATCAAAAAAATGAAATGAAATTTCAATATCAAAAAAAGCACAAAATTTGAAAAAATTCACAAATCTCGGTTTCTGAAAGAAAATGGCCTCTTAAACTTTGTGCATATATTCATCTATAAGACACATTGTATCCATATATTATTTAGCCAACACAACTTATCTGGTATCGAGAAAATTCAAAAAAAGCACAAAATTTGAAAATTGCTCGGTTCTACATTCAAAATAAATTTCATTAATTTTTACGTACATATTAAGGTACTTATCTTCTACATATATAATCTTCATTAGATATATACATGATAAATAAAATTCATAAAACATTAAAAATCAAAAAATTAGATGAACCTTGGCAATTAAACTTTATTAAATAATAGTTGTTTATAAATTATATTATATTATCATTTAATATTATTTTGATAATGAAGATTTTATTTTGCAATAATATAAACGAAATTTTTTACCTTATGAACTTTTGATGGAAATATGCAAATTTAAAATAATAAAGAAAGCCGCGAGCGAAGCGATCGGCTTAGGTCTAAGATTTTGATTCAAATCTTTGCTTATATTCCTTAAATTCTTTATGAAACTCGCAACAGTTCCATAAAAAATTTTAAATTCTAAACTGTCGAAATTACCGATCGGTAATCACACCCTTCACGGGTGTGTCACTTTTTACAAGCGTGTCGCTTTTAGCTAAAATTACCCCTACTCAAAAAAATCCACTATCGTCAGAAATAATTGAATGCAAAAAATGTGGCAAAAATTTACACGATTATTTTACTTATATTATGATTTGCATCATAAATTATATTTCCATAAAAACACAACGATTAATATCGTCAAGTGAAATCAATTGATAAATGAGCAAGAATTTTGAACCTCTTTCCGACCCAGCGTCGATCGTACAGTGGGGAAACTACAGAATTACTGTGCTTACTAATAGGTGCATACGTATTGAATACAATTCTGAGAAAAAATTTGTAGATCAAGCAACAATATCATTTATAAATCGTAAAATGCCTGTTGTTCAATTTGAAAGCATTCCAACAGATGAGCATCTAACAATTAAAACAGATACTTTGACTTTGATTGCCAAAAGTAAAGAATGCCAACCAAATGAGGAGAATTTCCAAATTTTTGCAGAAAAATTTGCATGGAAATTTGGCACAAAGCCAGAGAAAGATCTTTTCGGAACAATTCGTACATTAGATATGGTCACAGGCTCTTGCCCACTCGGACCTGGCTTAATCTCACGTGATGGCTTTACATTTTATGAAGATAAGTCAGCATACATCTTTGAAGATGGTTCTGTTCAACCGAACACATCAGAAATCGATTGCTACTTCTTTGGATATGATCATGACTACAAAGTCTGTCTCCATGACTTCCTACAGATGAGTGGCAAGAATCCAATCATTTCTCGTTACGCCTACGGAATCTGGTGGTCCAGATACTGGCCATACACTTCCCAAGAAATGATCAACGTTGCCGACGAATTTATCAAGCACAATATACCTCTTTCCGTCTATGTCATTGATATGGACTGGCATTGCGACGGCTGGACAGGTTATACATGGAATAAGAAATTAATTCCAGATCCACAGAACCTTCTTGACGAATTACACAAGCGCGGCCTCCAAGTTACAATGAATCTCCATCCAGCGGAAGGAATTCAGAGCCACGAGATGCAATATGAAAAGATGGCGAAAAGGATGGGCGTAACACCACCAGAACCAGTTAAATTCTGTGGTTCAGATCCTAAATTCATGACCAACTACTTCGATTGTGTCCTCCATCCCCTTGAAGAACAAGGAGTTGATTTCTGGTGGATTGAT
The DNA here is from genome assembly GCF_026262505.1 of Trichomonas vaginalis G3. Classification (NCBI taxonomy): domain Eukaryota; phylum Parabasalia; order Trichomonadida; family Trichomonadidae; genus Trichomonas; species Trichomonas vaginalis. Next base: position 25,297,724 of record NC_067204.1, on the reverse strand, counting down.
TGGCAACAACAAAACGACGAAAAGGTTGATCCACTCATTACTCTCAACAACTGGCACTTCAAGGACAACGGACGCAAGAGAAGACCACTCATTCTCTCAAGATGGTGCGGATTAGGTGGCCAAAGATATCCTATCGGATTTTCTGGCGACACTTTTGTTGAATGGTCATCATTACAGTTCCAACCATATTTCACAAGCACTGCTGCCAACATTGGCTTCAACTACTGGTCACATGACATTGGCGGCCACTACGGCGGACACGAGACAGGCGAATTGTACCTCAGATGGGTTCAAACAGGTGCATTATTCCCAATATTGAGAATGCACTCAAACAGAAACATTTTCCACGAAAGACTTCCATGGGGATACGAGAAAACCATTGAAGAACTCGCAATCAAAGCAATGCAGTTCCACTGCAAACTCACACCTCTCTTCTACTCACTTTCCTTCGGTGATCAAATCATTAAGCCAATGTACTATGATTACCAGGAAAGTGAATCCGCTTATAACTGTCCTTCTCAATTTTTGATCGGCAATGATATCATTGCATGTCCAATTACAAATCCAATTGACAAGGATTTAGGACATTCGTTCATCGCAGTCTGGTTGCCAGATGACTCCCTCTGGTTCGACTACCAGACAGGAAGACAGTACAAAGGTGGTTGGCACATGATTTACGGAAATCTGTCAACAATTCCACTTTTTGTGAGAGCTGGCGGTTTGGTTCCATTGCAGGACAAGAAGGAAGCAACTTTCGAGGTCTTCCCATGCGGAGAAACATCTTTCACTGTAATTGACGATGATGGTGGTTTGACAAACGGTTCTGACAGCTTCAAGACAAAGGTGACAACAAAGATGACAGAAGATGCCTTCGAAATCAAGTTCGAAGGCGAAGGCAACCAGAAATTCATCAAAGACAAGAAAGTTATCGTAAAAATAAGACAAACTGAATCAGAAAAAGTGACATTTGAAAATTGCCGTGCTGAAAAAGTGACACTTGAAAACAACACACTTACAATTATTTTGAAATCGTACAAGTATCCATTTACTATCAAGCACAACTTAGTGTTGTCGAAGTACGAGAAACCATTGCCCCAAGACATCTTCAATTTCATCAAACCAATGGATCTTGAGATGTGGGTTAAATTCCATTTGTATCAAGATTTGGAGAAGAATGGTTTCATCGCATCTTTGGAACAGCAATACTTGCCACCAAAATTATTGATGCACTTGTTGTATTACACGAAAGACTGCGGTTTCTACGAATATCCAGATGATACAGGTGTTGATGCATCAGTAATTTTCTCAAATTGCGATGATTTCGAGTACAATTTAGTCAGAGTTTCTGATCGCTACAAAGTTGAAACTGTTCATGATTTCGTTCCAAAGAACGGTTTGATTTTCAGGAGATCACAGGAAAAGGCTCAAAAGTGCAAGACGTTTGATATCCTGGAGTCTAGAACTGATTTGACATACGGATTTGGTCCTTTCACTTTCAAAGTTGAATTTTAAATTTTTTTTATTATTTTTATTTTTATGAACATTTTTTATCAAGAATTTAAGGCTGCACTTACTTCAAATTTTTGACAACTTGGGTGAAGCGTCATGCAGTAGGGGCGTAAGTGGTGCATTACACTTCTTCTCCAAAGCAATTATGATTCAAATATTTAATAGTGTTTACATCACAATCATATATAAAAGTACTGTGACTAGATCTGAGTATCCAAAATCTAATACAAAGTGGAAAATATGCATATAAAATTAGAACAATATTGATAATTCACGCCTGTAAAAACGGATAGTAGAGGCGACCCTTAAGGCTTAAGGGTGCACTTACCACTTTCTGACATTTTCTCAATTTTTTTGACACACAAGCTTTCTATCCCAATATTCTAAGGTCAAAAGCTATTATGTTTTGTCAGGAGAAAGTAACTATTAATCATTAAATAGTGCCTAATATGTCTGTTATATATTTCTGCTGTTAAAATATAGATATATTGATTTTTAAAGAGCATGTCAGATTGTAGTAATTGCACCATTAAGAGAATTGAGATTTGAAAATATATGAAAACAATTTTTATTTCATTTACCAATTAAATCTTGATATGTGGTGATTTGTATTAATTGATTTTTAGGAAATGGATACAATAGAACAAGTAAAAATGAATCAAGAAGAAAGCTAAATGTTTGGGTCAAAAGTACTGAAAATTGAATCATTAGTTTCATTATCGTCTTCAAAGTTATTAAATTGTTCTTCATCTGATATTATCTCAATGTCTTGGATTTTATTTACAAATTGTTGATCAATTTTTTGAGACGAATTGAATTCACTATTTATTTGAAGAATTGGAATAGGATGATCCACTGCTTCATTGAAAGGTTTGCTATATCTTTTCAGATCTGCTGTGATTCGGTCATAATTTCGAGGGCATTTTTTCTTTAGAATAATTATCCCTTTGGGGTTACATTCATAATAAATTTCATTTTGGCTTTGATAATCCCATGTAACACGTACCATTATCCTCTTCACCATTACTTTGCTCTTCTTCATTCAAAAATGATATTAACAAAATTTTAAAAGCAATTTTTTGCCTACTTTTTTTTGACGAGAAATATTATATTTCTGTGCGGTAGAATGGAGTCAGAAATCGCCCATCCACGGCTCCTCTCCCTCGGCAATATTAAGAACGTATCATATTCAATTTGATATTCTTTTCTCTCCTTTTCTTCTTTTCTGTTCTCTATTTTTCTGCATTTTCTTCTTTACTCCTCTTTCTTTTTTTGGCTGTTGAAGATCTTCGATATTGATTGTGGGAAAAGTATCAAAATCAAACAATGTATGCCTTTCTCAAACTCAACATACGATGGATCTAGTAGGAACGCTCTCAAAAAGCCTGAAATAGCTCTAGTAACTCAATAAATAAATGCATGAAAAAGTAGTCATTGCTGACAGCGTATGTCTTTAAGCATATACGCTTTCGAGTAGATAGATTCACACAATCATTTGGCATATTTCTTCTGAGTTCTTTTAAATAATGGAAGGACTGGAAGAACTTTACTCATTGAAGATGTAAACACATTACTTTGCATTAACATAATACAATGTAATGAATATGTATAAAAGGAAAATTAAGTTAATTTTTGACATTTTTTTGTGTTTCATGAATTTCTTATTCATTGCTTTAGTTTGTCTAATTTTATCATTACTATCAGCAGTATGGTCATTATTAACAACTAAGCAATGGCTTGATAAGGCAAATCTTACATTTTTATTACAAGATTTCATAAATGCGGAAACGTATTCTATCGGCTTAATACTCCTTTCAATAATTTCTCTTGTACTAACAAAGCTTACATTAGGCAAAATACAGATTACAGTAACAGCTGCAATTATTTTTGCATCTGCAATGGTTCAATATTACTATGGTTTATCTTTTAAACTATACCCAGAAGCTATAATATCCTCAAAATGGGAGTCTTGGCTCCAATTATTAAACCAAAAAGAAATAATTGCTATTCAGGAGTTTTTCCAATGCTGCGGCTTCTTCAAATCATACGAATTTATTAAAGATAAATGTACATTACCATATGCGAATGCATGTTATCCTACATTGATGTCAAATTTGCGAAATAATTTTTTGACAACGGGAACAATATTCTTACTACAAGCTTCTCTAATACTGATTGCATTAGGCTTCATATTTGTTGTTGGAAGAACTCGGAGACATCATTCAAACAGAACACATAATCAACTTATTTCCAATACACCAGAACCAGTATTTTGAGTTGCTTACTTCCAAAAATATTCTTTATTACAAGTAGATTTGCTTCTACCATTATTATATTATTGTTTAGATATATTGATTCAATATATCAGATTTTCTTGCTTAGATTTGTCTTTATATTAAATGCTTTGTTGTTTTGTTTATTAATTTTTATCAATCTTTTATAATTTTTTATAAATGCATTTGAGGTTAAACCATTAATATAATTACTATCCAATATGGACCATTATAAATTGAAGACTACTTAGATCACTAAAAGTAGTATATATTTTTCGAATTGAATTCATTTCCGTAATGTGTAACAAATTCCATCATTCATAATCAAGCAAGCTTCATAATAAACATTGGTTGACTTAAACATAGCAATTATTGAATTGGAAAACGTAATTTTATGTGTAAATAGGAAAATATAATTAATAATATAAACAGTTTATTATATATGATTAGTCATCATCAACCCCAGCCTTTGATAGAATCTCTTCGCAAAGAATTGCATGTTGCTCAAATTTTTGATCTGTTTCTGCCATTTCTGAAATATCTTCTATGGTTGACAAGTCAGAAAACTGTTCTCCATATTTTATTTTGAGTTCTTCACTCTGCATTACGTAGTCAAGAAGCAAATTAAAGATATTTAAGTAATAAAGAGCAGCATCAGCATTTGAAGTTGATATAATTTCAATGCTCATTAGAAATTCCTTATCTAGGAGCATTTCTTTCTGTTCATTATCCAATTCTGAAAAAGATGAAAAAATTATCTTCATAATTTGTATTTTTGAACCAGTATTGACTTGATCATATAAAGGTAATAACTTACTAAATACATTTTCTATCTGCAGCGGACTTTTATCAGCTGAAAAAAGATTTGCCATTTTTTCTAAGAAAATTACATCACAATCGTCACTCCATCCATGGAACTTGGACCATAGAAGATCCCAGTTAAGAATTCTCCCTACAAAGAATGGTCCATCTTGTAATTGATTAAATACTAATAATAATTCAAGGAAATTTTGAACAAAATCTTTCCAAACACTGTTATAATACAATGGATTTGGATCTGGAAGTCGTTCTATGCATTCACCCATCAATCCGATAAATTCTTGCATATGATCATCAATTGACGTAGATTTTAACGCATTTATCAAAAGAAGATAAAGATTGCATGCTATAGAAATAATCTGAATGTCATCAGAGTTCATTAAGCTCTGTAAATGCTCCTGGAGTTGATGATAAAGTTCCTCATGAAAAGTTTCATGTTCTTTATCGTAAAGATAGAAATATTGACATAAACCAAATAAAGTTTGACAAACATATGGTTTAATGATCTTTGGTGAATGTAAAGAATATTGTAGCATTATTTCGATGGCGTATTGCATTTTTTCTATTTCATACATACATGAAGTAGCTAGATTCGATAATGTTGCTAATAAACCCATTACTATATCATATTTTGCTTTTTCTTTGAGAGTATTATCCGGAATTTGCATAAGTGAAGTGGATAATAAAAAGGTATCATCTGGTTCTATAATTCTTTTGATCAATAAATCTATTGCATTCTTTTGGAAATATGCCTGAAGAAGATCTAAATCATTTGAATTTGAAATATAGTTATAAATACGTGAAACCTCTACTAATACATCTTGATCATTGAATAAAACAAAATATTCGTATAGAATATTGGCAAATTTGGTTTGTGACTTCAAAAATTCAAATAATTGTAGATTATTGCAATGTATTCTAATTACTCTACTAATACTTGCTAATATACCAATAACTGTAACTGGTTTTTCATCTAATGTATCTTGAAATATTGAAATTAAGTAATCAATTTGTGAAGCCATTTCAATTGGCGAAAATGGCACAAGATTATCGAAGAAACTATAATCATTTCTATTACTTGCCCCATCTTGTGATTCTTTATTGATTTCATTATTTTCTTCTAAATGATTATCATTCGATGGGTCTTCCATATTTTTAAATGGAAACAAATTGAATCGTATCATATGACACTGTAGATGAAAGACAAAATAGTAAGACAATTGTTCGCTTTTTTCACGTTTTCAGTATAAGATTGCGAAACAATGTGCCATTCCTGGAACCATGCGCAGGCAATATCTCCAAAAATGACACATAGTGACATGAAACCGTGTAATGTTGCACTTTGTCAGTATGAATCTCCCGATATACCGTTCATTTTTAATTTGTTTCATATTCATAAACCCTATGTACACACATCAACATATTATTCGTAGATGCACAGATTTATACTGAAATATTCATATAGAAGGACCTATAATAAGCTTTTAATATATTATGTAATGCTTTTATATTGAATTCGATTTATATACCACAATGCAGAAGCTTTGAAGCTATTTTTCAGCTTATACTTCAATGCTCTCACATGCAGAACCCTTAATTTCAATCTTTTATTTTCAAAACAGAGAAATATAAGACATAAATGATCAAACTCGTTATACATTAGTATAATACTTACAAACTATCAATAACTCCAAATAATTACCCCTTCAAATTTTCGTAGCTGAACCGATTGCTCAAAATTTTGTCATAAATTCGAATGTTAAATACACATTCTTATGCAAAATCCTATTCTGTTTTCATTTTTTAACAAGCAACACCATTTTGGGAAAATTTTCCAAAAGTTGTTTTTCGCATTTGTGATAATCATGCCTTGTTCCTAGTGAATATCTTATTCTCGACGAAAATTCACAATATACATCCCGCTAACTATAAACCTATTCGATCAGATAATATTTTTCATAAAATTGAGAAGGTCATTCAAATATTTGAGAGAATCAATCAAAATTTTGAAGGCCGATAGTACCGATCGAAAGTGAGAAGTTTACACGACCACTTAAATGTTAAGTAGTGTTGCCAGGAGTACATCATCCTTATTCAGCCGTGGCTTTGCCGCTGGTATGACACCAATTATTGGTATCGACCTTGGTACAACAAACTCTTGTGTTTCAGTTGTTGAAGGTGGCACACCAAAGGTTATTCAGAACGCTGAAGGTGTTAGAACAACACCATCAATTGTTGCTTTCACCAACACAGGCGAGAGACTCGTTGGTGAGCAGGCCAAGCGTCAGGCAATTACAAATTCAAAGTCAACTTTCTTTGCTACAAAGCGTTTGATTGGTTGTTCATTTGATGATGAAATGACTAAGAAATGCCGCGAAATGGTTCCTTACCAGATCGTTAAAGCCAAGAGCGGAGATGCTTGGGTCAAAGATGAGAAAGGAAACGAGTATTCACCATCCCAGATCGGTGCCTTCGTTCTCATGAAGATGAAGGAAACAGCCGAGGCCTATTTGGGCACTTCTGTTAAGGATGCAGTCATTACTGTTCCAGCTTACTTCAACGATTCACAGCGCCAGGCCACAAAGGACGCAGGCAAGATCGCAGGCCTCAATGTTATGAGAACACTCAACGAACCAACAGCTGCTGCCCTCGCTTACGGCACAGAACGTAAACAAGGCCAAACAGTCGCTGTTTTCGATCTTGGTGGTGGCACATTCGATTTTTCCATTCTTGAAATCTCCAAGGATGGCGTTTTTGAGGTCAAAGCTACAAACGGTGATACATTCCTCGGTGGTGAAGATTTCGATGCCGCTCTTATGAAGTACGTCATCCAAGATTTCCAGGCCAAGAACCAAATTGACCTTGCTAAGGATCCACTTGCCCTTCAGAGAATCCGTGAAGCCGTCGAAAAGGCCAAATGCGAGTTATCTTCTATGATGACAACAGAAATCAACCTTCCTTACATTACAGCTACAGGCGCTGGACCAAAGCACCTTCAGATGCCAATCACTCGTGCTACATTCGAAAAGATTACACAGCATCTCATCGCTCGTACAATCAATCCATGCAAGAACTGCCTCAAAGATGCCGGCCTTACACCACAGCAGATCAATGAAGTCATCCTTGTCGGTGGTATGACAAGAATGCCAAAGGTCATCGATTCCGTCAAAGAATTCTTCGGAAAGGATCCATTCCGTGGTGTTAATCCCGATGAAGTTGTCGCTATTGGTGCCTCCATCCAAGGCTCCGTCATGCGCGGTGATCACAAGGACATTGTTCTTCTTGATGTCACTCCACTTTCTCTTGGTATCGAAACAATGGGTGGAGTTTTCTCCAGATTGATCCCACGTAACACTGTTGTCCCAACAAAGAAGTCCCAGGAGTTCACAACAGCTGCTGATGGCCAGACACACGTAAACATCAGAGTTTTCCAGGGAGAAAGAGATCTCGTAGAAGGAAACAAACTTCTCGGTGAATTCACATTAGTAGGAATTCCTCCAGCACCACGCGGTGTTCCAAAGATCGAAGTCACATTCGATATCGATGCAAACTCAATTGTTCACGTTTCCGCCAAGGATAAACAGACAAACAAGGAACAACAGATGACAATCCAGCAACACGGTGGCCTTTCTCAGGATGAAATCGCTAAGATGGTCCAAGACGCTGAGAAACACGCAGCTGAAGACAAGAAGAAGCGTGAGATTCTCGAGAAGAAGTACGCTATGAAACAGTACATCAACGAGATCGAGAAGACAATTTCTGAAAACGAAAAGAAGTTGCCAGCTGACTTGTTGAAGAGAATCAGAGATTCTGTCAAGGATCTCAAGGATGCAATCGCTGGAAACGATGAAAAGAAGATCGAAGAGAAGTATGATGCTCTTAAGGCTGCATCAATGGAAATCTACAACGCTATCAGCGATAACAACACCAACAAGAACAAGAAGTAAGTTCTTATTAATTCTATTTACTGTATTCATTTTAATTAATAAAAATTTTATTATTTTTAATATTATTTCATTAATTTCGAGAAGGTTTTAAAAAGATACTTACAAATATTTAAAACCTTTCTCTTTGCACAGAAACTCCTGCAGACTATTTTAAAGCATTTTAATGAGTTCACTTTTAAGGATGCTCTTTCCAATTGCTGGATATATTTATTTTAACAGTAAAAAAGTTTAACAGCCGTATAAGGCACTATATAGTTATTATTATAACTTTTGATCTTAGAAAATTGTGAGGTAAAGTTTTGATGTCAAATAAACTAAGAGAAATTGAAGAAAAATAATAATATGATTGCATCTAAACAAAAAATGTATTATATATCAATTTGAATTTCAGGAAGTCCAATTTGGTTAATTGGTTCATCTGGATTCTCACTTAGCTCAATAACAGCGTTTCTTAGTACATCAACAGCAGCACAAAACTTTTCGTCATCTTCAAACTGTTCCTCCAAGTCATCAATTTTACTCTGAAATTCTTCACTGAGAAAAACTGGTTGGAAGAAGTTACTCTTCTGAAATGACTGTCCGGTGAATGTTTCTGTCTTGAAACTAACTAAATTTATGAGTTGTTTAATAACTAATAAAGCAGTTTCTTTATCTGATCCTTCTGCAGCATCTACAAGTTTATCAATCAATTCATTATTACCACATAATGTTATTGCACTTATTTGTCCTCCAATTTGTAATAAACCACAAATAAATTTAGAAATTTTCGTTTTCATCTCTGAAAATGAATTATCAAGCAATTCCAAGGTAGAACTAACAATGTTTGGCCAGCTGTCAACTATATTATTAACAGCTAACGTAATTAACTCTTGATCTTCGAAATCATCTTTAATTTTGTTGAAAGAATCAACAAGACAGCCTAAAACATTGTAAACTTCTTGTAAATACTCTTCAGTATTCGATTGGTCATATACAGTGAAGCTTGAGAAGAATGAAGAACTAATTACAAAAGGAGAAATGTAAATATTATGTAAAACAAGATTATGAACTAATTTCATGATGTTCACATTGATCTTTGGATCATCTTCGATCAAATCAAAGATATCTGTAAGAAAATCTTGGTTGTTAAAGATATCTGAAACTAATTCAAATTTTTTCTCAATAAATGTTGAAATTAAAACAATTGTATCAGAACTAAGGGTTTCTACTTGAAGACAATCCTTTAAATATGGTATGATACTGTTAATATATTCAACAAATTTTTCATTTGGAATTGAAATTTCCGAAAGTACTGGGATTATTTGCAAACAATGGGCCAATATAGTATTTCTTTTATTATCTGGTACATCTGAAGAGGAAGCAATTTCAAAACCTCGTGAAACTATGGAAATAAAAAATTCATATTCCAATTGATCTTTTACCATCTCAAAACCTTTTGCTATTGAAGAAACACATAAGAAACATAAACAAATTTGGTCTAAATCATTAGAATTATGAATGATTTCATGTAAATCTTCACAAATCTTTGGTGTGAAGTAAAGATTGATTTGTTTTTCATCTTGAGAAAGGCATATATTTAGTATTTCAAGTGAAAGCATTGATAATTCGAGAGATTCTTGGTTTTTAATTGAATCGAAAATTGCTCCTATGACTGTTTTAGGTAATTGATAGCATTTGGCTCCTGATTCGAAACATGAAATTATATCTCTTAATATGCCTATCCGATCGTTGACATTTTTCGAAAAAATACATTTAAAATTAAGATCATTGAAAGAAAATACATCCATTTCCTCATTTTGGCTATTTGCTTCATTTTCTCTATAGTTTCCTACAAGATCTGTTTTGTAATCATCATCCATTAATAAAAAAATGAAACTTTAAAATCCTATTTAGGCAATTAGTGGCGCGTTGCGCCAATAAAAATTTATTTGCTTCCTTTATTTTTCTGGGAATCTTTACTTGAAAAGTATTATATATAAGTTATTATGCCAATACACAACCTCACACATCATAATCCTTTTAAGATATCGAGAAACGCTTAGTTTGAGCCTGGTTTCTGAAAAAAATCAAAGAAAGTTCTGGGTCTAAAAAAATTGATATAAAAAGTGACAAAATGTCTAGAAATTTATGGGTAGATGATGATTCAAGCGATGACGATGCAGTATGGGCATCTGCTAATACTAAGTTCCAAACAAAGAAGCAAAATGGCCCACAAAAAATAATAGATACTTCAGGCGGATATCAAAAAGCCAAAAGAAATAAAACAACTAATCAAAATCAAAATACATCATCCAATGGAACAAGCAAAAGTCCATGGAACTATCAACAATCCGATTCTGATGAAGATTTAAAAGGATGGGGAAACAAATCTTCACAAAATTCAGAAAAATCCGAACAGAACACTACAAAAAATCGTAATACATCTTTTTCCTCACAAAAATCTTCAGAAAAGCCAAAAACAAATGAAGATACTTCAGGTGGCTATAAAAAGAAAGAAAATGCTGAAAACAGTGACTTAGATCATGGATTTAATACATCACAAAATCCAAATTCCAATAAAAATGATCTATCATCAAATATTTCCCATGAAAACAGTAATTATAACAGACCAGGAATGCTTCCTCCAGATGATACAGGAAATGCAAGCCAAACTGCAAATCAGCCACCTCCATTTCAAAATCAAAATATTTATCCAACAGGATATCCAGAGGGATACTTACCTTCTGCACAGCCAGTATCAGAAAACATATTGGACATCCAAGGTGAACCAGAAATTGAAGTTGAAGGCTGGGGTAAAAAATGGAGTCCAAACGATCTTGGATCTGATTGGAAAGTTATTACAAATCAATATGGAGGTGGAGCTCCACCTTCGCGAGCCAAAAAACCTCTATTCAATCAAAGAAAATATTTTGATAATTAATTTGTTTGTTTTTTGTTTTTTCTAAATAGAAATATCATTTCAATGTACTTTTTAAGTTTTGTTTCAAGATCAATTGTTCATTTTTACATGTTGTCAAATGAATAGAGATCTTTTTAATACAATTGTTCAAAATAATAGCATTAAATTAAAAAGATACATAAAGGACTACATCCCATCTGGTGATGGCTTGATGAATCAAGAAGCAATTTACTCTCTCAACAATTTCGAAACTAATTTAGCTCCGTTTCAAGGACTACCAACAAAACATCTTACATTATCGCATATTATTTCATATTATGATTCTCTTGAGTGCCTTCTTGAACTTTATCGTTTTACTGACGATTTAAATGTAAAATCGGCTGATGGAATATCTCCATTTATTTACGCCATATTAGGGCAAAGCATAGAATGCGCTCAGTTTTTATTTTCGATGGGTGTAAATGTCAATGAAACAGCATTTGGCAAAACACCATTATATTTAGCGACAAAAACAGGAAATTACATGCTTGTCAAGTATATTTTAGACCTTGGCGCCATGGATCCTGAGTCAGATGCAAAAAATAAGTTTAATCCAATTGTTGTCGCAATTAAGCAAGAAAAAATCGATATTCTTAAACTTCTTTTAAGCTATGGTTATAGTTTAGAATATTCTGTTGTCCAATCTCCAATTTTCCAAGCAATTCGACTTGGATTAGATAATGGAGTTGAATTACTTCTAAAATTCGGTTGTAATGTCAATTTTAGAAAAGAAACAGGAGAATTTCCATTAATGTTTGCTATCCAACTTGATAAACCCGAAATTGTCAAACTTTTGCTTAAATGGGGAGCAGATGCGAAATTAGTTGGTCCAAACCAAGCCTCTTTGATGCATATTTGTGCGGAAACAGGTAATATAGGACTGATGAACTTACTCCTTAAGAAAGGCGTTGTTTGCGACACAGTTGATATCCAAGGAAAATTTCCAACATTTTATGCTTTATCAGCACAACCATTAGAGAAAGCGACGAAAGCAATAGACTTTCTAGTTAATCATGGCATTGATATTAATTCTACGGATAACCAAGGGAGAACTGTTCTTTCTGAAGCAATATCAAATCCGAGTTTATGTAAACCAGAATTTATTTCTTTCCTTATTGATAAAGGAGCAGATCCAACAATGAGAGCACCAGGAACTACTGGGAAAACAATATTATCTGAAGCAACAGATGATTTAAATTTCAAGTCATCAGAAGTTCTGCAAATCCTGAAAAATGGATGCTTAAAAGTCGAAGAGAAAATGAGAAATGCCGCAGAAAAGAAAAAAGAACAAAACACTGTTTCAGAAATTTCTGTTGCAATTAGTCTTCAAAATAGACTGAGAAGATTAATAAAGAAAACTGATCAATCACCAAAATAATTATAGATCAGTCATTACTAACCTTATAGTAGCAATGAATAGATACTTTGAAATTTTTCAATGTTTTTGATCAAAGACAATTATGGAAAAACTCCACTTGATTATGCAAAAGAAAAACGAAATTATAATTATCATATTTCTTCTTCTTAATTATTATTATCTTGTTATATAATTCTTCTAGTTTTCCAATGTAAAAATGTAATTTTATACGCTTCTGATTTATTAATTAACATTATAAAAAAAAATTCAAGAATAGTTTCTTGACGCATGAAAGCAATCTATACAAGATAGGTATATATTCATGCCACAGTCATCATGTCAAATATTATTCACTCAATATTTTTAAGTATGGCTATATTAGCTCTTCATTTTGAAGTAGATAATAACAATAATTGATAACATAAATTGCTAATAGAGTTGATATCATTGCAGATAATTTTCAACAGAACGCTTTGGTGGTAGGCTCAAAGTATGAATATAATGAGATGTCAGAATTTCTTTGTCATTGTTTATAGGCAAATCTCTCACTGAAATCCTTTTAAAATTGTCACTTTTATTATATCAGTTTTTTTCTCTCGTGTACTCTAAATTTCAGAGAGTTTATTAATTGAATTCAAAGGAGATACAACTGTATCGATTCCGAGTGAAGTAACTGACTATACTAGTTATATTGATATTACTATTGATGAAAATTTTTTGGTTATTCCTTCACGATTATTTGTACGATTTTCAAATCTCCGAAATGTTACTCTCCCATCAACTCTCACAACAATTAATGATGATTCTTTTACCGGAACAAAGATTGAATATTTATATTTTCCAAAAAACGTAAAAAAGCTATATGATCCTTATAACTCATTTGATTCATGCTTAACACTTGCACAAATAGATGTTTATGAGCAAAATCCATACTTTTGCTCTATCGATGGGGTTTTATTTTCGAAAGATCGAAAAGTACTTATTCATTTTCCCGCATCCAAAAATGTAATAAGTTATACAATACCAAGCACCGTTACTACGGTTGGCTATTCTGGATTTTGCAGATTACAATATTTAAACATTGTGATAATTCCAGATTCTGTCATAAATTTTAAAGGTGCCGCCTTTGCCTTTTGCAAAATTCAAAAAATTGTTGTATTTAGATTCTTCAGGCAACAAAAGTTATTTTTTGTTAATGATATAGACAATTTTAGATTAAATCCGATAAATGAATCCAGTATTAGATACATATTCTCATCTAAAGGATTTGCAACATGCAGAGCTTGCATCTTGTCCGAAAATTTTATTGTATTACTAGAAACATAAAGGGATGCGATTAATAAACTATAGAAACTATTTATAATTTTTGTTAATATTTATGCTAATAAATAATTATTATTTTTGTTAATTATTATTTTTAATTTTTTAAGATTTTGAAAATTCATGCATCAATAATAACATCTAAAATGCATGTGATTCTTTATGATTTTAAGAATATTAAAATATAGCTCGAAATAAAATTTTAATTAAAACAATTATTTAACAAACCCGAATGATTCAGAAGATCCAAATTGCCTTGAATCAGATCCTTCTTCTTTATTATATCTAGCAGATCGTTTTATCATCATTATGATCAAAACTAAACCTACAATCAACAAGATAGTAATAATTAAAACAATTCCCAAAACTGTTCCGAGTGCAATCACAGCTGTGTTTGAACTTCTTGGTATTGATGGCGTAGGTTTTATATCTCCACTTTTTGGCGCTATCACTTGCTTAGAGATAACTGTTTCTGCATCTAAATTATGGGTAAAATTATCTGGATAATAACTCTTAGTTGATCTTTTTTGTCCATCAATTTGTTTTGAAACTATTGTTATATCATTATGAAAATCAATATCAAAATCGAAAAAGAATTCTTTGTAATAATCAGGTGCATCAAAAAGATCTGTATTATCATCAATCTCATTTATTAACTTATCGTGGGGAATTGTCAATGCTGTAGGTGAAGGGATTTTTGGAAATGGATATCTAGGAGGCGGCGATCTTGATGGACTTGGTAATGGTGTTGGAGAAGCATGTGGCGTTGAAAATGGAGTTTGAAATGGTGTATTAAAGGGTGTCTGGAATGGTGTTGGCATTGGTGTCGCCGGTGGATAATATTTATCCGAAGAAGAAAGTGTAATAAGAATATCATGGGCGGAATCTGTATTAGTATCACTATAAACATTATATTTGAAATTATTTGAAATTCCACTCGTTTGAAGCTTTTTCATATCAGGATTCGTAATTATAAAAGAAAGGGATTTGTATGAAATGCTCTTATTTTGCTCAATTTTAAGATAGACATCATTGTTCATTACAGATTTTTGGCCAGAAGTAATAATTACAGTATGTTCATCATTAAATTTGATTGAATGGCCATTTATTGAAATTATTGTAGATATATTGAAAGGTTGAGGTATGAATGTGTATTGGACATCACAATTTGACGCAGAATTCTTGTCACAATATATTTTTGAAACATGACCAATATCATAAACAACAGTATCAATATCATCTTTTTCTATTTTATTTGTTAAAATGAATGGATGAGGAATAACTTTTTCCGAAATTACAAGACTTTTATCTCTGAAGACTTTTGTAAAATAAGAACTGGCACTGATATTTGAATTTGATGCTACCATAGCTGCTCCATATATACAAAAGAATTCTCCTGCTTTCACTTCTCTAGAATTGATTGAGGGTGCCTGAAATCCGGATTTCTTTTCAACTAGCTTTCCTTGGCATTCTGGGAATGAGTTTTTAACTTTTGTGGCCATCGCCAACTTTATGCGTTCATCAGGAAATCGTTTCAGGAATAGCAATCCGTAAAAAATCATTTTGGATATTTTACAAATCAAAATTTGAATAGTTGATCGACTTGATTCAATTTTTGAGAGATATAGATTTATTAGAGAAAATTTGAAAAAAGAAATGATACATCTGGTGATACAGAATATTAATTTGATAATTAATATTTTATGTGAAGATAAAATAAAAATTTGAAAGAAAAAATTGGAGTTCAAAACATAATACATTGTCTTGTTATGGTTAATGCCAATTATTGCTAAATAAAATGAAAATAAAACTTCGCAAGGTTAAAAAATGTAATCCTTTGCTTGCCATCTTTTTATGGACATATAAAGATCATTTTAGAGAACTCAAATAATCATTTATATAAAAGAATTAAAAATACCATGAATATCAACGATACAAATAAAATTTTTGGGATGAGCAGATAAATTCTTGCAATTCCATAACTTTGCATTTTATACAAGCATGAGTTTGTCAATCAATATTGATAATAAGAGATGATGAGATCGTTTATATTTTAGACTTTACAAGAAATAAAAATCGGATAAATTAAAAAACAAAAGTTTTACATGGTAAAAAAATATAACATAAAAATTATTAAAACTTTGGATTAACATTAGGCCTTCTTTTTGGAACTGGTAATGGCCCCGAATCTGAGTCACTGTCTTGCCAATCAGAGCCTGAATTCATATTAATTGCCTTTTTCTTGTATCTTTTTGGAGGTTTGAAATTCTCGATTTCATCACTTGAATCATCTTCAAACAAAGTCGATCTTCCGCCAGTTGAAGCATTGAGACGGGGCTGGAATCTCTCAGCATAAATATCATCACTATCTGATGAATCCATATTGATAACTTTTCTATTTGAATTCGAAACTTTTTTCGGTGTTGATTTTTTACTTTTCCTTGGAATTTCTTCTTCATCATTTGAGTCACTTTCCAAAAGAATTCTCTTCTTCTTTTTAGGTAAAATCACTTCTTCATCTGAATCATTAATAATTCGTTTCTTCTTAGGTAAAATATCTTCTTCATCTGAATCTAAATCTTTGATAACTTGTTTCTTCTTCTTAGGTAAAATTACTTCATCATCTGAATCAGAATCATTAATAATTCGCTTCTTCTTTTTAGGTAAAATTTCTTCTTCTTGAAGTTTCTTTTTCTTTACTGGTTCTTGTTCCTTTTTAGGTCTTTTTGATGGCTTCTTCATTGGTGGTTCATCTTCCGAATCAGTTATGATTATTTTCTTGATTTTTGGTGCTGGTTTTATAGCTTTTTTAATTTTTTCTTCTGATTCTGAATCATCATCGATTTCATTGAGTTTTGCTTCTTCGATTGGAGATATTTTTGTTCTTATTCCAGTGTCGAAATCATCATCGTTCTTCATGATGTTTTGGAGATCATTTTTCTCTTCTTTCTTTTCAGTTTTTTCTTCAGTTTTTTGGATTTCTGGAGGTTTTGCATTTGATTTCTTCGCAGAAGATGATTTCCTTGATGAAGAAGACTTTTTAGCTGGAGGAAATGCTGGTATTTCATCTGCTGGATTCTGAACAAGTTCCTTCTTCGCATCTTCGTTATCAAGATTAGGAAATGGATCAAATTTTGTTACTTTTGTCAAATTTTCTGTATCGAAAACATTTGCATCTCCAATATCAATTGTTTCTGTGTTGTCTAGTTGTCCTTCCTTTGTTTCGCTTTGGAAAGGAAATGGAAGATGAAGAGAATAATTAAAACAGCCGAAAACTGTTTTGTTTTTCATTTCTTCACTATTTTCGATGATTTTATTCATTTGATCTAAATATTGAGCAGCTTGCAATGGAACATTGTAATGGCAGTTCGTTGGTCTTTCTTCAGATAAAAGTCTGTTCTGTGACAATTGAGAATATAACTCGATTTCAATCATTTTAACTCTCAATTTCATTTTTTCTTTACTTGAAAAACTTTCTTTGTTAATAATATCTTCTGCATCGGAATAAGGGAATGTCATGTAATAAGAATGTGGTCTAGACTTCCATCTTCTTAATATCATTTGCAACAAATCAACAGTGGATATTAAATTCTTATCAATTTCGAGTTGTTTCAATGAAAAATTTCGAACTAAAGACCTATCTAAAATTTTAATTCCTTCTTCTCCAATTTTGTTATCAGAGATATCTAAGTATTCAAGAGTCCTATTCTCTGATAAATCCTTTAGTAAAGGATATAATTCCCATTTTAATCTGCCTTTTTCAACACCACAAATTGTCAATCTTTTCAAAAATTTCAATTTCAATAAACTTGACAATTTTTCACCAATTCCTTTGAGTTTCGAAGTGAAACAACCATTGAGAGAAATATTTGTTAAGTTATTAAGATTAGTCAATACACTTAAGACCATTCTCGCACTACCTTCATCAAATCTTGCATTATCCAAATTAATTAAACTCCATCTTTCAGAATTCGCTTCCAAAAAACTCGAAATTGCACCACTTAATTCTGTTCCTGAAAGATTCATTTGTGACATGAAGAACTTATAAAAGTCTTGTCTGTTATCTGTTGACAATGTCATTATTATATTAGTTAAGTTTGCAACACTTAAATTACAGCCACCAACATTCAAACTTCTCAAAGTTTTACTTCGCAAAACTAATTGTAATAATTGAGATTGTGCCCATTCACTCATTTCATTAAAAGAAACATCCAAATGAAGTAATGGCTGTTCTGTAGAGCATAATGCATTACAGATTTTTCCTACGTATTTTCCTGTATTTGATAATCCTAAAACATTCAAATTAAACTCTCTTTGTTTGTGTAATTTCATCAGCCAATCAACAAAAGATTTTTTAACTCGTCCTGTGAATTTTGAACCTTTTACATTGAGAGAATGTAGTTTAAACAGATTGTGATTACGAGCAAGACCTTGGAAAAAAGATATTAATGTCCTTTCTGACATGTTTACGTCTGATAAATCAATCATTCTGATTGGAGATTTCATATTTACAAGTGAAGCAACGAATTTTGACATACCTTTGTAATAATGACCACTAATTTTCCACATAACAATTTGTTTTGTGTTAAATCTCTGCAAAAGCGTTGCAATTTTTGTTAAATCATCATCATCTGAACCTGTAGAAATAGCTACGCCTTTAATTGTTTCGCTATGTATGAGAAAAGATGCTAGAGCACGTAATGGATTTATAAAAGTTTTGTTTTGACTTGAAAAAAATGAAAAACAAGGTAAAATTGAAGTTGCATGTATAAATGCTTTGTAATGTTCCATTTCTGGAACATTAGCGCAATCAAAACAATAGTCTCCTGATGTTAGGAGTTTCCAAACAACGGTTGCTGCAAGATGATTGTATTCTTCGTCGAATTTTGCACAATATGTAGCGTAAGCATATTGAAATATTTGCGTAATTGGCATGGGGACTACAATGGTAGGGAATAATGACTTATCACTCACAGAAATTTGGGTATTTACAGTGTTATCATTCTTTGTTATAAGCATTTGATAGTTTCTGTATATAATTTGAGAAAGCTTAATGTGATTTGGGCCTTTTATAATAAGATTTGAAGCTGAAGATTTTAATAAAAATCCATCTTTTAATTTATCAGAGCAAACAAATTCTGTTAGTTCAATTAAATCGACTCGAACAAGTTGTGAAGTAACACCTAATATAGTTCGAAATATAAAAACTGAATATGGAGTGACACAACAATAAATAGGATCATATTCTTCTCCGTTATATCTTACTGTAGCGCTATTAATCATACACACAACATTATTGGATTCTGGTAACATCTTAATGCATTTTGAAACAATGTTTTCTGCTAAATCTGATGGGAATTCAAGATTTTCTCGAATTCCCATACAAAAAAATGTCAAAAAATCATGATTTTGCTTACTGATATGTGCAATCACCAAAATATGAGAGAACAACTTTATCTTGAGTTATGAATATGAAAGTCGTAAGATAAAAGATAATTCTATTAAAATGCTTTGGAACCATAATAAATATAATGTAATGTGCAAGTATATTATCTTAATCCACTAATTTCCTTTGCATAATAATAAGAACAGGTTGAATCTTTCATTTGAGGATATCTCTTTAAAAATCACTTAATTTATTGAAACAACTCAAAGAACATCATCATTGATAGTTAACAATTAAATGGTCAGACCAGAATTATAAAGATAATAACATGAAATATTTATTACAAACAAAACAATAAAATGATTAAGCAATATTATTCGAGCTCATCTTCTCGTTGTATGCTTTGACTTTTTGACGTATAATGCCATTTTTATAAGTCAATTGCGCTTTAAAGATCACAGAGAGCTGCCTAATCAGATCATTGACAGCAGGCTCATTAATATGGAATGATAACTTCCATATCGATTCACTTTCGTGAGTAATTGACGAGGAAACGTTCAAAATAGCTGAAGCAATATTTTGAGGATCTGTGAGATCATCGAGGAAAAGGCTGACAAGAGAAACTATTTCAACAGCCTTTTGATATTTCTCGGAGGCAAAAAATGTTCCCAAGGCAAGCTGTACATAAAATTCGTGTGTCGCAAAAGCAACATCGTAATTCATTGCTCGAAGTATATATTTTTCGCAAGCATAGAATTCCTTTGCAGAATAGCTGTCACTGCACACAGTGATATAGTCAGATAAAGTGGGTGTGCTGGTTTCTTCTATTTTTGATGCAATCCAAAGAGAAGTCGCTGCAAAAAGTTGTAGATGACATCTTTTGATTCCTTTCCTTCTAAGAATTGAATTAAAAATGTAAATGCCTAAAGTAAGCGTTTCCATATTAAGCTTCATTTCGAAATAGACTCTAATACACCAATCTATTACTATTATTCTGAAATCATTTCTGATTTCATCAGATGACCCAATAAATTGACATCTGATCAGCTGTTGATGCTTATTAATACTAGAAATAGTATTAGGGACGTATTCAAGGGGCGTTTTTGATGGTAATGACTTATAATCATCATCAAAATTAAAAGAATATTCATAAGAATATTCGTCCGAAGTTTCGTATTTCGTTGAGAAAGGAGACTTTGGATCAAGTGGCGATAAAATGACAGGATGGATATTATCTAAAATAGTTAAGTCCATGATGATCAATCTGATGAAATATATAAAAATAATTGAATTGAAAATATCCAATTCAAATTTTGAGTGCAAATTCATAAGATCGCCTAGATGATATAAACACATGTTCCAATTGCAAGTTATATTAAATCAATTGAAAAAGTGACAGTAATGATAAAAATGTAAAGACAATTCATCTTCATGCCGATGCAGATGAAATTCCAATTAGTTTATTTTTAATATCGTGTTTTACAACTCTGAAAATATTATTGTAAAGAGATTGAGAGGCCTTGATTACTTTTGCTCATTACGGTTGAGTCATCCCTCAAAATAAGAAATTTTGCGAAAATATGAAAATAATGTGCTATTACGCTCATATCTTATCATGGTAATACAATTAATTACCAAATTCCGAAATAATTTTTGAGTCATTTCAAAAAGTGCAGTTTTATAGATATGAAATGATAAAATTACAATAGAAAAGTCAAAGGCAATATGGTTTCCATCAATAAGCTTATAAAACTTATTCGATTCTAATATTTTGCATTTTACCTCGTTAAAATACATTTTATACACCACACACATTACTGCAATTCTAGAAGATGAGATTATCATATGAAAACACATACATATTTTCCATTTCATCAAAAGGGCATAACCTGCTATGAATTAAGGTACAAAACCAGATGAACAGAATATTGTAATACTAGAAAAATGTATTCCATATGGATTTTCATAATTTTATTATATTTTTCACTTCAAAAAACATAAAATTATAATAAAAGTTTGATTGATACAAATTGTCTTGTGGTAATTTAATTCATTTAAAAAATGAATAATTAACTATTTTTTTCACGAGTTATATAAAATTTCGTCTCCATTGATTTATCGGAGAGAGAGGAGCAGACAATATGTTATAAAATACGTATTCTTTTATTAATTTGAATTGTTATATATCAAAAACCATGATTCAATTTCTGTCATTTATATTTTTAATGAATCGTAAATAGCAATGTTGAATTATTTAATTATCATATAACTGATTCTATCCGTATTCGATTTTAGGCAAAAAACTTACGAATCGACAATTTGATGATTTGCCGATGTTTGAAACTAGGAAGTCTATAATGAAGATATTGCCTAGAATGCGGATAGAACGAATAGTAAAGGAAAATAGTCATTTATATCATTCTTTCAATCATAGCGATCTTTTTTACATTCCCGGAATTGTCGAAAGAAACGAAATTTACGAAATGAAATATAATGTATGTATTTCAACAATATATTTTCTAAAGCGAAATCGATGCGGTAAATTTTTGAGAGTGGCAGGTCTGACAAATTACTTATGATTGGCTATCAGGTCCAAGCTCCTACACAGCCTGATCGTCCCAATCATTGGGAGTTGCTCAACGAGGCTGACAAGCAAACATACGACAGGATATGCGCTGCGCTTACAGCTCCTTCCAATAAAAATAAGAAAAATAAAAGAGCTGATGAATTCAGAGAGATTTTGGAAGCTATCTCTTTATTTGAAAACCACGACGAAGTGGACAAGTGGAAACGCTGCTTAGTTTGCGGAGTTTATCAATTCGAAGGAGGAATTGCTGTAAATATTTCGGCTCTTAAGCGCTTAGTCTTTAAGTGCAAATCTTCGATTAACGGTTCCCTCAAGGCAATTGGCTATCCCAATGTTACATATAAATCCTCTACATGCGAGGAGCTCTTAAAGGGCATCCCGATTTTGAGGGGTAACACTGCTGAATTACGCCAGTGGACTGTACGATACCAAGCTCCTAAAGAAGAGCCACAAAACGAGAATACACAGTATATTACTCCACCAACAGCCAGTATGGATTTCAATATGAACAATACTTCAAATATCGAATTAGATCAGAAAACTACAAGCGAACAGCAACTTTTCGACATTTTCTCGAATCCTTCTACTTTCAGCTGGTTTTCTAGTCATAATTCGGATGATAACGAAAACTACTTTGATATGATGTAACTTTGTTTTAATTTAATTGTTTTTACATGTAAATATGACCTTGTTTTCAAATTATTTTTTTTATTTTCACAATCAAACTACTATTGTAAGGTCCAATTACTTTTCGGCTGGATTTTCTTTATGAAATGGATTCATTTTTAAAGATTGCATGATTGTCTTTATGAATCGATATCTTTTGGGATTTATTTGCATCAATATATCATTTTTTGAATCGATTTCATTCAGATAATAGTTTAATTAGATGAGATTTTTAAAATATTTAGTTATTGTCATTGGATATTATATGCCGATAAGGAATTCAGATTAACCTTTGTCAAACAGAATTACAGTGTTTGGACAATGAATCTTAGCTTTTCTTAATGCGCTTTTGAGTTAAAATTATTATTCACAGAAATATTCAGATTAATTTTATAAAGTATCAATATAAATTTATCAGTCAGATTTACTTCTTGTTGTGGCCAAGCTTAGCAAGGATTTTCTCGCGGCCAGCACGGCGGCGTTCGATGAGTTCCTTACGCTGCTTGTCCATTTTGAGCTTTGTGATAAGGCAGTTAGATGGGTGAACGGAAACATGGACTGTCTGACCATTAAGCTTCTCGCGTGTGAATGAATCGACAACGATGCGGTTCTCAGAGAGCTTGACGGCGATAACCTTGCCCTCACGGCCAGCGAACTTGCCGGAGTTGATGGAAACTTCATCATCTCTGCGGATTGGGAGTTGCTTAACACCATGTGTTTCAGCCTGCTCCTTGTTGAGCTTGGCGGAGAGTTGGCGGTGCTTGTCATCCTTTGTAGCGTTGAAGAAGGCCTTTCTTGTCTTCTTAGCCTGTGATGAGAGGAATGGGTTTGTCTTCACCATCGAAAAGGTCGACCATATCGTCACTTTTCAAAAAAATATCGATGTTCAAAGTTCAATATTTTTGTTTGAAAATAGGCGATTACTAATGTATATAACCTCTCTGCCTAAATTATTCTACTATTTTCTGAAAAGAGATCAAAATTAATGGATTCCTGTTTGATTCATTCAATGACGATCCAATGATGTATCATTCATATATGTGCATGGAATTGAAATGATATTTTCTTTATATTAGGTTTCAAATCTATGCTGAATTTTTTCATCTGGAAATTCTAACTAAAAAGCTAAAGATATAAGAACACATCATATGAAATAATGATGAAAGCTATAGGATGTGAAAAGATGGCAGTAAGTCTTTAAAAAATCTTTTATAAAAATGAAAAATTGACAATTTATCTAAAGATATATTATTTCTAATATACATCCGTAATTTTTATTTACAAAAAACCAAGATACGTTATATGAAACTGACATGTAACAACACTATTATTTTAAAAATAATATTGAGGAGGTTTTGATTTAATCTGCTAAGCTTTCTATTAAGTTTTCTAGTCTCTCTAATCTATTTCTTGTTTCATCTGTTTCGTCTGATAAGCAATCTGGCTTTGCTTCTCTAATTGCAGTCAACAAAGCAAACATCTGCTTTCTCTTTTCAGATCTGATTTCATCATCAACAAACTTTTGTTTAAGATTTTCTCTTTGACTCATATTTACTAATGATTCGCTCAAAGATGTCATCTCCCAAATAACCAAAAAGTGCCATTTTCGTTTCGCATTAATATCAATATTTCTTCAAGAACCTGAGCCATGAACTTATGAATACTTAGCGCAATTTGAAGTGTTTGAGGAAGAAGGAAGTGTAACATAACTGTTCTGTCTCCTAAGAGTATTATGTATCATTTTGACTCATATGATGAAACATTATAGTATAATGTACTGAAAGTTATGACAATTTGATGTCAACAACTAGTATGATATGATACTTCCATCATGAGTTGAAATTTCATACTCTTTGTTTGTTTGAAATTGGAATCGTAAATAACAATTTTGAATTCCGCACTCAATCCATTTTAATTTGCTTTCATTCTACAAAATCATCCTTAACATTTGATCAATAGCCAGTCGACCTGTGAAAATAAAATTTACTCTCAAAATATCGTAAAAGTGATGATTTTTTATAAAATTAAATTATGGCAGATCTTCCTCTCTTAAATTTGATTGGTGATAAACCTCTTTTGATGAAAAAGGAGGTTAGGATTCCATCAATGCCGAAAACAGAAAGAATTTTCAGAAAACCTCGAAAACAAAAAGATAAATCAAATATTCCTGAACCTGTAAAGCGCAGAAGATACTCTTTCTCACATTTACACATCGTAGAAGAGAAAATAACAAATCAAAGAAGAAAATCAATTGGAAGTTTTTCGACATTTTTTAGTTATCTCCCTAAACCTGTCGATAATAGTACAACTCTTGCAACTAAAAGTGCAGAAACATTCTTATATGAAAGTTTATACCGTTTAATCATGCAACATATGCCTTTCGTTCGTCAAATTTCTGATTTTATTTTCAGTCAGCTTATTGGTAAAGGAGGATTCGGTCAAGTATGGCTTGCGAACGATCTTAAGACAGGAAAACTTGTTGCAATCAAAGAACTTTTCGCAGAAAAACTTGTCGGCAAAAATCTTGTTAATTTCGTTCGAGAAGTTGTTACAATGGCAAAATCTCATAATAGATTTATCCTACCATTCGTTGGATTTACCGTTGATAAGCCTTACTCTATTATTACAGAATATATGCCAAATAGTGCTTTGAACATTCATCTTTTCAAAGAACTCAACTCCAAAGTTCCAGTATTTTCAGGAACTCATCTTACGATGATTGCAATAGGAATTATTCATGCAATTCGTCATCTTCACTCAATTAAAATTGTTCATCGCGATATCAAGGCTGCAAACATTCTTCTCGACCACCACTTCTTACCAAAGCTTTGCGACTTCGGTATCTCGAGAATTTGCAAACCAAGAAAATTTATGTCAGATCATGTCGGAACTCCTGCTTATATGGCTCCAGAAATATTAAATACGAATAACTACGATTTCAAAGTCGATATTTATTCATACGGAATGCTTCTTTTCCACATGATTGAGAAACGTATTCCATTTTCCAAAGTAGATGTGAATACTATCTTCAACGACACATCTAAAGGAAAAAGGCCAACATTAACACGTAAGAATTCCCAATCAATCATTGATTTGATGAATTTATGTTGGAGCCAAAATCCAAACGGCAGACCTTCTGCTGTTAAGATATACCAGATGTTTGCAAGCGGACAAGTCGCTTTTGAAGGTACAGATCCCGAAGTTATCTCGAAATTTACGACAATGCTCGATAACGAACAAGAAGCTAAAAAGAAGGCCGGAAAGACGAACGTTAACTTCCTTATTACTAAGACTGAGCGTCAAATTATCATGAATCTTGAAAACAAACTTCGATCATCGATAAAGAAAGATCAGATGAAATTAACGCTCGGATTTCCAATCGATGAATTCCACTTTGAACAGGATTTGGTTCTCTCCAGGAATGAAGCCGAAAAACAGCCTACACAAGAAGAATTGGACAAAGAATTTCAGGAAATCAAGGCAGAAATACCACAAATCGATCAGAAAGTTCAACTTAGAGATGTTATCAAGAACTACAGAGATCCAAACTTCAAATCCACCGTTACAGAAATATTTAATTCGATTTCACCGGAAAAATTCGAACCTGTCTACGTAGAACTTGCCAAAATCATCTCAGAATGCAATGATGAGGATATAATTATCTTTATTCTTGCAGGATTCAACAAATTGATCCAAAGAAATTCCAAATTCATCAAAACACTGAACAGATACCACTTTTACTCCCTTATCCCTGTTACTTCCGATGAACTCAAGAAATCTTCGCTCTATTTGATCGGAACAGTCTTCAGAGTTGATCCAAGCGCTGTTGGCTCGACAATGTTCAGAGCTTTAGGTACATTGTTGAGATCTATGCCAAGACCAACACTTTACCTATTCGCTTCCTTTATTCCTAACTATAGTAAGTGTAGTAATCCAGATCCAGTTTTGGATTTCCTTCTTAACTACGCAAGAGAGTATATTAATACTCAGAACGGAACACTATTCCTCAAGATAACTTACATGCTCTCCCAAATTGAGACTTTTTACAAATACAGAAGAGATGAAATTTTGACAATCATTTCTGCTTACACTAGATCACAAATCCCTGTTACATGTAAGAAGGCATTTGTTGCTTACTATCATTTGAGGAAGAATGATGATCCAATTCCGTTTGATGCGATCATAACAAGATTAAAGTCGAATGATTGCATAAAAGAATGCATCCAATTGCTTTCTACATGCAACAATCCACCACAAAGTCGGTTGTTGTATAAAACAATTGGAGATAAATGCAATAATCCGGATATGGCGCTTGTTGTACTTAAATATGCAACATTGAGTAAAGAAAACAAGTCATTGATTGCAAAGATCACGAAATGGATGAATTTCGCTAATAGTTCAACTCTCAAATTGTTCTTGTATTTATTCTCTCATTATAATTTGAGATACTACCTTTTGCATGCAAGATTGTTCCCTACATTCCTTACCAAATGCATGACAATGCTTCTTGAAGAATCATCCGCTTGTTTAGGACCAGTTTTACGTCGTGCAAATTTGAATCAGGAATTTATCAACAATTTAGCGGATTCTCTCTTCTTCGATGCACTCTGCAACGCATTAAAGAGCGCATACCAAGCAAAGAACTCTAAAACAATTAAAGGAGTTTTATTAATTTTGGATACATGCGCTCAAGCAGGATATGCACCACAATTCAATTTGTTCTTGGATATGATGGCGCTTTTCCTCAAGACTAGCTCGGAATTGACAAAGCCTGCTGCTTTAATTTTTGTGACTTTGTCATCTCATAAAAAGATGGCCGGACATTTCAAGAAATCACCTCCCCTTGTGAAATATTTCGAAGTTCTGCTTAAGAATGATTCAATGAGCAAACCAGCTTCGATTTTCCTTTCTAATGTTAAGAATTCTTAATTTCATTATCTTAGCTTTTTTATTTGTATTATTTATAACGCGATAAAATCTTTTTTAGACTTTTATTTGTTTATATTCTAATTCGAATTCGAAATCTTTTTGAAAAATTGTTGTTATGAATGAGTAACTATTTAGAGATCAATTAGCTTTCACCACTCATCATTAATTAACAGATGAATAGAAATTCAGAGCTTAAATATTTTTATTGAATCCATTATGAGAAATTCCAAGTAGGTTTGCCAATGATAAGAGTTTGAAACGTGTCTTATACCAGTTTGATTAGTATTGTTACCAGACTTTAAATTAAATATTAATTAGATATGAAGCTAATTTTTACACGTTACAAATCATAGAGAAAAGTTTAGGATTTTTTAATGATTATTATTACAATTGATATCTGACATTTATGTGAAGTTATACATGTCATCAATTTAGAAAGATAGGTGACAATTGATATGCATTAAAGTAAATTAATTGTTATCGAGTGTTAAGATATATGTTATTTCTTGTAATAACTGTGTTGGTATATTATCATATGAATAAGAATTTGATTTCAAAATATTTTACATGTGTATTGGAATTTAAATTCGAGATTACTGTATTCAGTTGATGGTTCAGAGGATTAAATTCTTTACTATAAATAGCATAAGAAGATCGAGAATGTGATCGGTAATGATTTGATTTTGATGATATAGATTATGAAAATTTGGAATTAAGGCATTCTATAGAATATGTTTTGGTTAAATGCACATTAGTTTATTACATTCTTATATGAAAATGACCAGCTTTCTAAAGGAGAAAACAAAAAAATATAAAATCGATATGAAAAAAATCAGGACAATAAAATACAACATATTATAAAATTTAATTGTTTTTATTTTTGAAGGTCATGATTTGTTTTCAAAATTGAGATTGAATAGAAAAAATGATTATATGATTTGTGGAATCAAAGATAACTCAAGGGAGTTTATTAAAAAGGAAATAAGAAAGTATTTGTATATAAAATTGAGAACTGTTTATGTTCGAGTCATTTTGATAAAAAATAAACAAGTATGGTATAAGCAAGGTAATAGACGATATGATATGAAATTGAATGAAAAAATCGAGAACAATTTAAATTATATAATAATGCTTTCTTATTAAAATATACTATTTCTTAATAAAAATCAAATTATATCTTTTCAAAAAGAATGGCATTCTCATTTCAATTTTCTTAAGTTTAATTTTGAAAAGAATTCACTTTAGATTTATGAAATATTAGATTAAATGAATTACAAATATTTTAAACTATCATAGATGACATTTTGAATAATCTAATTGAATTGTTTATTTTCAATAAGTTATTCAATTCCAAAATATTCGATTCAATTAATCACATTCAAAAATTGCAACTAATACTCATAATTAAAATTCTCTCTAAACATTTTAGGATTCATTTAAAAAATTTTACTTTGACAACTGTTCAAAATTTGTTCCAACATTCAAAAATTATAATGAAGTCATTCTTGCTTGAAGATTATGATATCCAAAGGAAAATTGGTAATGGAGGCTTCAGTGAAGTTTACTGTGCAGTTCATAAGGCTACTGGCCTTAATCAAAAAAATCCCAAAAATCATCGATAATAATGATCGCCATCTTATTCTTATCAAGAGAGAAATAGAAATTATGAAGAAAATCCCTTACCCTTTTATAACGGACTTCTACGAAGTCTTAGAAAATGAGGATAGCATTTTCATTGTGATGGAATATGTAAGTAACGGTACGATAAGAAATACACTAAATGAGTCTGGTCCATTTAGTGAAGAGAGTGCGTCGATAATTTTTGCTCAAATTATCCTCGTTCTCAAACATTTACAGTTCACATGCAATGTAGCACATAGAGATTTAAAGACTGATAATATCCTTTTCGATGCAAAAGGAAACATCAGAGTTATTGATTTCGGTCTCAGCAGTACAAAATCGCAGACTGAATTTTTACGAACACAGTGCGGTACTCCTTCATACGCTTCTCCAGAAATGATCCTTGGTGAAAGATATGGTTATAGCTGTGACATTTGGAGCAGTGGAATTGTTCTCTATGAAATGGTTACAGGACATCTTCCATTTGAAGACGCGAACTTAAGTAAACTTGCACAGAAAATTGTATTCCAAGAAGTTGAATATCCTAACAACCTTAGTCTCGGTCTTGTTGATCTCCTTTCAAAATTGTTGACAAAAGACCAAACAAAAAGAATTACTCTTCCTGAGATCATGAGACATCCATGGCTCAAAGATAATATCAAATACGTAGAAGAAAAGTTGAACTCTTTCAGGATCGATAAAAATCAGATTAAGAGTAAATTGATATCGCTTGGTCTTAGCGACAGCGAATCAAACGAAGATCATGAGTCTGTTGCTTATCACGTGCTGAAATGTGAATATCAACTCTCCAATTTCGATTCATTAAACGTGGAGTCAGGATGTATGTCTCAGAGGCAAATGCCACTCCAAAAGATCTCAATCTTGCCAAAATTGTGCGTTCTTGGAAACCATATGATCTTAAGAGGAAGCACTTCAAGAAATAAGACAAAATTAGCTCTTATTTGCACAGGAAAGAGGAGGCCAACTCAGGCTCAGCTTATACAATTGTAATTATTTATATTATTGTTTGTAAATATTGTT
The DNA here is from genome assembly GCF_026262505.1 of Trichomonas vaginalis G3. Taxonomy (NCBI): domain Eukaryota; phylum Parabasalia; order Trichomonadida; family Trichomonadidae; genus Trichomonas; species Trichomonas vaginalis. Next base: position 25,267,332 of record NC_067204.1, on the reverse strand, counting down.
TATATGTCTAATTTTATCAAATTTTTTCACAAATATCAAGATAAACTTCAACTATAATGAACTAGTTTGTTCTATGATTGTTTAATATGGTTTATCAGTCATTATTAAAAAAACATCCAAGACAAGTTTAATAAATTTAGAAATTTATTTATTACTAAATACTGACTAAGTCATAACTGTCATAATAAACTTTTGAAATATAAGACATGAGAGTCGTACGACTTTTATAGAATCATGTCTGATTAAAGTACCACTTTTGATGGATAAATAAAATATAAAAAGTGACACAAAATGACAGTAAAAATTGTGATCGGAATTGAATTAGCTATCGGATTGGTAGGAAAAATTATGGAATACGAGGTTAAAATAGATATAAAAACCGATAGTTAGTAATATCCGAGCTATCGATAACTTGAATATGTTGCTATTTCATGGTAAGTAAGTTGAATTTGGTCAAAATTGAGTTAATCTAGGTAATAGTCGTTTGCATTGAACGGAACAATAGGTTCAATCAAATCATAATTGAATTCTGTTGTCATATCATCAACGATGGGCGAGTATTCCTGATCTGGGAAAGAAATTTCTTCTGCAACAGGCGCAGGTGTTTTTGGTTCAGGAGATTGCACAGCGTCTGCCTTTTCTGTTTCTTGTGATGATAACTGTATGTTACGTCTAACAGTCCATTGTCTACTCTCAGAGAAGTTGCCTTTCAAGAATGGAATTTTCTCTTGAAGGGCAGAATCGTTGTTTTTAAACGGTAATGTTTCGTAACCCATCTTGGAGAACGCACCGTTGATTGTTGATTTGCTTTTTCCAAGTAATATACGGAGTTGGCGTGTATTTATAGCGATATCTGAACCAATCCAGCAAATTCCACATACAAGATAGCGTTTCCAGTCATTTACATCACCTTTAATGCAAAATGCTTTGATTTGCGCTAGCATATCTTGGAAAGTAACGATTCGCTTATTTCTATTATATCGATGGTCTGGTGCTGCTAACACATTCTGTAACTCCTCGTATGCAGTTTTATCTTCTGGTGATAAAATGCTCATAAACATTGGGGTTTTCTCGCTCGGTTCGTTCTCCATAACAGGTTTGTGAAGTGTTTTGTTGTCAATTCAATTAGGAAAATTTATTTTAAAAGAATTGCTCGATATTTTTTTACAAATTTCGGCTACATCTCATTATCGCTGCGGGAACATTATTGGCAAATCTTGTAGGAATTTAACTGAGTAAACCATTTGATTTTGAGTTTGAGTGTTCAAAAATTTTTTCCAAAGAAAGATTTGTTATGAATAATATGTTCATATTTCTTAACGATTATTTGTTAGTTTGAAAACCACTTTTTCACAGGTGTGCTCAAAGAAATTTGAAAGAATTTTCTCTTTGTACGCATAAATGGTCCTATAACTCTCATATATCCTATGATGAAGGCGATAATCTATGGGATTGTATAAATGGTCTGGCGACATGATGTGATGTGACGCCGGCAAACCCAAATTTTAGCTAAAAGTGACAGGGGAAAAAAACGTTTAGTATTAAAAAAAAAGACCGATGAGAGCTTCGTTCGAAATATAGAGGGAACTGAGAATGCGCAACCATTCTCAGGGAATATTGGATGCTATTCCCGTTCCCTCTGTATGGAAAATTGAGGTTTTCAAAGGGAGTTAAAATAATATCAAATTTATACTAATTTACTTCAAAATACAAAAGTATTTGACAGCTAAAATTAGTTACTTTAGCAAGCCTATCAATACCCTTTTACGATTATTGCTACTTTTTCGAAATAAAAGTAAAAACAAATTTATACTAATTTACTTCAAAATACAAAAGTATTTGACAGCTAAAATTAGTTACTTTAGCAAGCCTATCAATACCCTTTTACGATTATTGCTACTTTTTCGAAATAAAAGTAAAAACAAATTTATACTAATTTACTTCAAAATACAAAAGTATTTGACAGCTAAAATTAGTTACTTTAGCAAGCCTATCAATACCCTTTTACGATTATTGCTACTTTTTCGAAATAAAATAAATTTATTATCAAAAACCTTTTTTTCTTAGTAAAAATAAAAATGTTATTTTATATCAAGTTTTTATTCATAAATTTTTATAATGTTGTATAAATTTGAAGGTGGAAATCTGTAATAATTTTATCTTGAAAAGACTTGGCATTCTCAACAATGAATTGAGGGGTATTGCATCCAAATTCTGTAATTTGCGTGAGAATACTAAGCTTGATTTCCATTGGGATACTTAATTTCGAAAAAATACTGGGTCATTCGTTTTTGAACCTTTGCTGCCTTGACAACTTTATCAAGTAGGTCATCTAAACCCAATTGAAGCGTATTTAAGTTTGCTGACGAGTTAACTATTAACGATTTAATTTTATCAGTGAGCATTATACATTTTTCTGTATCCAGTCTGATTGTAGACTTTTTTGGCTTTTTTTCAGATGGCAACGGATTTGGAATTTTGTCTCTGAGCCTTCTATCTTGAGAAATTCTGTAATAAAATGAAGGAACGATAAAATCGATTAATTTCATCACAAATCGATCAAATCTCATGAAAATTGTTCCGCCAAAGTAGTAATATTTAATTTTTTTGTTAATCGATTCTGAAATGTTATTTGTGAGAGCTAAATTTTCATCTCTTTCAGCGGCTGTCCATCTTTCTTGGTTTGATATCCATTGATTTTGTATGTATTTTGAAAATTCTGGGAATTTTTCGGCTATTTCCAGAATTTTTTTGAACGTTGGTTCAATCCATTCTTTCTTGCTATTTCTGCCATATGCAAGATAGTTCATTTTTGTATCTAATATCAATTTAACTGAACTCTCAAATGCATAATCTTTCAAATTTTTTCTGAACGCCCTCATTACATGAACTGCACACCAATGAAGGATAACTTCTGGAAAAGAGTTGATAATCGCATTTTCGATTTCTTGTGCACAATCTGACATAAAATATTTTGGTTTTACTTTTGCCCAGTTAAAAAATGCCTTGAGACAGAATGCAATATTTTCTGAAGTGTTTGGATAAACGACAAATTGAAAAATTGGGAATGCATGTGTATTTGGAAATTTGGCTGATATCATGTAAAACAACATTTTAAATTCAAGTAATGAATGGGTTGCATCAATAAAATGCTCTTTCACAATTTTGATTATGTCCAGAAATTTGAAAGAAGCATAATAAAAGATTAATTTCTTTGGTTTGTTGTAATTATCGACATCGAAATAAATTAAATTTTTTGGTGACTCTTGTTCTTTGATACCCTTAAATAATTGAGTTGACTTGAATTGATTATCATCGTACTTTTGAATACCTTTGATCTTTTTATTTCCTTTTTCCTGAATTGTTTTCATTTGATCTGAAGATGCATTCAAAAAAGATGGCCTGTTAAGTGGATCATCCAGATCAAGTTTTTTGTCGCATTCAATTTGAGCCATTTTCGGATCACTCCCCTGTTTTATAAAATTAATAAGTACCCGACGATAGCATTGTGATAATGTGTGGTATTTCTTTGTCTCATCTTTGATTTGATTGTGATTATGTGTTCCATTATATTCTGTTAGGATATATTCTTCATCATCCTTTAGAAATGAGATACATGCTTCACATTTATCTGCACTGCACCTGAATTTTAATTTTGTTCCCCCTAAATTTGGATTTTTTTTAATTGATATGGACAACCTGCATGGCATTCGTTATCAATGACAGCTTTCATAGCATCTATATAAGATAGCCTTTCTTTAAGTTTGCATGGTGCATCGATATGCATCAAAAAAATGAAATGAAATTTCAATATCAAAAAAAGCACAAAATTTGAAAAAATTCACAAATCTCGGTTTCTGAAAGAAAATGGCCTCTTAAACTTTGTGCATATATTCATCTATAAGACACATTGTATCCATATATTATTTAGCCAACACAACTTATCTGGTATCGAGAAAATTCAAAAAAAGCACAAAATTTGAAAATTGCTCGGTTCTACATTCAAAATAAATTTCATTAATTTTTACGTACATATTAAGGTACTTATCTTCTACATATATAATCTTCATTAGATATATACATGATAAATAAAATTCATAAAACATTAAAAATCAAAAAATTAGATGAACCTTGGCAATTAAACTTTATTAAATAATAGTTGTTTATAAATTATATTATATTATCATTTAATATTATTTTGATAATGAAGATTTTATTTTGCAATAATATAAACGAAATTTTTTACCTTATAAACTTTTGATGGAAATATGCAAATTTAAAATAATAAAGAAAGCCGCGAGCGAAGCGATCGGCTTAGTTCGAAGATTTTGATTCAAATCTTTGCTGATCTGTAATTCGCGGAAGCCGCGAGCGAATCGAGCGGCTTAGGTCTAAGATTTTGATTCAAATCTTTGCTTATATTCCTTAAATTCTTTATGAAACTCGCAACAGTTCCATAAAAAATTTAAATTCTAAACTGTCGAAATTACCGATCGGTAATCACACCCTTCACAAGTGTCACTTTTTACAGGCGTGTCACTTTTAGCTAAAATTACCCCTACTCATGTGACGCTGATTTTTTCAATTGAATCAAGGAAAAATTTTGATCGGTTCATAAAATATTGATTTCTTCCGAAAACTAATACTTGAATTCACATGCTAATGCTGCACTGATCTCAATTATATGTAGAATTTGCACGAAATATGGATAATTTCATATCGAGATTTCAGATTGTGATTTTTCAACTGATGTAAGTACCACAGGTCTTCTTACGTTGTATGTTGTTCTATTGTTTTTCAAAATGATTAGCAAATTTCATAATTACAAATATCAGAAATTAGAAATGTACGCGTTATTGAAGAACCCGATTGCCCTAAAACTGAAACTAAGAAGCATCTTCCCATATCTCATGAGGATTTTTCCTATCTTGGTTTTGTGGAATCTGAAATATCTCACCAATATCCTTTCCATAAGTTCTCAAAATTCAAAAAGAAAAACTTCAATCTTCACGATAAAAACAGGAAAACATAAGTTGAAAATTTGGAATGAGCTGTTATCATTTTTACCTATAAGACAATAATTTTCAATCAAAACTACTCTTCAAAAACAGATAATAATTTTAATATTTTTTATTAAAAGTTAAATCTGCTAAACTTTTTCTACTAATTTTTGTTATTTGCCAGAGGGCATCAATAGTTGAAGCTTTGTTTCTCCGTAATCAAATTACTGAATGGAAAATATTCCAATAGTAACGTAATGAACTACGGACGTAATGTTTTATAATGTATCTATATATATGAGTATAAATGTTTTAATATTGTGATAATTAAGTTCTAAAATTATCTTGAATAAAAAATATAACACAAAAGAATATAACAAGATTCTAAATATATATTGTCTATCACCTAGAGGCCAAAAATGTCTGGTTGTACAAATAAAATATTGTATCAATTTCAGAATGTCAAGATATCATTATTTTTGGATCGACAAATAGTAAAATGTATCATTGGGCAGATGTCCAATGTGATTCTAACTGCATTTTAATCCAAACGACTTTTTTTTATGATTTTTAGTAGTTCAAAAAGAAAGTCAAATAGGGTATCAACAAAAGCAAGAAAGAACATTTAAGTGGGTGGTTCTTGAATTTTTACAGTATTAGAGCAACAAAAGGAAAGGATAGTACAACTTCTCTGAATTCTTAAATATTTGAACCCAATATAAGAGTTAGTTGGGGTTTAAAAATTTAACAAAATAGAAGTAAAATGCTGTTAGATTTTAGTTTTCTTGTTACTGGCCGATAAATCTCCAAAATTTTCACCAAAATTTAAATTTGCTAAATTGTTTTATATTAATAGACAAAATGCATCGCATACGTGAATGTTGTCAAGTGGAAGTCAAAATAAGCTCTGAAATAAATTGTCGAAAGGAAATTAGATGACAATAAAAAAGTGAAAAAACCTTTTCTATTGCAATTGCTTTATTATCATTGCACAACATGTTCTTGCTCATTTATTAGCATTAATACGATTATTTTTATTTCATCACCTGAAATTATGTAATCTTAATTAATAATAGAAATTTGGTAGCTTCCTATTTAATTCAATTGCTAACCGATTGAATAGTTCCTATTTTTATGAAACGGTTATTTTTCTCAAATATCTGCACCTGAAAAACATAATCGAATTAATTAGAAAAACTATTGATTGATCAGATTATTGTTTGGGAACAAATATTTCAAGACGCATTTTGAAACATTTGAAATTGCTTTTTGAGGAAAAACAAATAATGATTATTTAAAATTATGCAGCAATTCATTCCTGATTTTTTTATATTGGTCTTGAATAAAAAAAATTTCCGGAGGTTTTTCTTATAAATTAATTTATCTTTAAAATCGAATTCAGAGATATAACACAATATTGGAAATTTTTGTATAAAATACACTTCTCAATTGCGCCGTTACAATTGAATAGTTTATACCGTTTTTAAATTTATACTCCTAAAAATGTCGAATCCTTATGGTAATGACGGAGGATATCCACCTCAAGATGGAGGCTATCCGCCACAACAGGGTTATCCACCACAGCAGGGTTATCCAACACAACAGGGCTATCCACCACAGCCAGGCTATCCACCACAAGAAGGATATCCACAGTATCAGCAACAACAGCCGTATCAAGGCGCTCCACAACAAGGCTATCCACAGTACCAGCAGCCACCACCACAAAACTACCAGCAGGCTCCACCACAGTACCAACAGGCTCCTCCACCAGGTTACCAAACACCTCCACCAGCAAACGAGGCCAATGTCAACTACAAGTACGATGATATTGAATACCACAACATGCAGGTTAACCAGTGGTACTCAATTCCAAACGATGCTACAGAGCATTACGAGTATTGGAATGGTGCTCAAGCATTCGAGCCACAAAAGTTCTCCGGAAACACAAAGAAGGAGACAAAGTGGAACGACAAGGGCTGGGCTATTGCTTTCTACATCCAGCTCGCTGTTTCACTCATCTTAACAATATTTTTGTTGATTAAGGCCACGTCCAAGGGCAAGAGCTCCAACGCCAGAGGCTTATTAGCTGAAAGCTCCACTGCTACAGCCAACCAGATTGTCATGTACAGTGTTGGAACTGGTATTGGTATTGGAGTTGTTATTAATATTCTCCATTTCGTTTATGCTATCTTTGGTGCCAAAATCTACATCCACCTTGGCTTATGGCTTCCATTCATTATCTGTCTTATCATTTGCGTCCTCATTGCTTACTTCATCAAATTGTGGGCTATTTTGGTTGTTCCAGCTTTTGTTGGTCTTATCACAGTTATCTGCTACTGCTGCCTCAGGAAGTATATCCCATTCTCCGCTGCAGTTTTCAGAAAGACAATGAAGCTCATTCTTAAATACCCATCCCTCATCTTCTTCACCTTCTTGCAGATGGTTGTTTCTATCATTCTCAACATCATCTTCTCCATCATGATCTACTGCACATCCTACCTCGGCTACACAGCCTTCCTTTACATTTGGGCCGTCTTCTCCTTCTTCTGGACCAACTTGACATACTACTACGTCACATACATGACAGGTGCTGGACTTGCCGCCTCATACTACTTCCTTAACGATACAGAATACTTCCCTAAGAACCCAGTTCTCCAGTCATACAAGCGTGCCATGACAACATCATTCGGCTCTGCCTCCGTCGCTGGATTCCTTCTCGCTGTCATCAAGACACTCAGATGGCTCGTTGATTCCATCTCTACCAATAACATCATCCTCTTTTTCATCATTCTCATCATCCAATGCATCCTTTGCATCCTCGAGTGGATCTTCAGCTTCCTCAACCACTACGGTCTCATCTACTGCGCTACATTCGGTGTCAAATACTCCGAAGGCTGCCGCAGATGGCTCGAACTCTCATCCAAGAGGTTCGCCAACGTTATCTGCTCTGGCTGCATCATCAACATCTCTGTCACATACAACTGGTTCGTTTTCTCTATTTCATCTGGTATTCTCGGTGCTCTCATCGGATACTACGTCATTGGCTCCAAGTATAACAGCGATGACCAATACTCATTCATGGTCTTCTGCGCTATCTTCACTTGCCTCTTCGCTTGCTTCATCTTCAACGTTCTCGGTGCTCCAATCGAAGTTATCTCCGACACATTGTTAGTTTGCTTCGCTGAACACCCAGAGAGAATGAAGACAACAGCTAACGATCTCTACCAGGAACTTGTTGATCTCTATGGAAGTGAACTCGCTCACAAGATCGAGAAGCAAAATAAAAAGAAGAAGTAAAAATGTAATTAAAAAGTTATCTTATTAAAAAACTAAAGTAGATATTTAAAAACGGTTTCGCCAAATGGCGAATTACTTAAAATTCGCTAACTCAGCCTGATTTTTTCGAATTCGGCGATCTCAAAAAGTGACATAATTTATACTATATCACTTTTGCATATGTCAAATAGTCACTTTTTTGCATATGTCAAATAGTTACAGTATGCTTATAACTTTATTTCGTATAGTCATGATGCTCATGATAACCATTTTGAATTCAAGTGAATAATTGACGGATTATTGGCGTCAATCATGAAGATTGCCACGCAATAAAAATGTTAGACCCTTTATTAATAAAAAACGAAAATTCCACAAAATAAAAATATCAAACCCTTTAATGTAGTTTCAAAATTGAAAAATGGCGAATTCGCCAAAAAAATTAGAAGTGGCGCAATTCGCCATTTTGCGAACTTTTTTTTTAAATCCCAACATAAAATATATATTTTCCAAATCTAGAAGGTAGTCCGTATTTCCGCGTTCTGATGGCAGAAAAATGCATATTATCTAGTTTTATTTTCTTAGTTTTGAATCTCCCAAATTTCTCATACAAATAGCTCCTCACCTTGCAACAATATTCAAAATATGGATCATTCTAGAGTGGAAAAAAGTAAAAAAAGACGATCAAAATTCTCTCAATTTTCGGGTTATTTTAGAGTGGGAAAAAAGTTAAAAAAAGACGATCAAAATTCTCTCAATTTTCCACTTTTTTCCAAAATAATTTTTTTTAATATTAAAAATTATATCAACAAATATCAATATAAAAGTGCTCTAATATTACCACTCTTAATGATAAAAGTTAGTTTATTGGCTTTAAAAAGGCAGGCTTTTCATTCTGGGGCTCATACAAACAGTTCTTTACCTTGCAACAATATTGAAGGAGTGCAGCGGTTTTCAATTTCTGCACTATTTTGGAATTCTTGATGAAAGTATAAAAGTATGGAAAAGTAATAAAAATCATTTTTACGATTAGACTCTGTATGAAAAGCTAAATAATTTTTACTTCTAATAAAATTCATCTAAGAAATGAAAGTGAAGTATTTTATGTAGGAACATTATTCTTTGCACCATGTGAAATAAGAACTTCGGCTGTTTCTGTACTATTAGTAGATGTTGCAAAATGAAGAGCGGTTTGTTCATCATTATCTTTTTCATTGATATTTGCACCATGTGAAATAAGAACTTCAGCCGTTTCTGTACTATTATTTTCTGCTGCATAATGAAGAGCGGTTTTTCCTTCATTATTTTTTTCATTGATATCTATACCATGTGAAATAAGAAGTTCGGCTGTTTCTGTACTATTATTATATGCTGCAATATGAAGAGCGGTTTGTCCATCATTATCTTTTTCATTGATATTTGCACCATGTGAAATAAGAAGTTCGATGATTTCTTAATTATCTATATCTGTAGCAATATGAAGAGCGGTTTGTCCATCATTATCTTTTTCATTGATATCTATACCATGTGAAATAAGAAGTTCGGCTGTTTCTGTACTATTATTATATGCTGCTTCATGAAGAACAGGTTTTCCATTATCACCTTTTTCATTGATATTTGCACCATGTGAAATAAGAACTTCGGCCGTTTCTGTACTATTATTTTCTGCTGCATAATGAAGAGCGGTTTTTCCTTCATTATCTTTTTCATTGATATCTATACCATGTGAAATAAGAAGTTCGGCTGTTTCTGTACTATTATTATCTGCAGCGATATGAAGAGCAGTTTGTCCTTCATTATTTTTTTCATTGATATCTATACCATGTGAAATAAGAACTTCGGCTGTTTCTGTACTATTAGTATATGCAGCAATATGAAGAGCGGTATTTCCTTGATTTTCTTTTTCATTGATATTTGCACCATGTGAAATAAGAACTTCGGCCGTTTCTGTACTATTAGTAGATGTTGCAAAATGAAGAGCGGTTTGTTCATCATTATCTTTTTCATTGATATTTGCACCATGTGAAATAAGAACTTCAGCCGTTTCTGTACTATTATTTTCTGCTGCATAATGAAGAGCGGTTTTTCCTTCATTATTTTTTTCATTGATATCTATACCATGTGAAATAAGAAGTTCGGCTGTTTCTGTACTATTATTATATGCTGCAATATGAAGAGCGGTTTGTCCATCATTATCTTTTTCATTGATATTTGCACCATGTGAAATAAGAAGTTCGATGATTTCTTAATTATCTATATCTGTAGCAATATGAAGAGCGGTTTGTCCATCATTATCTTTTTCATTGATATCTATACCATGTGAAATAAGAAGTTCGGCTGTTTCTGTACTATTATTATATGCTGCTTCATGAAGAACAGGTTTTCCATTATCACCTTTTTCATTGATATTTGCACCATGTGAAATAAGAACTTCGGCTATTTCTTTTCTACACTGATATGCTGCAGTATGAATAACGGTTGTCCCACATATATTTTTTTCGTTGATATTTGCGCCAAGTGAAAGAAGAAGTTCAATTGTTTCGGTACAATTATTTTTTATAGCAAGATGAAGAGGGGTTCTTCCATCAGGAGTTTTTTCATCGACATTTGCACCATGTGAAATAAGAAGTTTGACTAATTCTTTATAGTTGTTTTTTGCTGAAATATGAAGAGCAGTCATTTCAATTCGATTTTTTTCATTGGTATCTGCACCCTGTGAAAGAAGAAATTTGGCTGTTTCATAACTATTATTAGAAGCTGCACCAAAAAGAGCTGTTTGTCCATCATCGTTTATTGCATGGATATCAGCACCAAGTGAAAGGAAATATTCACAAAGGGATGGAATATTAAACATCGCTGAATAAGCAAAACAATTGTTAATATCATTAGTTTTATCGAAATAGACAAATAATGATTCAAGATTTTTAAATTTTGGACAATTGTTTATCTTCACATCTAAATTGTACTCATTCATCAAGAATGTAACAAAATCAATGTTATGTGAAATAATTGCATATATCATGCACCACATATCTGGTTTTTGATATTTCAAACATTCACTCATGATATCTGGATTTCCGCCTAAAAATGAAAATTCAAGACTTACACGAGTTATTTCTGAGTTGAATTTAGTTCTTAAGAACTTGAAGCAGTCAATTGCTCCATAGTAACAACATAAGTCAAGATATGATAAATTATATGTAGGACATTGATATAATTTGTTGTAAAGTTCTTTATCTTTATCAAAACCTTCTCTTTCGGTGAATGAAATAAGTCTTTTTAAGTCATTATTCATAATTGCCCTGTAAATTGTATCTGTTGTAAGAATATCCAACTCTTCTGTGTTAATTTTTTCGAAATCACATGACTTGTCTAATTTAATTCCATATTCTTTGTAAAAAAAGAAGTTTGAAATAGGATTAATCCTATTGATCTCTTTGACATGATAGTCATCACATATGAATTTAGCAAGAGATAAATATGACTTTGTATAGCGATTATTACACGGAATGATATTTAAAATATCTTCAACAATGCGTTGGGGTAGGAATCTCTTTGAGTCGATCAATTCTGTTTGGATCTTTTTGTAAATTTTTTTGAGTTCTTCTTCCTTTTCAGTTTTAAGCTGATACAATGCATTATACAAATCGATGTAGTATTTATACTTGTTTCGCAGTTCCCCATATTTGTTTGGACGAACGTTTTGATCAGACATTAAAATATCTTTATTATTCATTAAGGGGAAAAAATTCAATGTTATGAATAGGAAAAACAATGATATCACGGATTTCGGATATTAAATTATGTATTTTTATTACTTTTATTGATCAAAAATGGTATGATGTCAATAGTAAAGTAGAAGTTATAAGATATAATCATTAATCAACATCTTCTAAATTATTATCAAAAATCTGTAGCATTTTATATCCCTAATATTACAAAGAAAAAAGATCGAAGTATTTGGAACAATTTTTGATCAAGTATACTTTAAGAACTGGAAAGCTTGAAATGAAATACAATCCCCCGAAAAAACTGTCGAAGACAGGAAAAAACTGTCGAAGGAACGATTAAAAAACATGTTGATGATTTCCTGCATTTTCAGTGTATCATATTGATTATATTTTGATTGTCTTTTTTTTACTTTTTTTCCATGATAGAGAGAAGTTTACTTGTAGATGGCTTTCCCTTGATAAATAAAAACATTAAACATGTCTATATTTTATTTATAAAAAAACAATACATATTTTAATAAGATAACCTTACGCGCTGGAGAGATGTTGCAGGGCGTGACGTTATACCCTTAATTTCCAGCTTGGTGATCTGTTTGCTCTTCTTGAAATTCGCTAATTTCACTCTTGTTCTTGGAGTTGTCACAGCCATCGGAATTTGAGTCCCCATCTCCGAAAACCTCCACGATTGAGGGAGTGGTGCTCTGTTTACTGGGTTTTCTCTGTCTTTCTTCAGTTTTGTCAATCTTTTTTCGAATAATAATTCTTCTTTTTCTTTCTTGAGTTTTAAGTTGGTTACTCCTTCTATATAATACGCTTCTAATCTATCTAACTCATATTGGTGCTTTTTTCTAAGTACCTCTAACTTAACTTTGGCATCTGAAATTAATTGGTTTTGTGCGGCTTCTGTTTCCTTTTTCTCTTGTTCCTTACGCCGGGAACGAATAATAGAAGCTTGGTTGTAGTCTTTAAAGTCAATAAATTTAGTTTCTTGGTTGTATAAATCTCGAAGTGTTGAAGAAGGGCTGGAATAACGATTTACGACGTCATCACTTGTCCAGTAGTCATTAAATTTCTCTATTTCAGCCAAATGTTTGATTTTAAGATCGTCAAGTTTGTATAAACAATCAATTTTGAAATCATGCATTTTTTTGTTCCAATTTGCAGTGCACTTGGTAGAACTATCTTCTGTACTGTTAATCTTGCGTTCAACTTCTTCTAGGTAATTGGCTTTGTTGTCTTTTATATCATATAAAGCGCAAGCTTCTGAAAACTGCTTTTTAAGCTCATTATATTTGTGAGCCCTATCGTAGTCACTCATTAGCATGCTTGTTATCTTTTGTCGTTGGAAATACTGAGCAAGCTGAGGTCGCTCGCAAACTGTAGGTAATTTTCCCTTTTGAATGAATGCATGAGTTGCCTTTTTGCATCTTGGAGTATCGTGTGCGCAGTAAAGCCATGAATTGTCATAGGCAGGGCAGATCATACAAACATCATCGCTTGCAGAGCTATTTGTTGAGGAAGGGACTGTTGAGGAAGAAGGTTGAGTATTAAACAATGGCTCGACTGGATTATTTGGTTGTATTTGCACTTCGTCCATCAAAATCTAAAGATACACAAAACGATTCTAAAGATTTCAATGATTGCTCACAATTTATTTTCTTTACAACAACCGATATTGATGGCATTATGATGATTCTTGGCATACATAAAATCTTATTAATCATTCAATTTTTGAAATTGAGAAATTTTCAGTCGAAAATTGATTTCTTCCCAATTCTGCGTAGACTTGGCAGGAAGATTTTATGTTTCTCATGATGCGATAATTCTGTGATTCTTATAATTTTATTCTAATTTTGCATAATTCACTGAAATATTCAGATTTTGAATCAGAACCCATAATCTAATGTTTTACTGTGAATTTTGGGTTAATTTATCAGCCGCTTAGTCTATATCTTCTTCATGTAATTAATAGCAACTTAAATTTTGCGTCGATATTATTATCGATTAATTATAAGAGCCAACTTCATTAGAATTTGATTCTCGGGGATTTTTATTGATGTCAGTGAGATTTTTTAAAATTCCTTCAACGATAATCGACATTTCAGAATTAATTAGAATTAAATAGCAGATATGATTAAATGAAATCGTTATTAGATCAATACCATAATGTGGCCTCCAATTTTATGAAGAAGATTTTTATTCTCGGAGGGAGATTTCAATTTCTCGAACTATAATTAGGTTGTTTCATAAAACTAATCTCTAACAAAGTTAGGCTTGATGAAATCAAATAGTTTTATATGAGAATTCAAAACAAGATTCATCCTTGATTCACTATATAGATTTAAAAATAAGCAGGATAGGCGCAGCTTCCTCATTGAAAGAGGATTTGTGTGCTATAAGTTCAATTTTCCATAGTCAGATGTCAAGATGTTAGATATATTTATTTTTATAAAAATCCGTTTTTTTAGAATTTAATTTTGTGAGTAATTTGAAGACTAATGGTGATCATAATAGTTTAGATACGATGGCTAAATTTAATGAATTTTGATTTTGAATTGAAAATAATCGCTGTATTCAAAAATTGTATTTATCTCACAATTTCTTTCAAAAATTGTTCAATAGTTTACAAAAAACAGACCCTCATCACGGAAGATTCTGATTCTGACGATATTTTCCTGGATGTTGTCAAGAAGCTGAAAGTATACAATACTGGTGCACAAAAGCCCACTGCAACATCCAAATCTTGCCCTACTAAAACAAAAAATAGAAATTATCAATGTGAACCTTATTATTCTGAGCGTGGCTTACCGCAACTCCAGCATGGCTTCCAAGTAAGTGGTACAAAGGTTCTTCCCGAGTCATTAGCATTTATACAACCCACTCATCTTGACGATTTCAAAGCTAAAGAACGCGATTATAAAACTCTTCCTGTCGATCATAGAAGTGCATCTAAATTCTCGCACTTTGATAGAAAGCCGAGACGTTACTTTTGTAACGGTACGCCTTCGATTACGAAAAAATTTATTGAAACGCAAAAGAAAGAATATGAACAGTTGGAAAAGGAGAATGATGCATATAGGAATTCGGGTATTATTCCGCAATGGGCATCTGTCGGAGTGAATACGACATGCGCTGTTTACGGAAATAAGAAGAAAGTCCAAGTTAGATCTAAGTATGCCAAAGTTATGGCACTTTAATTTTGTTTATAATTTATTATATTTTTGTAAATTATTTTTATATATTATTTATATTTTCCCTTTAAACCTCAATTATTATTTTGTTAATGAGCTCTAGATCTTGCTGTATGGATCTATTATGAAACAAAAGAATAAGAGATATGATTTTAAAATTGGATCTGAAATTCACTTAATTCTGTTGGATATTGTTTAATATGTATTTCATAGTCAATCAGGAGATCAAAATTTTAGAGATTTATCAAAAAAAATTTTTGAATGCAAGAATCAGAAGGGAGTCCACCCCTTCTTGCAGCTGCACTTGCTTCATTTGATATTAGATATGGTGTTCGAATAGTTCATGAATGGTATCCGAATCATGGTAAATTACCAATAGCTTTAATCGAATTATTGAAATTAACCCTTTCGAATGTTCATAGACAAGAAGATAATGCTTTTTCGCAGTTTTTAACATCAACTACAGATATTCCTTCACTAAATCTCTTCATTGTATCTTCCTTTTTTATAATTCCACAGAAAAAAGAAAAAATATATTATAATGTCTCACTTATTCTTAACAGAAATCAAATAGATACTACAAAATTCATCTCAAATATTGAAGATACCTGCAAAGAAATTGCAATTTTTGCAAAAACGACTTTGAACTCCAATCTTCCCATTAACAAATTGAATATTCTTATTCAGCATGCAAATGAAGTATTCGAAGTCCTTTCAAAAGCAGGAATTAAAACTTTACCGGATTTTTCAATTCATCCAACGGAAACCCCGTTCTTATCTTTAATTCTTTCGGCGCATTTCCACTCGCAAATGAATACTATCATAGAATCAAACAATCCAGACGAAGCATACAAAATTGCAGTATTTTTAGCGCATTTCACACTTTCTCAGATCCTAGAAACAGCACCACTAGAGTATCTTCCAGCTCCTATACAAGGTCTCTCCATCCAAACTATCTCCAGACAAGTAGCAACTCCAGAAGAAATTTTATTAACTTTTAAAACGCCAACGACATTGATTAGGCTTCCAGAAATGCAAGTAATCTTCTCTCCTTACCAAGATCTGCAGGAAAGATCATATGGTGACTATTTGGTTGCTCTTCCTCTCGAAAATCCAGAAAAAGAACAAAGAATTGCACACGTTAAGGCCCAATATCGAGAATTATTAAACAACGCAACACGTTATCCATGGGCATTAGCCACAATGTCGATAATGATGCAGATGCCGCCAGAAAGTTTAAATTTGATCTGCCAACTGCAACTGAACAACGTTGTAACGCTTGCTCTTAGCTTGATTGCTGTTGTTCAGGAGAAATTAGATAAAGGATCCCTTCCATTTTTGTCACAAGACGACGTCAATGATTCTATTAGAATTTTGAAGCTCACTGGAAAGGAGGATCTTAATATGGTTGCCTCTATAGCCCAGATATTTGATAGTTCTATACAAAGAAAGCTTTTCTCTTATAGAAAAGATTCTCAATTTTTCTAATGTTAATAAAATATATATACTATACAGAAATACATTCTTTTTCCCCAGACAAATATTTTTATTAATATAAAATAAAGATATTATGAGATAATTCTTCCTATGAATTAAAAATCTGAAAAATTATCTGCAATATCCATTAATTAATAAAGAAATTCATATTTATCCCTTGAGTTGGGAATATATCCCTTGAAACATGTTCTGAAATCATTAATTTCAAATAAAAAATATGAGTAATGATTTAAGTGTTGATAATATTTTATTGATAAAGATATCTTTGATGGAACATATAATGGTTGATCATTATTAGACACATTTTTGAAAAATATTGTATAAAATTTAGAAAATATTGATATTTAATAAACACAAATTTAAAATATTAACAAGATTAGCGGAAACCACCGTTGTGCATAGGAGAATCCGGTATACCAATAGTAGTTTTTTCACTTTTCTGGAGACCCATCATTCTTGCATCGAGTTCCATGATTCTTGGTGTTGTTTCTGACTCTACATCATCACCAAGACAGAAGAATTGGAGTTCTCCTGTGTCTTCGATAACGATTACACCACATTTGTTTCTCAAGCCTGGTTTATAGTTACTGGATGAGAAAACTGTGATGCCTAGGTTACCTGCAAATGAGTGAACACCTTTGGATGTAAATTGATGAGCTCTGATCAGCATCTTTAGAGAATTCTTGGCCAAGAAATAAGCAACAGCGCGCGGACCAAATGTAACGCCATGGCCTCTGACACCTGGACCGATTGGTTCGCTGATCTCGCCTGGATCTGACCAAACTAAGTCAGATGTAATTGGACTCTGCTCAAACGTTAATATTGGGCGCTGAATGAGATCAATATGATCAACCTTTTCTAGATTGCGTGCTAAACCTCCGTGTACGCAGAAAATTACTCCGCCAATTAAAGCAGAAATGGGCATCCAACTAAAAACTTCGTTAAATAGCATAAATATTTGATTTGCTTGAGATCTTCCAAATATTTGATTAAGTTCTGATGAAAATCCGTACATGTTGCAGATTAAAGAGAATTCGTGATTTCCTCTAAGTAAAAATAATCTATCTGGATAACAAATCTGTAATGAAAGAAGAAGTGTAATGCAATGGAATGAGTAAGCACCTCTGTCAACGTAGTCACCTAAAAATAGAAACTTTGTACGAGGCGGTTGCCCAAAGATCCTAAATATTCTATGAATATCTGCAAAATTTCCGTGAATATCGCCAACGACTACTAAATTTGGATCGATCCTTAATAGCATTGGTAATTTTTTATTTGATTCGACAGCTTCTTGGCATAATTCATCAACAGTTGAGAATGTAAATGCAGGAAGGAGTTTAGGATCAAATACACGAGTATTGAGCGCGCGCTGATATTTATTTATGATATTTTCCGCAACAGAAGTTTCACTCATCTTTGATAACTTTTTTTTTCCGTTGATTTTTTTTACAAAGTTATCTCCATGTTTACAAGTTGGTCACCTGAATAGAAAAGCTATTTATATTTCTGGAGTACTAAAGGAGAATATTGTCTTCCAAATCAAATAATATTCTTGAAATCAATAAAATTTTGAGATTGAAAAATTCAAGGCTTAGCTTCACCATAATTACCTCTGCTCTCAGTGGAAATAGGTATATTATACGTATGATCTTCTTACGTATGTTCAAAGTCAAATTATATTCGATAACCTATAAACAACTCTCAATTTATTTGATATTACTTACTTCAAATATCATGATTTTGGATACAGTGTATATATCTATTAGTTATACAATCAGATATATTCAATATCATTGAAAGGGAATATTGAACGTTTAAAAATTCGAAATAAATGAAGTCTGCTTACGAAAAATGGACACCCTCTGTTGTGTCGTCGCAACTTCAGGAAATAGGTCTTGGTAATTATGCTCAGGAATTTGTTAAGCAAGATATTTATGGCGAAGTTCTTCCGATGCTTCAAGATAAACACTTAAAAGCTTTAGGTATGAATTTAATTGGTCATAGAATTCAATTTTTGAGATTTGTTAAGTCATTGACAGGAAATACACCAGAAACAAAGGCTGAACCAAAGCGCTCATCATTCAGAGAAAATACAACATCAAATTCAGTAACTACCCAGAAGAGAGCAACACCAACTCAGCAACACGATGAATATGATGATATTTCTCCTCGTTTTAGAAGTGGAAGCAATGATAGATTTGATAATTCACCTTACGGCATTCAAAATTCGAGACAGCAAAATACAAGGAATCAGCAGCCAAAGAAACCTGCTTACTCTGCATATGAACCTGTAGAAGAAGAAGAGGAGGAAGAAGATACAGGATATCATTACAAACCATATGCCAGAGATACAAAGAAGACGACACCATTCCAGAGTACTACAAAGAAGACATATGACTATAATAAATCAGATTCAGATGATGATAATTACGGAAACTTCAATAAGAGGCCAACGCAAGCCCGTCCTCAACCGAAACAAACTTATGATCAAGACTTTGACGAAATGGATGAGGATGCTGTATTCAATCGCAAGCCAAAGCAAAATCCAAATCAAATCACATCTTCTTACGTAAATCAAAGATCCAATGAAAGATTCAATCAAGGATTTGGCAACTCCCATCATAACAACTTCGATGATGACGAAGAAGAGGAAGAAAAAGATAATTATCGCAATGATTATCAACAACGTTATGGCCAAGCGCAGCAAAAGCAAACCAGACAGCCATATAAGCCACAGCCAAAGCAAAATCAATTTGCAAACAGCTCTGATGACGAACAAGAAGATAATTATTACAACAATCGTCCTCCATCCAGAAGCACATCCAGAAGCCAACCAGCTCCAGTGCCCCAAGAAAATCCACCATCTCCATATGCCGATGACAATGTTGAACTTGTCGAATGCTCCATTTGTGGCAGAAGATTTGCTGCTGACAGAATTCAAAAGCACGAAGAAATTTGCAGGAAATCAGCAACAAAGAGAGAGATAGGCAGATACAAACCGGGTAGATTATATCTTTACAAATGCTGGTAGGACTATTTCAAGATGAAGAAATTTCATCCGCGAGCATAAGGTTTGACTATCCAATTTCGTTGGCTTCAAAAGTCCTTCAGATGCAAAAGCAAATAGGAGCAAGCTCAGGAGGCTTAATTCTTTCCGTGCTAATCCCTCTTTTCGTATTTTTCTCTGGCGTTTCTCATAGCTTCAACAAGTTTTTCATGTTCTTTCTTGTATTTAGGAACTTCATTCTTTGGCTTTGGTTTTTCATCTTTTGCGGCTTTGATTTGTCCGATATATTCTTCAGCACCTGTATCAGCTAAGCGCTTTGAAGTGATATCAAAGACTTTCTTCTTCTTTGTTGCT
>NC_067204.1:25116844-25247179 GCF_026262505.1 Trichomonas vaginalis G3 | reverse complement strand
GCGACAATAGTTTCAGAACAAGAATGTAGACAGAAACTTAAGAAAATAAAAGTTGTACAAGTTGGAATGAAGATGTTAGATGCTTGGGATATCTTATTGTCAAAGTTAGAAATTTTTCAGTTCGAGGTATAAGTTCTATACACCTTCTCCAAACTTCTATTCTATCTTCACTGGATATAAATACGAACAAGTAGAATGGAAAGAAATATTATAGAAGCTTGGTTAGACCATGTCAAAGAAATTATATGCAATGGAAACGAAAAGGTTTATGAGTATATCTTATGTTGGTTTGCAAACATCTTACAACATCCAAGTGCTAAAAATGAAACTGCTCTCATTATAATTGGAAAAGGAACTGGTAAGAACACATTCTTTACAGATATCTTATGCAAACTGTTAGAGGCTATTCGAACCCGAATATGACAAACTTAGAAAACATCTGTGGCAAGTTTAACTCCTCAATAGAGAATATGAAACTTATAGTTGCAATGAACTTCAAAGTATAGTACAACAAAAGTTTTTGAACTCAGATGCTTTGAAGAGTCTTATAACAGACAAAGTTGGAGTTGTTGAAAGAAAATATAAAGACCAAAGAGTTTGTGAAAATGTTGCAAACTTCATTATGGTTTTCAAACAATGCTGTTCCGATGAAGTTAGAAAGTTCTGACAGAAGATATGTAGTTGTCAGAACGTCAGATTCTCATATGCAAGATACAGAATATTTTGACGCTTTGTCAGAATGTTTGACATCTGACTTTTACAACCACTTGTTCTCATATTTTATGACATTAGATATTTCTAAGTTCAATCCAAGACAAATTCCACATACCGAAGAGAGACAAACATTGTTAGAAGCAAACAAGAGTGTATATGAACTGTTCATAGATGAAACTGACTTTGTGTCATTAGATGAAAGGTCATTGTACGATTCGTATAAACAATATTGTCAAGAATATGGTTATATGACAGCGTCTAAACGAACATTCTTGGCAATGTCAAAAGTCTTTTAGACGTACAGAATGGTGTATATACAAAGAAAAATTTTTATGAGTAAATTTTTAAAAAAAATATTTTTTTATCCGATAGAAAAAGATGGCAAAATTCATCTCAGTAAACAAGTACTGTCAGGACTTAAAGAAGAACTAGACCCATTCACATATTTGAATGTTTATCTTCTACTTTTGAAAAGTCTTCATTCAGCAAAGTTTGGAACATCGAACCAGTTAAGTTTGCTATTGTGACTAAAAATGGTGCGAAAATTTGAAGACTTAGACATAGAAGGTTGTTAGAGTCAAAGAAAAGTTTTGACAGAAGGTTCTCAAACCTTAAAGAAGGCAAAGCATACATTTTATACCTTATGAACCAAAGAAAGCAGACGACTATGAATATTATGAGTCTAAGATAGTTGAAGTTCAAGGTAAATTGGGTAAAAAGATTTTAGAGTCTAAGCCAGTGTTTACTCCTAAAGAGGAAGAGAACATTGACATTGACCCAGAAATGTTCTAAAAATAAAATTTTATTTTTACATGTCAAATTTCTTTTTCTCTGGAACTGGTTCAGGTTCTTTCTTCTCTTCTTTTACTTTCTTTCTTTCTTTTCTCTCTTCTTCTTTTCTGGTGGAGTTATGTCAAATTTCTCGAACCATATTTATGTAAAAGTTCTTTGTCCTTTAATAGCTCATCTATTCTGTTTTCTATTTCATCTTCAAGAGCACGATGTGTCTTCTTTGGCATTCTAAGAACTTTTGTTGGACTTCATCTTTCCAATCGGCGTCATCTCTGTCAACAAGTCTGTCATTGACAAATTTTAAGACTGCTCTTTAATGTAATGTTTATGGTTCTTGTCATATTCCCAGAAACAGAACTTTTAGAACAAATTCACCTTTCTTGTTTACACTATGTAAGATTTTATGGTCGACAGATGTTTTGCTGTCAAAAAGTTTGTCTCGAATATAGATAGCGAAATGCTAGACATTTTCTAAAAGATAAAAATTTTAATTTTTCTAAAAATATGTTAGAAAAAAGTTTGCTGACATTGACAAGAAATTGAGAATGTTTTAAACAAGAACAAGGAAGTTAGAAAATGCTCAGATAAAGCCTATACATGACAAGTTCTTATTTGCTCAGAATGGTATAACAGGTCTAATCGCACCACCTGGGTCGGGTAAGACTTTCACTTATCTTAAATGGCTGCACAACAACAAGAACTAGATGAGAAGAAACCCATTCTATGAGTTAGTTGTCATTTGTAGTACTTCTGGTCAATTTGACCAAACCGTCAATTCGTTCAAAGATATTATAAAGAAGTCTAAGTTAGTATGTATAAAGGATACTGAGTTGTTAGATTGGATAAAGAAGTACAAAGAAGAGTTTTGAAGTATAATGCTATAAATGAGTATATAAATTCTAAGTTTAAAGACCCAAATGAGGAAATGCAGAGAATATTAGAGAAGAAACACTTCAGAAACAAACAGAAAGAGATAGATACATTTCGAAGAAATTGCAATCTTACGATTGGAAGACTTACCCTCATAGATGTCTTCTTATCTTAGATGATATTCGCCTCTCATCCTTTGTTAAAGAAGAGAACAAGATATGTGTCGAATTCTTAAGAAGCTCAGACACTTTAAACATCTCAGTTGTCATTTTTGTACAGACAGCAAAGAGTTTAAGTAAGGATGTTAAAAGAATACTTACTGACATAATACTTTTCCCCGGATTGTCCGAAGACGATTTCATGGAACTTATGAAAGAGTCCATGGCAGGTAAGTTTGACAGACATGAACTATGGGAGAAGTACAAAGTCATACAAGACCCTCATACTTCTTTCAGAATTCATATCTACGCGAACAAAGTTCAAATTGTAAAAAGTCAAGCTTGAAAAATAAAGAGTTCATTTACTCTGCTTGTTTGAAGTTGTCAAATACTCTGTTATTTTTTCCTTTAACAATGGCAAATCTTCTTTGAAGGTAAGTATTGTACAACCTTTCATATCATAGTGTGTTTGAGGTAACGTATCTTGAACTATTTGTTTCACATCTTCATTTGGGGTCATTGAAATCGGTAAGTTTTCGCGATAGAACCAATTTCTGTCAGATTTGTAAATCTTAGCAAGGTCGTAAAAGCTTTTGTTGTTTCTTCTGACTAAATGCAACATAACCATATCTCTGTCTTCTTCATTTTCCATCTCTTCAGTATAAATCATATACTTATAGTTCTTTTCCTTTCCTTTTGGTACCGAACGTGGTATTCTTTTCTGAATGCTTTTGTCTTTGGATTCAATGACTTCATCTTTTGCATGAAGTTTCTTTTCCATATCTTCACGTTCTTGTCTGTGAATTTCGTCAAGAAGTCTGTAAACATACCAAGCATAACGAGGCGAAGCCCACATTGCAACAGCATTTACAAGAAGTCTATGTACATAATATCCTCTCAAACCGTTTGGCAATTTTTCACGATTTTCATAGAGTTTTGGCGACTGGGGTTTTTTACCTACTCGAGTTTTTGCGACTACGAGAAAATCCGTAGTCGAATTTTCAGCTTCATTTAATAGTTCAATAGTGCTTTGGTTCCTAAACCAGTCTTGTGGTTTCTTAGTATCTGGAGCAAAACATGCTGTCAAAATACTTTGCATTTGGTACATATCGTCTTTGACCGAACGAATGAGACGGAGTTGTTTGTTAAACTGTATGTACTCATATTCTTCATTTATAGCTTCATGGACTATAACTGTTGTTGTGTTCTCTGTTGTTGACATATCTGTCTTTACATACAAAATAAAAAAATAAATAAAAATAAAACTAACTTTATTTTTTCTATCTTAAGGAAATTCATGATTTTTGTGCTGAATTCAATAAAAATAATGTTTAGTCTTAGTAAGATGGTAGCTTCTTAAAGCAAATACCATTGCTGAGTTTTATGTACGTGAAGAGAAGTACAATGAATTCAATTACGAGTACAATTGCAATGACAACTAAGGCAACTATTTTTGTCTTTTGCCAGCAAGGGTACTTCTTCTCTTCCAATGGTTCGGCAGAACTATACTCACTCATGAGAAATGTCAAAACGGTTTAATAGAAAAAGTGTCATTTTTTCATGTCCGAAGACTCGAAGGTGCAACACTTCCAAAATACCGACGAACTCAGAAGAGCAGCATGGCAGTATCTTCTTGACAACTTTTTTGAGTTCTCCAGGTACACCTTGGAAAATGCTGAAGAACTCCGACACAGAGAATTTGGAGAAATTGCACTCCAATACTACCTTGACAAACAAAGGGTAAACAAAGGGTAAAATAAGACTAAAAACTTAACGTTTAAAAAGTGACATTTTTATGAGCTCCGAGTCACCGAGAAAACTTGGTCAGATGTTAGCAGCTTACTTCCCTGAGGAGGATGGAAGCGTTACATACATCAGGTTCAAAAACAACGAACCTGGAATTGCGTACAAAATTCGCAATTACATGACCATGGAAGAGTACGAAAGGTTCCTACAAGAGAAACCAGCTCTAAACAACTCAGAAAAGAAAGAGTAAAAAGTTTAATTCGTAATTGTTTATTTTTTTACTTGTATGGGCAAGCTGCAAGTATGAAGTCGACTATCTCAGTCTTTGTTTTGACGAGCTGGACGGCTCTTGCGAGTACGTCTGTTTTGCGGTCTCCAGCTGGTGTCTGACCTTCGTAATTGCGCATGTTCTTGAGAGCTCCAACTGTAAATGATTGTAGGATGAAGAGTCTCTCAGACTGCTTGAGGTAGTCTTCACGGTCACGAACCGAATCTGTGGTACGAGTCGAATCGGTCGATTTGAGGGAAGAGACTGAAAGCCTGTCGTTTCCATAGGGGCTGTGCATACTCTTTGCGTAAACGGTTCAGACCTTCTTCGAAGTCTTGGTCTCTCTTCGATTGAGATTGGAATTGGAATTGCTGGGGTGGAGCTTGCTGGAACATCCAAGGGTTGGGGAAGTAAGGCATAGGCTGAGGAGGGTAGTTCGGGAAGCCTTGTGGTGGGTAGTAACCTTGAGGTGGAAATTGGTAGTAAATCGGAGGTACTTGCTGGAACTGAGGTTGCTGAGGAGACTGTTGTGGTTCTGCAGCTTTCGGTTCTTCTGGTTTGGAATGGACTGGGTGGTGGACGTCGGACATTCGTTTGTGTCCTGTCGGAAGGAAAATATTTTCCTGTCGGAAGGAAAAATTTTCTGTCGGAAGGAAAATATTTTCCTGAAGTTCGACCAAAAAGTTCTCAATTTTCGAAAATTTGAATGGTTTACGGACGGACAACTGGAAGAGTTCTTCCTGTCGTCGGGAAAAATTTTTCCCTTTGTCCGGAAAATATTTTCCTGTCGGATGGAAGGACTCGGAATGCCAGAAGGATTTGACGAGGCAATTTACCTAATTGAAATTAACGACTGCGTAAAAGACTACTTGCGCAAGGTAATGAAGCCCAAGGTCAAGTTCACCAGTATTTCTGGAAGGTCTACACTTCAGCTCGAGACTTCGACTGGAATTCCAATTCCAGTACCAGACGGGACAGCCTACGATGGCATAAAGGATGCCAAAAGAGAAGCTCTTGTTAAGTTCCTAAACAAACGTCCTTGGATAAAAATACCAAACAAGGAGAACCCCCTACCCCATATGAAATTGGCAATTCAGTCTCTCCTTCACTTCTCTGGTCAGCCGTTCTACATAACCTCAGAAGGCGACATCCAACCCGTCATATATACTACTCGGTAAACATCTATATGGCACGCTTTGAGTAAAAACATTTTTTTTCATTTTTTGAATGAAGCAAGTTAAATTCGTCCCACACCAATCTCAATGGACCGATGAAGAGTTTCAAGCCATAGTTGAAGACGTTGAGAACGACATAGACGGCGAACTTGAAGGAGCTCAAATCACAATTGCAACCAAAATTGCAGGAGTCAAGGAACAGATAGCTCCACTTAAAGCTACCAAAGCTACTCTTGACCTCATGGATAGTTACCGTTTAGATGTCAAGAGTGGAATAAGACAATTAAAATTAAAACTTCTAAACTACGAAGCTATACTCCAAAAGTTAGCAGAAATGAGAAGACTTTACCAGAGCTACTTACATGTAAGGGACTTACCTTCAAGCAGTCTGACCAAAGATGAATTTGTTGACATTGTCCCAATTTTGTCCGAAAGTCAGCTCAGATGTTTCGAACTGCTCCCAACATATCCGGAATATGAACGTTTGCCTGAACTCTTTCGGTTCCTCAAAAAACGTTTTTTGGTTCTCATGTTCGAAACTTTTATCGGAAGAGACAACAAACGTTCAGAAGAAGAACAAGATATTATTTTAAACTTGTTGTATGACATAACTGTCATAACAAGCTTTTTGAAGTAAAACCGTCATTCTCAAACCACTTCATTTTTCGATGTCCGAACAAGCACCGAAGCCAAACTCAATGGAAGATGTCCTTTCAGGTTGCCAGACAAGCGCCCAGTTCAACTTCAAATTATGAATTTGAAAGCTCATCTGACAAACACCATTAAGACCTCCAAAGTAGTCTTATGACAGAGATGACCAATCTCAAAGCCGATGTCCTCATGAACCAAGCTTCCAATGAGAAATGCCTGAACGATTTCACGGAAACCTTGCGCAATTACGAGAGAGAAACCGAGACCTTGCCAGACTCATCTACCGTTTCTTCGAAGAGATAGACGCCATCTGGAAGGTACTCGGAAAGGACAGAAACATGCAACACCGTACTTCGTAGTACCAAATTGAAGAAGAATTGTCGAGGAAGAAGAGGAAGAAAAGAAACACGAAGAAGAAGAGGAAGAAGATGAAGAAGAGAAACACGAAGAAGAGGAAGTTTGGGCAACCCTTGTTGCCGATGACGCTTACGAAATTTCCCAACCCTACCATACCAAATCCGAACAAGGAGACAGCAAGGTTCTTACCCCAGTCCTCAACAACTTGGGACACTTGAACCTTAACCTTCGGAATTACGGTTCAATTTCCATGGGAAGCTTGTCGGTATGCAATGGGTTCCAAATCCATACAAGAAGACGAGGTCAGACACATTGACGGTGACAAGCTCAACAACCGTAAGGAGAACCTCGAGTGGTTCTAAGAGTAAAAAAAATTTTATTTTAGGGGGAAACCCCAAGTAAATTTAGTGTTTATTTGGATAAGTATGTTAAATTAAGGGTAATTTGCAAAATTAGTTCCCGACCTTTGAATTGGGCTCTTTCGTTATCCCAGTTGCGTAGGAGGTCGTCCCAGAGGAGTTGGTTAGAATGCCAATCCAAGGACGATTTGTCCTCCCAGGCATTGAGGATGTACTGCTCGTAGAGTTTCATGACCTCTGCCTTGCACCAGACACCCTCTCCCTTGGAACGTAAGGCTTCTTCGAAGTGCTCGAATGCGATTGGCTGCTTCGTGACCATCCGAAATGACACTTTTTGTCCGTTTGGTCAATGTCGTGTCTCGTGCCATAGTCGATGAAAATACAGACAAACAGGTTATATATGAGTTTGAGACCAAGAATGGTGTAACTCGACCTGTCCGATTCAAAGACTCCGAGGGCGACCATGAAATTAAACGGAAATTAGCTAGGAAGGAATATAAAATGGACTGGTTGCCACCACCTCCACCTCCACCACCTTTACCTGTTCCTCAAGTAAATAAGCCTTTCCCGTTCCCAAGAATTCCCACATTTTAATTCAAATTCGAATAAAATTTTTTATTTCATGCAATGTTTTATTTCTGTGCCGTCTTCAAGTATGCCCCAATACTTACGCTTGGAGAGGACATGAACTTCGGTGAAAATTTGTCCAATTTGAATTGACCCATCTTTTCACCGACCATGCCCATTTCAATGAGTTTGTTGTACCCTTCTTCGTTCGTCATGAGTGCGTCAATGTTCTCATAGTAAACCACAACTTTCGATTTGACTTCGGAGAAGAACTCATTGTAGTTGTCAAGGACTGCCTTTGCGAACTGAGGGTAAGACCAATGTTCGACAATAGGTTTTAATGTGGTTACTAAGCCACTTTGACCTTGAGTGAATTCGTACTTCAAAACAAAAGGAGAAAACCTTTCAACAAAGTTGTCGACCTTCTCATAATGTTTACTCTTCATCTCTTGAGGTTTCTTAAGAATATCCCCATGTCGAATTCATAAGCAATTTGAGTGTCATTGCAAGTTTGGGGTTTGAAGCTTTCCTAATATCATACAGTTGTTGTATGACTTTTCCAACTGTATAGTTCCTTCCCGGAAACTCACCATCTTCGTTTGGAATTCCAGTCGGAATATATTGGACAAACCTCATGTATGCAGCGTTAAGGTCGACATAGTATATCTTTTCATCTGAGTCGAACTTGTCGCAACCAATTGGTCCAGTTTGTGGAAATTCAAGTGAGTCTCTTATCTTCTGAGAAACTTCTCCTGTTATCTTATAAACATCGTCGAAGCAACCTGTTTCATATAAAACCTTCTGACCTAACTCAGATGCTCTCCAATACAATTTGACGTCAATTGGATGTCTCAATGGAAGTTTGTTTATAGCATCTTGAAGTTCTTGCAACCTCATTGGAAGTTCTTCTGGTTCAGGTTGGTATCCGAACAATCCAACTCCTTTTGGAATTGTGTACTTCTTTTGTACTAGAACTTTGTCTGGAACAACTTTTGGTCTTGCTAACAGTGAAAAGTTTGTTTCGTCTTTTGGTACAAAAGTTTCTGTCAGCTTGTCATCTGGAATTGGTTCCAACAAACCTTTCTCGAAAAGAATGTTTACAGCTCTGACAATGTTGCACTTGCCTTTTCCGAACAATGGGTTTGTAAGACTTTCGTTCAACATGAAGTGGTTGTGGACAATTGCAATCTTCAACCATGGTAAATTGAACTCAACAACATAGTCGTCATGTGAAGAACCTTTAGCTGTAGGTATGTTGACTCGGATATTGACATTTGCCAACGGTGCAATTTTTGCCAATTGACCTCTGAGAATGTACCTTGTCTTCACACATGACTCAAGATACTTCATCTTCTCATCTGTAACAAGACCAGAGTTCCTGAGACATGTAAGAATACAAGGTTCATTGACAATTGTTTCAATTGAATTGTAAATTCCATACCTTGTCAAGTCAATGTCAGACTTATTTATGAAGGGGAAGTATCCAGCATGTTGTCTGACTGCTTGAGGGTTAGGTTGGTACCATTCGAACTTGACACTTGCAATTCCTTCAATTGCATTCAAAATGTCTGAGTCGGAGTCAACCATTTGTTCTCTCTTTGTAGTCTTGAAAGCGTCAAGAAGTTTTGCAGCTGTTTGTTCATTGCCATTTGCATAGTAAATGTGACCATCCAAATCTGTTATGGTCAATCTGAGATTGTGTCCTTTCTTATTTCCGTCTTGAATTGCAGCAAGTACTCCCATGAAGCCTTCTTTGTTCTTTCCTTCGTCAAAGTTTACTGTAAAGGTTCGACCAGATGTAATTTGACTTCTAACTTCACGATACTTTTCATATGCATATCTTGTTCTTTCCATGGGAGCATGACCATCTCTGCACTACCTTTTTTCCTTCTCAAAGGATGCAATTGTTCGTCATGTTTCAGTAGAATCTGGCAAAGCCGTCGTGTCCTTCAACTTGAGGTTCACTAACATCGAAAGGCATGTTCATAAGACGTTCTTCTTCTAACCTCTCTAGTCTGTTTGGATAATTTGCACGTGCTGTTTCCAAATCCATTTCGTAGGTCAGACCAGCCAGTTTGTCATAGACTTTTATGGGTCTTCCCTTCCTATATTTAAACTTCTTCGAAACTCTCCAACCATATCTTTGTAACTCTGCTTTTATTCTAGCAGACTTTCTATCCATTCTATATGGGGGCATTTTTATAAAAATAAAAAAATATTTTTTTCTTTACTTTACATAACCGCCTGCTGCCATAAGTCTTTGACGCCAACCCATACCAGCTAATGAAGGTTGACTTGGTTTAGTTTGGAAACTAAACTTTGGTTTTGGTTTATCTTCAGTTTTTGGTTTCTCTTCTTCTATCGGTTTTTCGTCACTTTTCGGTTCCTTTGACTTTACCTCACCTGCAGGAACAGTTGTGTCGTCAACATCTTCATAAATATCATATGCCATTTGTTTTTGTTTTCCTTTCAACTTTTTGTGTTTGTTGTAAAGTTTAGAATATTTCGACTCTAAGTCAATGAGATGTTCTATAATGAACTGTTGGTCAGTGAAGTAAACTTTTCCATCTGTTGTCTCGAAAGCTCCTTCAGACTTCAATATTTTATTTGTGAGAGTCTGTTTCTTTTTTTGAGATACTAGCCGTTCCATTTCTATGAAAAGTGACTTTATAGTTAGGGTTTGTATTTCCAGACCTGGCACTTTCTATTATTGAATTTTTCTCTTCATCTGTAAGTTCTTTGACAGGTTTTGACAATGGTTCTGAACTTTTGTTTGTGGTGTCAAATCTACTGTTTCAACTTCTTCGGTCATTTCATCTCAGTAAAAATTTTAGTTTGGTTTGTTTTCAACTGGTTGTTTAGGTTTTTTAAGTCCGGTCTAAACTTCCTGAGGTATAGGAAAGAACTTGACAAACACGTTGTGTAACTGCTGGAAGTCGACAAATCCATCTTGAACCCATTTGTCTCAATGCTGTATTGTTCATTTCATCTCAGTAAAAAACTTTACATTCCCCACGTTTGAGGCGGTTGAGGTTGGTTATTGTTTACCCATTGTTGTGCATGGTTATATCCTCTGTTAAAGAATCTTTCACCTTGGTCCATATAGTGTCCTGCTTGGTTATAGTAGTCATTTGCTTTGTTATAATAGTTTCCTGCTTGTCTTCCTACATTGTCCATCATCCTTGAACTTTTCCTCTTGTTTCAGGATTTGGAATAAATTTGTTGCATCTCGTGCTACATCCCAACCTTTCTGTACAGTTTGTATAATAGGTTGTGCTTTCTCTTTAAGTATACCTAATGTACTCAAAATCTTCCTTCCAACTCCAAATACACCTCTGGCTATTGTTCCCACTGCGGGCAAAAATCTGGATGCAACTCCTGCTAATGCGCCAAATAACCCATTTCTTATAGGGTAAAAAATGACGAATCCAAACAAGGACCCCTATGTTTCTAAAGCGACAAAGAAAGCACTCATGATAAAAATCTTTAGTTCAACACCAAATGCTTGGTTTATGGATATCTTGGAAAACATTCCGAGAGTTAGAACAGATGGACCACCATACTGGCTAATATTTGTCGGTCAAAACACAGATACTGTGAAGCCATACCATTATGGTCCAAAAATATTTTAGATGTGAAAACTGCTTTGACAATATTCGTTGACAAATACCATCCAACAAAACTGACATCTGACTGTGAAAGTTCTTTCAAATCAGATGATGTAAAAAACTATCTGCGTTCAAAAAATGTAAACCAATATTTCATTGTCGACCAAAACCATTCTGCTCTTGGTGTCATTGACGGTTGTATAAAAATGTTAAGAGACTTAAACCAACCACAAGGTGGTGAAGCAAATGAAATGTCATATGACGACAAATATAGACACTTCTCCATGGCAAAGATGAGACAAGTTTTAAATATTTACAATAGCCGTAAACAAAAAGGTTTGGGAAACCACTCCCCGAAGAAATGAAAAACAACCCTGACTTAGAGAAAGACTATATATTTAATAATTTAGTCAAAAGAGACAAACAAGAAAGAATGCCGGGCTTCAAACTTAAGAAAGGCGACAAAGTAAAAATAGAAATACCTAAACGCGACCCATATGAAAATACTATTGACTATGACAACAATGGAACCCGACAGGTACTCACATTCGTGTTCGTAAAAATAGAAGAAAGTATACAAGAGAATATTATGAAGTTTTAGGCAAACATGGCAAAATGTACACACTGCAAGCAGAAGATAAAAACTACTATTGTCAGACCTCGTTTCAAACTTGTCAAAGTTCAAGGTGGTACTTTCAAAGACAGTTCCTAACAAATATAAGACAACTTCCTGACGAATATGCTAAAGAAGTTGAAAATGACGACTAAGCAATTCTATACCATGCGTAAACTGTCATGTAAGGTGGCATGTATTCTTTACTTTGTCCCGTTGTTTGCGTATATCCCGAAACGCGATGTGTATGGTTTCCTCCTCCCTCAGTGTTACTCCAGAAACAATCTATAGCAAACTTAACGTTGTCTTTAACATCATATCCTTTACCTTTTGTCATTGCTGACCAATCCCAATATCTATGCTTATGCCAACCTGCTTGAGCTGTACTTAAATCTATGTAGTGACTGTGTGCAGGTAAATTTTCACCTGAAATCGTTTTACTTCCACCTGTTTCCTTTGAAGAGTTTGCACAATACAAAAACCTGTCGACTATTTGAGTCCAAGTTCCAAAACCCAGAACTGTTTCTGGTCTGGTAGAGTTCATTGACGTATAAATAGAGCCTATAGGATATAATGTTTGAAGTATTTCTGTCTTTAATGTTTGAAGCTCTGTTTTGTCTGCTTTCTTGTCATATAAATCTTGAGCAGTGAATTTAATATTATGTTCATCCTTCATGCATAAACATCTTTACATCTAATGTTTCTCATCGTCGTTATGTCGTCATCCGATGTTAAACCTTGTGGAAAGTTAGGAGGTTTACAATATAATACATCCCCACCAGTTTCTTCAACCGTTCCTTCAATACTTTCTATAGCAACAGTTGTAAAACTTGTATGTGTATGGTTCTTATTTGCTTTCTTTTCAAGGCTAACGTTTAAGTCTGTTATTTCAGATATAGAATGTGTATGTCCAACGGCACTTTTACTGTTTAAGGTTTCTTGTAAGTCTGTTATTTCAGATATAGAATGTATATGAGTCTTTTTAGAATATTCGTTTTCAGCTCTTGTCACTTCACTTGACATTTTATTGTCAACATATGTTTTGTCTGCTAGTTCAGGATGAGTATGTTCTTTTGTTGCATAAGCATTGTTAGCTCTTTCTTCTTCTTTTGCTATTGCATCGTCTACATATTCTTTGTCAGCTTTGTTGTCAACATCTGTTTTCAAAAGAAGTTCATTTATAGGTTTCTCGTTTAAAGTTCCTTTTGTTGGATTTATACAGACAGTATTGTTCTTCTTGTCTTGAAATAGAAACTCATCTGTCATTGGGTTAATGTCAGTTTTAAGTTTCCTTCTTTCAATGACTCAGATATCTTAGAATAGTTTGAAAAGTTTGTTGTGTTCTTATTTAGAGCTTGCATAATGAGTTGTCGGTTGTGTTGTATTTCTCTTATGGAAGCAATATCTTTCGACATTTTTATTCTAGATAAAATATGCTTCCAATAGAAAAAGAAAATTCAAGAGTTGCTACAACTAAACCATTAGATGAACTTTTTACTAATGTCGGTCAAAAGTTTGAGACAGAGACCGTAAAGCATGAAGGCTATCGTTTTGACTACCCATTAAGATGGCTAAGAGACCCATCTGTCACAAAAGCTATTGGCTTTCGTAGAATGAAGTTCATTTCAGAAGCCATACATGGTTTCCCATTTACGGTCGGTTTTGAAGTTCGATACTATAACAAAGAAAAACGTATGTATGAGAAATTTGAACAGGGAAAACTTTTACAAGTTAGTTTGCTTGTAAACTTAGAAACAACTCTTCAAGCTTTTCAAGAAAAAATAAACGATATCTATATCGAATATGCAAAACAGTATAACATTGACGAAGGAGAATACCATCTCGATATTATTTATGACAGGAAAAATGCAACTGTTAAAATCAATAGAATAGAAGACCTTGGAGAAAACGTTTATATTTCTACAAAATATAACAACTTGGCATGGTATAGATTTATGAGGATGTTAAATCAGCCTGCAGCATATCCAGTACACCCAGACTTTTATGAAGTCGAAAACCCTAATGGAACATATGAAAATGTTTTCGACCAAGATGCTATTATTGTTCATGCTTCATTTTCTGGCGCCCAAAACTCTTTCTTATGCTTGGCAAATGACTTTTACGAAAAACCTACAAAGTTATACGAACCACCAAGTGGAAGTATTTCAGACTTTCAAGTATGGTTTACTACAGATGGAAGAAAAAGAATAATTCCATTATACCATGCGTTTTACTTAGAACTTAGTTTCATATACAACTACTATCGAACGGTAAAAATATAACTTTTTAATACGGTTGAGGTGTTGGATTTGGTTGCCAACTAGACTGTGGTGCAGGTTCAGGCTGTTGTATAACAGGAGCTTGTTCTTCTGGTTCAGGGTCTTTAGGTATAATACCAACAAACTGACCTACTCTTTTACCAATATTTTTGACTCCGTTCCAAATTCCTCTTCCTACGGTTTTTATTCCATTCCATATACCTCTTCCAACTCTTCTGAAGAAGTTTCCAATACTACTGAAGAAACCCATTTTACTATATGTAAAAATCTAATGTCCGCCTAGTCTCTTACGTTTCCTGTTGAGTTCCATAGCATTCTTTAACTGGAGCTCATACATTCTGTTTCTCCTCTGGTAGAAAACATATTCTGGGTCAACTCCTGTGTTCGCGTCATCTGCATAAAGTTGTTTATATCCCACTTCAGGGTTTGTATAAAACTCTTTCCATCTCATATTTGCATACCATGGTGGCAAACCTAACGCAGCGTCATTTGACATGGCAGTTTGCATTTGTACATCTGTTGGCACTTGACCATAGTTTGCCATTGCAGTTTGTATTCTAACTTCATTTGGAATATTCTCTGGGTTTGGTTGTCCAGGTTGCTGTGCATTCGCTAAGTTCTGTGCGTCCATTTAATATTAGATAAAAATATCTCTTACGAGTACATATACTGAACATTTGCAGGCATTGGTTCATCTTCATATTCTCTGTACTTTTCTGCCACGTCAAAGAAATAAATGACACAATGGAAAAAACCTAAAACAAGTAGTCCGATTTCAAACCACATTTACTTACTAATAAAATTTCTTTATTGTGACACTTTCTCCAGTTTATAGGACCTCTCTCATATTCTATCTTGTCATATATAAACTCATAGTCATGTATGTCCTCTAACCATCTCATAACGGTTTCCAAACCACTTTTATCGGATGTAAAGTAAAAGCATGGATGGTTATGTAAAACGTCTAAAGTTTCTAAAGAGTCTCTCAAAGTCCAGTCTACTTGGTATTGAAAATCCCATGTGTTATAGAACGGCGGGTCCACTATAAAGAAAACATTTTCCTTGTCTTTATATTTTTCATACAAATCTGTCCAATGACATCTCACAAACTCTATACCCTCAATATATTTTTCTATGTCCTCTTTGAAAACATTTGTATAGTTAAGATATAAAACTTTTGACATAAGTGTTTCAATGTCATGAACTCTTATAGAACCACTATATAATAGTCTAGCAGATATACTATCCCAGTCTATATATTCTGCTTTTTTCAAAACCTCTCTCACAATATTTTTCTTATCTAATGGTATACGTTCGATCTTACCTATAGGTATCTTTTCTTTTAACTCTTTCAATATATTGTTTGTGTCTGGAATATGTTTGAGACGGTCCATATAGTTGTCGAAGTCATTGCATATAATCTTTGAGTCTGGGAATATTATATGGCACAAATGGGATATATAGAAACTTCCACCGAACAAATCTACAAATGTTAGACCATTCGGTAGTTTCTTAAGTTCTCTCAATATAATATCTTTACATCTACTCTTATTTCCAAAGAACGGTAACGGTGGTTTTGTAAAATTCATTTATATATAATAATAAAAATGTTTTTACCTGAAAAGTGACAGAAAAGTGACAAAACATGAAAACATATATAATTTGTGAAAAGCTCCTGGAAGACCCGTATATATAAGAACTTCATTTATAATAATCATCTTCAGGGCTAGAAGGCACGAAGTGCCTGGAGGCCCCACTACCTTTTTTTTTTTTTTTTTTTTTTTTTTTTTAATTATGTACGATGACAAGGGAAAATTCATCTTTTTCACAGAAAGAGATGAATTTAATGAAGATCAAAAACTTCAAAGCAGTTTATATCCATATATTGGCGAAGGATATTTTTTATTTTTATTTGGATATTTGTTACTTGAATTATGTTGTTACTACGGAGCAGTTGATTGTTTCAAGTTATTAAGAACTAAATTTAACTCAAAAATAACTGAAACATGTCTAGAACTTTCATTTTTAGGCGGAAATCCAGAGATCATGAGTGAATGTTTTAAAAATCTTAAAACAGATGAAAAATGCATGGAGTATGCAATTATATCACACAACATTGACTTTGTTACATTCCTGATGAATGAATACAGTTTAGAGATCGATTTACTTAATTGCGGAATATATAAAAATCTTGAATCATTTTTGGTTTATTTCGATCAAACTAATGATATAGGGTGTCCAAAGGTGTGTTTAGCACAAACCTGAATACTGCGAATAGAAATAAACAAGTTACATATATATAAAGTTTATTTAAATATAATCACCATTGGATTCAATCACGCGTTCGCAGCGATCGATCCAGGCTTCAAAGACACGCTTTAAATCATCATGAGAAAATTGCTCAAATTGCTCTCTTACAAAACTTTCAAGATCATCTGGACTCGCGAATTCGCGTCCTTCAGCTCTCTTTTTTAGCGTGCCGAATAAATAAAAGTCAGAGGGTGCAATATCAGGTGAATAAATTGGGTTTGGAACAACTTTGACATTGTTTTCCACCAAGTAATTCATTACCTTATGACTTTTGTGAACTCTTGAATTATCAAAATGAATTGCAAACTTTTGTTTTTGTTGTTTGGATTTCTCAAACTCATCAGAATTGATAATTTGAGTAAGAACATTGTCAATTAGATACTGAGCATTCATCGTATTAGGTTTTTGAAGAATATCAATTGCGATGATGCCATTCACGCCCCAAAAAACCGACAACATCATCATTGGTGTGTCAATTTTTTTCTTCGGGAATGTTTGCGGATTTTCATCCTTCGGGATCCACATGATTTTGGCTTCTGTTGCATATTGAAACCAAGACTCGTCCCCTGTTACTAAAAAGCGAAACTTCTTGGATTGATACGCACCCAATATAGAGAGGAGCTCTTTCGAAGATTGGACTCTAGATTTTTTTTGAACTGAATTAAGGTTGTGCGGAACCCAACGTGTATACGCTAGTTTGTAGTTCAAATAATTGTGCAGATAATAACTGACTGTTGTAAGTGGTATCTTTGTCATCTCCTCTATCCTTCTGAGTGATGCTCTTGGGTATTCATCTAGCGCTTGAAGAATTGCTTTGATTTTTCTTTGATCCGGCGATTTTTTGTCAATTTTTATGATGGGCGCCTTTTTGTTCATGAAGTGATACATCCTAACATGATACGTTACAGTGGAATAGCTAGGAGCATCCATACCGAAGCATTTTACCAATGTCTCGTAGATTTTTTACAGTCTTTGCATTTTTTTGCAAGAGCGAGGATGTTTTCTTTATGATTCATTAAAAAAATGAAAAAAATCCCGCCAAAATTTCCCGCGAAACCGCCTCTTGTCTCAAAATTCATTTTATATCCCGGCATGGCGCCAAAATACAACTTACTCATCATATACATATATTCATATTTTTTATTATATATTTATAATCAGCATATATCTCCTTTAATAGTCTCATATAGAGCGCTGTGCTAAACGCACCTTTGGACACCCTATATTAACAAATGCTTTATTTATACTGCGATATTTGATACTCCATCTCTTTGCGAATATTTCATTTCGCATGGTGCAAATATCAATGAAAAAGATAAAAATGGACAAAATGCACTTCATATTGCAACAGAAAATAATAGTAAAGAAACAGCCGAACTTCTTATTTCACATTGTGCAAATATCAATGAAGAAGATAATAATGGAGAAGCCGCTCTTCATCATGCAGCATTATGTAATAGTAAAGAAATAGTTGAACTTCTTATATCGCATGGTATCAATATCAATGAAAGAAATGGTTATGGAAAAATCGCTCTTCATTATGCAGCATATAATAACCATAAAGAAATAGCTGAACTTCTTATTTTAAATGGTGCAAAAATCAATCAAAAAACACTTTATGGTGGACAAACCGCTCTTCATATTGCAGCAGAAAATAATAGTAAAGAAACAGCCGAACTTCTTATTTCACATGGTGCAAAAAATTAATGTTCCTACATAAGAATTCTGAACAATGCAGTTTTTTTTTATTCACTCATGATTTCTGAATTTCTTCCTAAAAAAATAATTTCAAATATACATATATTATATCTGAGTTCATTTCAGCATAACTTACACATCCCCATTCGATTCAAATTTATTGAGAATAGCTAATAAAAATAAAATTTGAAAATTAATATTAGAAAAAATACAAACAAAACATTTATTTCATGGTTAAAGGTAATTCTGGGAGATCGGATCTACAAACAGGGCATGTATATTTCTGCTCCAGCCATCTCTTCAAGCAGTTTAAGTGAAGAGTATGGTTACATGGAGTAGTTATCGGATCTCCCATCGTAACAGGTAGAAGGCAGATGGGACAGATTGCTCCTTCCGGTGGATCACGTTTGGAATATTGAGGTTTCTTCTTGGAAAGAAGAAATGCTGAAATGTAACTTTGAAATGGAAGAACAATGAGTTGTGTTAGTAGTATGATAATAACAAATATATATTTTGGAATAGAATAGGCATTGAAAATGCTCTTTGTGTACAAAAATGAATATGCAAAATAAATCGCTCTGGAAATTGAAAAGAAAGCAAGGGTTTTGAATCCAAGGTTTGCATTGAATCCTGAAACAGCATTCAATATAACCTGAGCAAACCAAGGACCAGCGGTAAACAAAAGTGGGATAAAACTAAACGAAACAATCAAACGGCAACAAATAAATATTGATATGAGGCCAAATAATGTATATAATAATGCTGACGTTGTCCTTTTTTCTTTCGGAATCGCGATTACAAATCTGACCATTTCTGGCATTACTTCAACAAGAAATAGCAGTAAATAGCAAACGATCAGAAAGTATTTTAAATAAGGTGGACAAAGCTGTGTAACGAATTTATCTGTTAATGAGTTAATTATCGATGCATCAAAGGAACAAATAAGAACAATTGATAGTATTGATATCGAGTTACGTTGTAGAAGCGATGGAGGAAGCCTATGGATGCTTCGCCACATGTAATGACTGAAAATTAATAATATCGAAATAACTACACCGTATATTGCATATTCTGCTTTAAGATTTGATATGTTAAGGAAGATACCTGAAAATTCATATGATAATGCTATCGATGTAAAGATTCCTTCGATTGAATAAGGCAAATTTACTGGATTTTCTTCAGTAAAGTTAGCGTATTTCTTAAAATTCATGATGAATCGTCTAAATGAGTTCATTTTTGTATCTTTAACTGTTGTTTGCTCTTTAAAAATAATTGAATTCGATAAATTTTTCTTAAATATATCTAAAAAGTAAGTCGTATTACTACAAGTTCCATTAAGTTTCTCATTTGACCATGATCCTAGTAAAATAAATCTATCTTGAATCGTGTAATGGTATCCGCAAACGTCTATTGGTTTAATCATATATTGGTTCTGTTGTTTATCCTTAAATGTTAAAACTCCGCTTAGATAATTTACTGAATCACCTATATAAACTTGCTTTAAATATAATGTATACGTCGCAACTTTACTTTTAGTGAGAAAATCACTAATATAAGGAACTTCAGTCCATTCTCCAGATATTGCAATCTGGTAATCTGATGAAGTTCCTGAAAGAAAGAGCGAAAAAAGCAAAAACATTCCAAAAATTTGGCAAAAATTTCTCTTGACCAATATATTTGGAAGCACATATCTGTTCTTTAGGCATCTTATGCATTGTATTTCATTGCCATAAGAAAAACAAAGAGGAATTTGACTTGCCAACTTGTACCAAGATGAACGATTTGGATTCATAGACTGCTTGTTTTACGATGTAACACGCTGGCATAACATAGTGATTAGGCTATATAACGAATGAGTAATAAGAGTAAGTATTAGAGCTTAACTATTACATGTATCAGCATTCCTATATTGAATATTATATATTAATACAAATGATTTTGATTAAATATGAATTTAATGAAATAACGAATATATTTTCATAATTATATAACATATTTATAATTTCTATAACATACAAACAAAAAAATCTAGAAAAATGTTGTCTTAACACGTGAAATACCACGTGAATTTCTTGCATTTCGTCTATCATAATCTGTCGCAGCTAATGACTTCGATGGTAGTCCAAATGTTCCAGAATTAACTTGACGCATTGTTTCAACCTCAAATCGAGGAAGTGGGCCAACATTACCAGAAACAGTAGGTAATTTAATGCAATTACTAAAGTAAATTGTTCTTAAATCAAATTCTATTTCAATGACATCTTTTTGATACATTAAATCTTTCATTATACTATCAACTTCAACAACACTACTAGGACCTCGTACAGCAATGGAATCACATAGGAATGGTGTTAAATCATATGTTATTGATGCCGGTGGGAATGGATCAGTAGGAGTATTTAAATCTATCGTCATTTTTGATAATTTAACAGCTTTGAAAGCGTTGGAAGAAAATATAAATCGTTTTTTCTTATTTAGTTTCCATATTGTTCCTTCACTAGCTTCGTCTGTAAAAGGTAATAAAGTATGATCTTTTCCATCTTCGAAAACAACACTGAGAGAAGGGAAATTTTTTGCGAAATTGATAAACTTGATGCCTTTTATTATAAATTCTACTCCAAAGATGGCAATTTCTTTGCCAGGATTGGTGGTATCAAACATATATGTAAAAATTTTAACGTACACCATTCAATAATCTGTCTATGTTATTGTTTCTCTAAAATGTATTGATTTCGCATGTAAACTCAATATAAATTGATTTTAAATTGTTAAATTACATTTCTGTTTAGAATTTCTTTATTGCTTATTTGAAATCATGATTAATTGGGCAATTTGTATTATCAATGCTCGCTCTTAGCCTTTCTTTTTGCATTTTTTAATAGCCGAAATCATTTCACCATAAAAAAATTCTGAAATCAAGAAATCCTTCAATAAAATTATTATAAATCAAAGATTTATCAGTAAATTCTTATAAAACTACTTATCTTAAGTTATGAAAATGTGATATTCTATGAGAAAAGAGAATTTTATGTGAACAATCGAAATATATTCATAAAAACAATAGATTTTAAATAAATACAAACATAATAAACAATATATTGAGTTATTCTAATCTTCAATCTTTGGTAAATCGTATCTAATTGGTAGTAATCTCGAACAAATCTTTCCATCTTTAATTTCCCAATTAGTATCATAATTTGAGCCGAAGAAATTACGATTGGCCTTTCGAAGCCTATCATTTACAGCAACTCTATTATCTTCTGGATCAAAATTATGTCGTTCATGGTTAACGTGGTAAATTGGCGGATCTAAGTTAAATGTAACTGTATCACATATAGTATTTAGCCATCCAACAAGCCAGTTATCCCAATTATATCTTCCCATTATAAATGGGGGTATCATTTCTGGATTAAATGGAGGATTATCTGCTCGGAATGTGAATGTATCAATACCATATGGGCTATGGTCTTCATGATAACTGTCCATTACAAATCTATCTATTTCTTTAAGGAAATCCTTAGATCCGTAGTTGAGAGTTGATAATTTTTCTTTTCGTAAATCAAAGTCGATTCTTTGTCCTATCATGACAACATTCTTATTTTTCATTGATTGGAATACTTGTTTAACTCGATGAAGCCAAGTTGAAGATAATACGATATCAGCATTGATAAAGCAAACATATTTTGACTCTGTTTCTTGAAGTCCTCTTATAAACCAATGATCAATGTATGGAACTTCATTAAGGTCTGATTTAATATAGCCAAGATATTTTACGCGATCTGGGCCGTATAATTTATCAAGAAGATTTGGGAACTCTCCTGATGGATCGTATTCTGATCTATTTACAAATAAGAGAACTCTACTCGAATTTGAAACTGAAAGCCAAGAATGAATCGCTAATTTGTTCCTTTCGAAGATATCACCATTCATAAATGGTCTTGGAACAGTAATAAATGCAATTTCATCAACTGAATTTAGCGTAATTTCACGAAAATTACTAGGTCTCGGACAAACAATTGGCTGTTTTGGTAATGTGAATATAAATCTGAAAACTGAAAAACTTAATAGACATGTAATTGCTAGAGAAAGAAAATACATACCTATTAACTTGCGTGGTACATATTTTCTCAACATAATTATGTCATTTTTTCTCCTTTTATATGAAATTTCTTATTCAATAATTCAAACAGATTGTATTTGTATGTACTTATGGGGAAAAAAGAAGAAAAATTAAATAAAATTTTAATAAGATTAATTTTTTACATAACAATAGTATTAAATTTCGGTGCTAATTTGTGATTTAGTATATCTGTGGGAAGCTTGAGATGGCTTGAGCATAATTATTTCCGATTTTAGAGGCAATATCAAATAAAAGTGTCTTGTTAACAGTTTCATTAGATTCAATGATTGAGGCGACATCTATTCTCCATGGTCCTGTGCTTAAGTATGGTATCAAATTTTTAACACCTTCTTTTGGATCTACTCGGCCAATTTCACCAGTTTTGTATCCATCAGCAACCCATAATGCTGCTGGTAAGTTACTTCCTCTAGATAGATTTAGCATTGTTTCCCATGATTCTTGAACATTTCCTTCAGTCATATTCATGATGACGCTTAAGGCATTTGCATAAGCTTTTCCACTTCTACGCTTCTTCCACCATCCAGATGTAGCTCCTGTTTCAACATGAGATAAAATTTCTAATGATTCCATAGCATCTCCATTTTGTTTAATATTTTCTAATGCATAGTATATTGTTGACCAGACACCTCCATATTTCATTGCAATTTTGGAGAATTCGAATGGATTTTCTGTAAATGGATGAAAAGTCAAGGTATCAAAGCATGACCATAAGCCATACTCAGCTCCTTTATTTAGCATTATGTATGATCTTGTAAGATTTTGTGTGAAGTTTCCCAATCCAGTCATAGCAAATAATCCTGCAGCGCAATAAGCAGGATAATAACCTCGTGATATAAACTGTATAAGTTTTCTCTCTAAATTGGATTCATATGTTCCATTGATATATGAGTTTATTACGTCATCAAATTCATCCAATTGATGAGGTTTATAATTTGAGGCTTCACATGACCATCCTTTGCATAAGAATCTCTTAATTGTATCATTTTTGTATGGAATGATATACCAAGGCTGAACCATCAAATTCTGAAATCCAAGTATTGTTACAATCATTAGTAAAAAATAAAAATCTTAACGTTCATTATGGTTTAGTATAGATATAAAACCACTGTCCTGATGAAATGGATCTTATAAGCCTTGAAATCTTGAAAATATAATCTAAATATGGTAATTTATTTAAAAAGTATAGAAATTATATATAATTTTATATTTTAGATATAATACAATAGGAAAAGTTATAATTAATTTTTGCGATTTCTGAAATACAAAGATAATAACGATCCAGCTGCAATCAAAGCAGTAGCTGCACCCGCTGCAGCAAAAACTGGGATACCAAAGATCTTAAAATCTTTGGATGGTGGTTTATATTCTGGTAGTTTGTCTGGAAGCTTCTCTGGTTCAATTGCTTTTGCGCGTCTAGAGTAATCGTTAGCCTTTTCAGTATCTTTTTGGCATCCTAAGCCTGCATTGAGAAGTTTTGCGGCTTCGAAAAGAGCGATTGGCTCATCTTTTTGAGCCAAAACAAGTTCAAAGCATTTCATTGCTTCTGCAGCGTTTTTCTCTGAATATTCGATGCTAGAAAGTGGTGATAGTACTTGTCCCATTAGTGAATATGCTATTCCTATGCCAGCACGTGCTGCATAAGATAATAATTGAACACCATTTTGTGTTTTACCTTCTTGTATTAAGATTAATGCAAATCTGAAGACAGCAGCTGGTTCTCCATATTCGATTGCTGCAACACTAATAAGATCACGTACAAATCCTTGTTTTGATGGATCATCTTCCAAAATTTCAATGCCATAGAGCATAGCAGGTGTGTAACCTGAGAGCATTGAAAACTGTAGATATCGTTCGGCTTCTTCGCTGTTCTCATCTAAGTGTGTAGCGAGGTGCAAAAATATATCAAATGCAGAGTGAGGATCAACAGAGTCTGTTGTAGGATTTCTAGCTTTAATAAGACAATCCCATTTAGTTTCTGATTCTTTTTGAAATGTAATTAAAATGTGATCCTTTTCGACTTGAGTTGTATACGATTGAACCTGTTCAAATAGTGTTCCATTGATTACTGGCATTAACTTATCAAAATATGCCTGAAAAACTGTTTTTTCATCATTTAATTCATAAGTCATCGAATTCGGACTGAAATCTGAAGGAAATTCTATTGTAACTTGGACGGAATGAGGATCTGGTTGCTCGAAATTCCAGCGATATAATTGTTGGAAGTGTCTATCTATGCGCGCCATTGATTTTACAAAACTTTTGCTTGATGGGTCACTTATCAAAATAACCTAGATAATTAATAAATTCTGTTTGTATATTAGATTTCTGATTCAAATGTCCAGTTTTATGAAGAATATTTTGGC
Source organism: Trichomonas vaginalis G3 (assembly GCF_026262505.1). NCBI lineage: Eukaryota > Parabasalia > Trichomonadida > Trichomonadidae > Trichomonas > Trichomonas vaginalis. The sequence goes on along the minus strand of NC_067204.1, from coordinate 25,222,510 downwards.
ATCTTCAATAATCTATTGAATTTTGGATTATTGATTGGGAAATCTCATTTCTAAGAGCATATAAGTTTAAGAGTACTCCTAAATTCTTCAATTACTGATATTAAAATAATTGTATTTTCAGAAATAGTAAAATGATGATTTGAATCAAGAAATTATAATTTTTACTAATAATATATTTGTATCCATTATTTATTTTTTGGATTTAATAGAAATTTAAGTGGAAAATTATTTTTGAAGAATAAAACTTCCAAAAAAAATTCAAAAATCTAATTTTGAAGTTCAAAAGTTAAGATATTCTATTTGTTTTCAAGATTTTGAAAAAAATTTGGAAAATCAAAATGCTAAAAGATGCCTTCCTCTTCAATTTTATCACGTAAAAACTCCAAAATAAAGCGAAATAGAGATTTTTTAAAGAAAATCCATCATTTATTAATAGCTTTTCTGTATTTGATCATTTTCTGGCAATAAGACATAAAGTTACCCAACAATACCTTAGTTCAGTATGGAAAAATGCAATATAGATTAACAAGAATAGAAACATTAATTTTATAGCTAAGAGAGTAAAATTAACATCCATAGTAATGGTCAGTATTCTCTAATAATGGATCTAATCAAGATCTATTATATGAAATCATCTAAAATTCAATAGCATCAAACAAATTTATGGTTGAGATTTAAGATTTTCTAAGTACATTGCTATTTCTTGATCACTAAGTTGGATTGCATCCTCATCGTCTTTTGCTTGAATTGCGGCCATGAACTCTGCATCTGTTGGAATTCCAAGGTCCATATTATCATCTGGGTCATTAGCCTTATTTTCATCAAGTTGTTTGTATTGAGAATGGCGGAAACAACTCAGTAAAGCTCCCATTTTTTAAACTTTATTACTCAGTACGATATATGGACCCAAAATTAATAAAATTGACCCCTTATTGATGGCAAATTATTAATTATTCATGATCTCTTATTACAAAAGAATCATGAAAATCAAAACAGAAGACGAGATTTTGGATGAAGCTAGAAAGTTAAAGAGCCAGATCGTTCTTCGCAAAAATGATTTATATCGTAGAGATGCAGACTTTAATTTCATTGCATTCCCTTCGATGATGAATACAATGACTGTAATGAACGGTGCTAGAAACTTTGTAATGACAGAACATCCTTTCTTTCAGCCATTTTATATATTACCAATTCTTTATGGGTATCAGTATTGCTGCTATTTCCAAAATGACCTTGAAAACAACATTTATTCTACAACAGCGCTTTTCTTTACTGATGTTAGAAGATTTGATCAAATTTTAACTAATTTTCATGTTCCTGAGCGCTTTTCCCATCCAATTAAGTTAACTTCACTTTCTCTCATTCAAGCTTACTACTATTTCCACATTTCAAAAGCCCAAACTACAAGTAACTTCGAAAAAATTCTAAAATATGCATTGATTGTTGGCAATAATTTCATTTGTGATGCAATTAACGAAAAAGTAGCTAGTAATCATTCAATATATATTCATATCCCAGTTAAAATTCTTACATCCGCTTTATTTGGCTCAATTAATTTTATACTAGCTTCTAAATCATTCCCAGCAATTAAGCAGAGTATCCGTACATATATAGGAAAAATGCTCTTCTTTAAAGACAAAATTGAAGAATTTCCAGAAAATCTCGACGTTCCTGAAGAATTACAATGCACAATATGCCGATCATTACTCAATGATCCAATGATACTAGGATGCAACTTCTATTGCAAAGATTGCATCAATCATTGGTTAAATGAAAACGAAGTTGACCCTGCTGATGGTTTACCAGCGACAAAACGCAGTTTATATCCTTCTCCTGAAATGAAACACTTTTGTTGCCAATATTACAAACTTAAAATTGCAAATACAAACCAATAATTTTCTATTGTTTAATAAATGAATAAATTTATCATCTTTTTTCTATTTAATTTCTTCTATACATTTTAGATTTGCTCTGATATTGATTCTTGCATATGCTCAGTCCAATTTTTGATTCCATATTGTATAATCATTAAACATGTGGATATTCATAGTAACTTTGGATTATGTATTATCGTTTTCATCTAATATTTCTTTACAGAAGAAATTTGAGGAAAATTCACGTCGAATCTTATGAAAATTATCAAGAAATATTGTTTCGGAAAGTTCAAACTCATACTTAGATGCTTTAGTACCAATATACATACTATAAACGATGTAATTCCGAATTTTGACTAAATTTATTGAAATCGAAATGTAATTTCTTTTATTTTCATCATGTTTGTCATGCCATAACTCCAGATAATAGATTTACTACAATAATATTAAAATCGATTGATGATTTTATCATTCAAAAATTCCATGAGCGACATTATAGGTAAAGTATATCAATCATTGCAATCGTGTGACCCTCATTCTATTAAGATATATATTAACGATCATGAGTATAATACAAATCTTTATATTGGAATGGCAATTTGCAATACAATTCAAAATGAATTTTATTTAAATCAATCAACGAAAGAATTTAGATTCTATACAAACATTACTGACAATAATACATATGATGTACTTGAAAAGATATTTAGATTACAAATTCCAGAGAATGTCGAAGATAATATTGCTTGTGACCTTTTGAATCTTGGAGAAGTAATGAAAAGTGAATCATTAATGTCTTTCTTTATGAAAAAATTTCAAAATGATGAATACAATTCGGAAAACATACTTATAAATGTTAAATATTGCAAACAAATTGGATACAGCGAAAAAATATTCGATTTCATATGTGAAAACATCGATTCAATCAACCATGACGAACTAATAAATTCTATTGTAGAAGCTGGATTAGATTTTGCAGAAAAATTATTGATTCATTTCAAGAACAGAAATAAAAACTCAAATGATATCATATTCTCCCTGATAAATAAAAATGCAATTTTCATTGATACAATTTCATATCTCAATGATGAATATATTGAAATCAGAGATGCTAAAGATTCATTGAAAGATTTATCTGGACGATCATCAATCATAGCAATTTTCAAAACTATTTTAGATCAAAGAAAAGAAAAAGAAAATAGAATTCAAGAATTTGAACAAAAGAATATAAGTCTTGATAATGAATTATCTAAATTAAAAGAAGAAATAGAAAACATTAAACAAGAAAACTCAGATATGCAAAATGAATTAACAACATTACGCATAGAAATTGGAAGAATTAAACAAGATAACTCAAATAAAGATAATGAATTAGCAAAATTAAAGAGAAAAAAAAGGATCTTTATATGACGAATTGAATAGATTAAGAGAAGAAAGGCACCAGCACCCACGAAGTTTTTTTGAAGTTCTTCGAAACTGAAAGCGTGGAAATCAATAAACTGTATGTACATATATTCTTAGATTCATATAAGAATCTTAAGTTAAGGATAGTAGATTCTAAATCCTATTCTGAAACATAAAATTATAATTAGGCAATCTCGAAAATAAGATGATTCTCAAATTTTCAAGCATTACAATATCCACATATGCATAAAATTGTACTTTTACAAGCTATAGATGACTATAATCATGTATTGTTATAAGAAATTATGATAAATATGTTTTTTTTTCACACTACATTTTAGGCTCTTTCTAAAATTGACAACAAAATTCATGACTCTTCTATGAATGAGAGTGTTACTATTTTATAATGATAGATTTATATATTTTTGTTTTTAAATCTTTTTATTAAAAAGAATAATATTTAATTTTTGAGCATTATGGTCAATACTATGAATTATAAACCTGATTTACTGTTATTGAAAAAAATATAAAATTTTATAAAATAATTAACATACTAATTTTTATTATTAACAAATTAATCAACAAATTTAACCGTAAAAGTTCCATTATCAAAGCATCTAAACACAGCTTTTCTTCCTTCATAAATTCCATTCAGATCTTCGTAATCTGCACCTGGAGGTCTTGTCGCAGGGTCTTTAATTGCTTTTTCTAAGGCATTAAATCTCTCTATCAGTGCTTCTAACTCAGACATTTCCTTTTGTTTTTCAATTTCGTCAATTAAAGATAAAACCACGTTATCAGATTGACAACGCGATATTTCTTCCAACTCATTAGTGAGTTGTGATTGTAAATCTGTAATTTTCGAAATAGTTTCTTTATTTGATAATTCAACTTTCTTTTTCATATCATCGAGCTTTGTAAACGATGTATTTTGTATTTCCTTCATTAAATCTTCAAAAGAGTTCTTTATATCGAATTTTTCTGTTTGAATTTGTTCGTTAATCTGTGTTGTTGAAGTTAAGCCATCATCAGCCTTAGTTTCGAGATCTTCTACAAGTTTAGCTGCTTTATTGACCTTTTCATCGAATTGACTTAGAATTTGTTCATGTTCATTGATAATACTAGCGGTAAGCTGCTGTTTAAGCTGATCTATCATTACACTAGCATTAACACATTCTTCTTGTTGTTGAGCAATTTTTTCTAGGTTTTCTTGAAGTGCATTTGGGATAGTTTTGAGACTTTCTAGTGCACCATTATGTAAATCGATCTTTGAAGTGATTGATCTTGAAAGAGTTGCTACATTCTTAAGAGAAGTATCAAATTCTTCTTTAAATTGGAAGAATTCATCGTGTACCGGACGCAATTGTTTCGGAATAGATAACATTCCAACGGTTTGTTGGTTCAATCCAAGAGATTGAATCCTTCTTGATGTTTTAATACTAGTTGTATGAATAGCATCCATTCTTGGAATTATTTTATCAATTTCGTGTTGGAGATCAACACCAACATTTTTGATATTGCCTTGAGAGGACTGTATAACTATATTGCATGTTTCTTTTAACTTTTCTATTCTAGGTTGTACTTCATCTAAACTTTGTAAGAGATCATCGCGTAATGCATCTAATTGAAGTTCCTCAGTTGGTTGCTTAACAATAAGACCTCGTGTGGGAGCAGTTTCAGCAAAAATACTCCCGAAAACATTAGAATCAGACATATTTACCTAAAATCTTTACTAAAAAAACGTACACTTTTTTAAGTTACGGTAATAAAAAAAAGTTGTTTAGCAATCAAATCATGATGATATGAAAATCTTTCCAGTATTCACAGACAACAGGGTTGTGGTCCTGTAACTGCTTGTTATATTTGATTCAAAGAGAATACTCCTAAATCCTTTTCGTTGACATTATAATGCTTATTTGAAAGCAATACATCTATACTATAAGCTTTTTTCAAGGCCGAAATGCTTAAAAATTAAGTTGAGGCGTTGATATTCACAATCTATGATATATAAGGTAGTCACAAAATCTAAGTAGTGTGGCTCTCAAAAATTGAACCGTACTCCATACAAAATTTGTGTACCCTCACTACTGAGATTTTGTGGCCTTCAATTGAGAGGTTAGTTTTGATAGAGCACGTTATAAAATTGAAAGGAAAAAATAAATAAAATTAAAACATTTAATTATATATAATGTAAGGAGTGTAATTCCAAATTTTCTAAAAAGTATTCAAATTTGAGCATTTTTTTGGAAATAGTAAATCTAATACGTACATCTAATAACAACATGATTCATCACCTTTTCAAGCTCTGCAGTCAATTTTTTGAAATTTGATTGAAAAAAATGTAGCAAAAATTACATTTCATTAGGGAATATATGAGTTTCTCTGGAAACTGGCTTATAAATTTTAAACTTTGTCCAATCAACATGAATGCTTTGAGAAATGGGGATTGATTTTCTGGTAGAATCTGGAACAATTCAACCATGGATAAATGGATCATGTAATCATCATGAAATATTAGTGTTAGAGTTCAAAAGAAACAGAATGAGTGGAAATCAAACACAATCTGAATAATTTTAAACGTATACAATCTTTAAGTTTGTATTTTGAATTCTACATATATGATTGTGTAATTCGTTCTTTCAAATTTTCGGATTCAGGCATGTTTTGATAAAATTCATTCTCAAAAACGTCAATTAACAATTAAATTTAGTGCATTTTAAATATATGTACATATTATATTATATTAATTATATTAAATTCCCAAAATTTTAAGTTTTAAACAAAAATAAAAAATGTTCAAAATATGAAATTATGCATATGATATTAAAATTTACATGTAAGCATTTTTTTTGAATTGCTTTCAATTTTCATATTGAAATTTTTAAGATTTTTTTCTGAAATAATAGGCAAGCATATCAACCTAAATAATATTAAATTCAAAAAAAAGGTAGTGGGGCTTCCAGGCGCGTTGCGCCCTCTAGCCCCGAAGATGTTTAGTATAAATGAAGTTTTTATTCGGAAAATTGTTAGTCTTCTGGTGTGAATTCGGCAATTCTCGTGTCGAATGACCGTTGGATGTAACGAGGAAGATTTTGACGAACTTGGTATAAAGTTCTCAACATTATAAAGGATGTGGCGAGTGGGGCTTCCATTAGATAAAAATGAACTGACCAAAAAAGACAGATATTTAAATATTTGAGATAAACCGTTTTCGTCAACGGTAACACTCTCTATTTTTTTATTTTATTTAATAGTTACCGTTGGAAAAACGGTTTATCTCAAATATTGAATGAACTATAAACGTTTTTTGTTTTCTATATATACTTTTTTGTCCAACGGTAAAACTTTTTACACAACGGTTTTTGAGAGTCGTCGCCGTTGACTTTTTTGTAGAGCACTCAAAATAGTATAACTTTGTCCGGACAAGTAAGGATCTATCGTCGCTACAGGAAAAGTTACAGGCGTTCCAAGGAAGTATACTTTGAGAAGCCTTTTTCCCCTTATAGAATGAGATAGGACGGTTATTTTACAAAACTGACAACACTTTGACCGAGTAGTTTTTTGTGCTGAACAAAAAGTGTCATATAAACATCTGTCAAAAACTGCTTTTTAACTTCACTTAAAATGCCACGTAAGCTACGTAAGAATATACGTAAGAGGAAGGGAGCATTGAAACATCCAATAGTAAAACTGACACCACAACAACAGTTGCAACAACAAATGATGAATGACCCCACTATGTTGCAACAAATGTCAAGCAACCCTATGCTTTTAAACCGAGTTATTGGTGCACAGAGTGGAGGTTTAAGAGCGGCACTTTTAGCGAAAATGGCAGGCTATGGTGGAGCTGCAGACGGAACAGCTTATAACCCTCAAAGTCAAATGAATTTGAGTTCACTCAAAAATCAAATAACAGATGTCAAAAAGTCAAACATAGACATACAGAAACAAATAAGTGAAAACGAAAAGAAACTAGAATATGACAGACAGACAAAGAAACTAAATGAGTTAAACGTAGAGAAAAAGAAGAAAGAAGAACAACTGAAAGAACTAAGTACAGAGGAATATGCAAAAAAAGTGTCAGAAAAAGCAGCAGAAGTAGCAAAAATGGAACAAGATGTTATAAATTTGAAAAACCATACTACTCAATATAAAGTACTGAAAGATGAAGAGATAAAACAAAAAGCCATGAAGACATATATGGATAGCGATGAGTATAAAAAAGAAGTTGAAGCAAATGTAAAGGCAGAAAAACTTTTACAGTTGCAAAACCAAACCGTACAGTATGAAAACTTAGCACAAGAAAGTAAAAATAACGACGCAGCCATGCAAAAGGCAATGAAAAGCGCAGATATTATAAAAGCTAATAATGACTGGTTAGATGCCCAAGCCAACGCTAAAGCAGCCCAACTTATAGGGTCAATAAGGACAAAAATACAAGCGGATGAAGACAGTTCAAATGAAGCTTTAATGAATGCTGACTTTAAGAATGCCTTCGAAGCTCTTCATAGTAAGGTGAAACTAGTGAACGACTTCTCATCTGGAAAGAAACTGAAGTCTGAAGGTTTCGACAAAGAGTTAAGAGAAGTAGCACAAAATATGACGAAAATAACAGATGCAGCAACGAGACAGGCAGTTCAAAGTGCCTATGACGCCGTTAGAGCAGCTGTTGTGGAAAGTCAAGAAAAAGAGTTACAACAGACCAAAACAGACCTAGGAAATGCTTTCTTAAAAATGAAAAGTCAGGTAGGACATTATGCTGCAGATGGAACATATGTGCCAGCTGGTGGAACTTATATACCACCAAACCCTCCAAGAGAAGCACCTGCACCAGGACTACCTAAAACATTTACATCGTCACATGGACACAGACACAGGCATGCACCAAAACCAACACAACAACCAACAGTTCAAAATCCAGCACCACAACAACAACCAAAACCAACAGTTCAAAACCCTGCACAACAACCAACAGAGCAAAACCCTGCACAGCAGCCAACAGTTCAAAATCCTGCACAGCAACCACAAACAGAGCAAGGACATAAAAGAAGTAGAGAAAAAGGAAACCAAGAATTCTTAAAAATGCTTAAGGAAGATTATGGTTACCCAGATACTCTTGACTTTAGTGACAGATATAAAGAAGCTATTAGAAAGTTCAAGGAAGGAAATACTGACCCGAACCTATTTAGCTTTATGGTTCAGCATAAAATCGGATATAATCTCAAACCTGGAAAATACAAGCTCGCAAAGGGATATGATTTAATAGCATATCATCCAAATGACATGAATGAATTTACTCCGAGATATTTGATGTCAGAGCTAAATGATAATTCAACTCTCTTCATGAAACGCGTAAAAAATAGAGACAGAACGAAAGAAGAAAGGTTTATGAGTCCGGATGACTTAGATAGGGAACTTGTTAAAAACGGTCTCGGAATATATGAAATGCCAGCAGATGAGGTACAAGAAACTCCACAGGAAGAAGTTCAGATACAACCAGACATGGAAGAAATAGTTCAGCAACAACAGCTAGAAGAGCCTGAAGGAAACGAACAAGTCCCTCCTTTGGAAACTAACTTCACAGAACTAGATGAAGATTTGGAACAGCCGAAAAATCTTGACCCTCAACAAGTGTATGCGGAGAATATGGAATCTTTCCAAGAGTCTAAGAAAAATTCGGCTGACATAGTAGAAGGATATCGAAAAATGTTCACCGACATACAAAAGACTCCAACATCAGATGAAAATATTCAGCATAGAATGGAAGTACTGAAAGAAAATGTACGCAAATACAATAATCCTTTTTACTTACGACCATATAACGTTCAATCTTTGGCTGAACTCGGTGAAAATAAAAGGTTAAATTTCAACAAAACATATAGAAATGAAACATTGTTTAAAGTTCATTCAGAACCTAACCAATATGGAAACAAACCTACTTTTGTTTCTGCAGACTATGGAACTACAATGAGATGGGGTCATAAAGCTAATCCGGATAGGTGGTTCATAAACTTACAACCTCAATTCCAAGAAGTTGTAGACGCAATGGAATTGAATGGTGAACCAGATATAACTGGTATTTTCAGCGCGGCTTTAATGCCATTGAAAGATATGAAAGATGCAGATATTTTGGACCAGTATGAAATGAACATGGCTGAGGGAAATATAACACCTGACGTTCTAGAACATTTATCTCAAAGAACTACACAGAACCATAGAGATGGTATATTTGGTGAAGAGTTTAGAAAGAAAGTTAGGGAGAGAGAAGGAAGAGAACCTATTGTACATGACCTTGCAAACGAAAGTTTGCAAAATGTCATAAAAACTTACTTTGCAGACAATGAAATGAGAAGGGATGAATATTTAAGAAAACTCAAATGGACAGTACCAAATGAAATGTTAGTATTGAAAAACATGTTCCATGACAAAATAAAACCAACTACAGAAATAAATGACGCAAGACTGAAACGTTGGGTAAAAGCTTTCCCATTCACAAAAGATATTATTGGTTACATGGAAAGAAAACCAGAATGGCTACAAAAACATATATTTGGAAACGAGCTTATTCCATATGGACAAGCTCTGTTTGAAGAGCTTGAACCGGAAACTCAGGAAAGAGTCATGCAAACAATAAGCGAAGACTCAAATACAAACTATGACAAAATCTTTCTAGGATATAGGTTACCTGAGATGGGCGACCAGAGCCCAAAGGCAAAAAGGACATGGAAAATTTACAACATACTAGGTGAACATGAGGCAAAGATGCTACAACTTGAAGCAGAGGGCAAGTTACCAAAAGCGACACCAAAGAAGAAGAGAAGAGTAGAACAAAGTGAAAGTAGTGAAGAAGTAACTTCATCTAGTGAAAGATGAATAACCATAGTAAATGACAAAGATGCTATAAGATATGCCATCAGAAACTACAACCATATAGTGAAGTTCGAAGGTTTGGATGGTTCAGATAAAACTATTTTCAAGCTAACGAAAAGCATTTGCAGACACTTTAACTTCTGTCCACTTGGTGTTAACATTCTGTCTATGTCGAAGAGAATAATGAACGAAGTATTCTGTACTGCAGAAGATATGGGTCTTCAAATATTTTACCAGGACTGTGATAGCATGCATATTTTCAATGAAGACATACCAAAGCTTGCAGCAGAGTTTAAGAAGAGATACGGTCGCGAACTTATAGGAAAGAACCTTGGTCAATTTCATTCTGACTTCGCAGAAATAACACCTGGAAAACAAAGTTTAGCATACAAGTCAATATTTTGTGGAAAGAAGACCTACATAGACTTACTCACTAACGATTTAAATGAAGTTGCATTCCATGCACGTTGCAAAGGTGTCAAACAAGACGTCCTTGCTTTAACAGCAAATGAAATGTTTCCTGAAGCTATACAATGCTATTACAATGAAGATAAGAACATTCACATACCTGTTGGAACATATGACAAAGACTCTGAGTTCAGTTTAATGAAACTTTACAAAGCACTTTATGACGGTCAAGAGATTGGATTTGACTTATGTAAGTCATGTCAACCTTGCTTTGAAGAGAAGTTTAACTTCTCAATAACGACTAAAACAAGCTTTATTCGTAAGTTGAAGTTCTGAGGTCATTTATTTTTGTCAGCAATGAGGTCATTCGTGATAAAAATAAGCCGCTAGCGGCAAGGGCGAAGCCCATGTGGTCATTTACAATACTGCGATGGTAGAGTTTAAGAGTTGTGCTTCAATGTAGAGACAGTCCTTATGGTCTGGAGGTAAGAACACTGGGCAGTTATGGTCATGAGTGGAGAACATGTCTATCCAAAACTCACGATTGAAGCCAGTTAATTTATAGTATTTAGGGTTAGGAAGTGGTGAAGTTCTTGTATGACCAATGAACTCATTTTCAACTCCCTTACTTAAGTTTGAATATAATATAGCTTGCTTTCTATCCCAAATGCCAGGTGTTACAATCATTGAAAATTCATTTTTCCTCGGAAGCATTGCATCATAATTGAAAACATTCTTGAAATCATCACTTGGTTCAGAGATTTGAAATCTTATACGTAATGGATTTTCTTTCTTTTTAGCTACTTCATTGAATGGTGAATATATAACAAACTGACAGTCATGAGTTCCATCTTCATTTTCATTAAATTCATAATGAAAGTCTATAAGTTGTGGCCGACTACCTTCTTCTTTCAGTTGTGCAAGAAACTCACGTAAAGGCTGTAAAGTTTGTACTTCAATGTTGAACTTTTTCTCGAACATCTCATTAAATGAAATCATACATTGCAACAATGTTGTATCGTCTTTAAAGTATTTGTATATGTGAATGTTTTGGGCGCTTAAAGACTGTTCGTCATTTTCTATCTCGACTTGAAGTATAAAGTCAACCTTTCTGAAAGCACGTGTTATATACATAGATGTTATGCCAATGTACTTCTCTTCATTTATGTTCACAATCCAGTCTGTTGGAAACTTAAACGTTACTCTGTTCCCCTTTATTTTGACGTCAGGGTTTTCACTACTGAACGCAACAGATAAAGGTATTTGTCTATACATTTAATTCGGATAAAAATAAACCATTTACTCTTTCTTTGCTTCAGCTTCTTTAGCTTCTTCTCTAGCTTTTTTCGCCAGCAAACGTGGGTTCTTCTGTCTTCCAGCAGCTAATGCAGCAAGTTGTTTTTCACTAAGTTTTCTCTTTGGTCTCTCTGGCTTTTGTTCTTGTTTTTGTTCCTTCAGTTCGGATAAAATTTGCTCACGAATTTCTTTCTTCAATGCTTCAACATCTATGACCCCTTGGGTCTTGTCCGTAGGGCTTGTCTGAGTCATTTGACTGCAGATAAAAAACAAAATTAAAACTTTAACCGATGTAAAATGAGCTTGTCAAAATCAGAGCGAGAGTCTATTATATTAAATGACGCAAGAGGAATACAACATCCTTTCTATTACGTAAGTCAGAGTAAAGATGGTAAAATATATGTAAGAAAAAGAAAGGTTCCATTAGCGAATGCAGAAAGCGACAACATTAAGGTGTATGGCAAGGGTGAAGTCCACGAAGTCCATATAAAACCTTCTATTCAAACTGAAAAGTCAATAGAACCAGAAGAAAAGAAGCCAGATGTACTTTCAATAACGAACCAAGAGCTTATTGCAAAGTTCGTGAATTTCATTGAAAAACAAACCGAGTCAAAGAATCCTGACCCGCCAGTGAAAGAAGTTGAGACAAAAGAGAATGTACAGTTCATTGAAAATGTCAAGAAACAACTTCCACCACGAATGCCAAGAAGAAGAGTGAGAATAATGAAGTAAATAGATATTTTTATCTGAAGTAAATACATGCAGAACGAACAGCTAAACGAATTTACTCCAGCAGAGCATATTCATCAGATTCGCTCATATTTCGATATCATAGACAATGCAGTTCAAATTGGTGACACTAATAGAAAATATTCTGACGCAAAGATTCCATCACAACCTGGAACTGCTAAAGATAACACATGGGTAACATTCAATCTCTCACCTCCTGGTGAAAATATGTTGGACCTTTACAATACATTCATTACGTATAAAATGGAAGGTCAATTTATTGTAGATAAAGAAATTGGTTCAGGTTCCAATAAAACAAACCCACCAGGATTTTGGATTGGTTTCGATGACGCTTTCTATGCAGTTGCTGGATATCAAATCCTTGCAAATGGTCGTATCGTATATTCTCAAGACAACGCAAGAGAAGAAGCATATATAACTTCAAACTCACAAACTACCGAACAAATAAAGAAAGTAGATGTTTTCTCAAAGACTCGACATGAAGATGTATGGAGTCATTCGGGAACATGCAGAACAGGACAAATTGTTAGTGGTCCAATTACAGCAGGAAAATCATTTGATTTTAAGCTTCGTTTAAGAATTCCTGTTAGAAGATTCCTTCCATTAGAAGCTATTCGATTTATTCCAGCTTTTGCAGGAAACATTCAGCTTAAAGTAAAGTTCAGTAGCGACGCCTTACAATGCACATCTATATCTGTAAATGATATCATTGCTTTCAATCCAACTCTTAAAGTTGCATTTGCTTCAGATTCAAATCCACCGACAAATAAATTTGTTCCATGGAATGAACCATTCACTATGATAACGAAGTCAGTAGAAGCTAGTGGAACAGTTACTATTACAACTGTAACCCAGCAACTATTTCGAACAAAGATGGATTTTAATGAATGTTTTATTCATCCAAAGTCATTCTCTTTAGACCCTAACATTTATACAGAACTTGTAGAACATTATACAAACGAGGCTTTATGTTTTCCTGTTAAAGTTATGGATTGGATTCCTATGGACGGTTCATTCTCAAAGAATACAGATAGTTCAAGTGCAACATTTACAGCAGCTTATACGCCTATTAATGTTAAAAGTATTTGGGCACTATTTAGAAAGAAAGACAACTATTATGTTAATTTTGAGAACCCTAAGTTTAAATATCTTCAGCTTTCCATGGGAGCTTATGGAAATATGCCTGCAGAACCCGAAAAATCATATGGACCTGTATTTTATGAAATGGTTGCGAACGCCTGCAATACAAACAATGATATGATAGGATTTAATGAAGATGTTATGAGGTCATTGGTGGATGATGGTAGTGTGGAACATAAATGGGATAGCTATGACAACACACATTTCTTATGTGGTTTTCCAACAGAAGTGGACTTTTGCTTCCAGCAAGGTCAAACATCTACTGCTCCAATAACATACAAATTGTCTGTTAAAGGACCTATTGAACTAGCAACTGAAAATGTACCAAAGCCACTTATTGGATTTATGAGGGATTGTTGCTTTGCCATTCAGGTGCGTGCTAATGGAATCCCAATAATAAGATTAGATGACTATAACTTAGCTACGGACGACGGTGAGGAATAAAGGATGAACGTTTATTTTAAAGCTTATAAATGAGTTCTTCATCAAGCTCTCGTGAACCTTCACCATCTATGAAACAAACTTTACCAAACGATTATGGAGCACCTCTTGAATATTTCTTACGAGCTGCACAATGGCAAAGAGCAGTCTCACCAAGGTTAGGTGTTCCACCAGCTCCTGTCAAAAATAGCATTTGGTCAAGTCCTTATATAAGATATGGTCTCCCACTAGGTTTGCTAGCTACAGCAGGAGCAGTTATGATGTTGAAAAGAAATAAAGCAAATGTTGTAAATAATACTGAAGTAGCTGAAGTTAAACAAACTCCAACACCTTCGCCAAAACCAACGTCAAAACCAACGCCTTCACAAGCAAAACCTTCAATGACTCCTGAACCTATGGAAGTACAAACTCCTGTTCAAAAGTCAACTCCTAAACCGACTCCAACATTTAAACCAGAACCTACTCCTCAAATAAATCGTAAAACTCCTGCGTTTCCTTACTGAAAAAATAACGTTATTTTTATTTAATATTAAAATTTTTATTTGATTGAAATGACAAATAAAGTCACTGAAGCAATGAAACAAAAGTTTTTGGTAGAATACATTAAATCAGGAACTATTCCAGAAGGTTTTTACATTCATACTATGAAGGATGGTAGAGTTCAGTTTAGAAAGATAAAGCAACCATTAGATAAAGAAGGAATTTTGAGAAAGATTAAACTTCATGAGGACAACATTGCTGAACTTAAGAAGAAGTTAGAAGAGTTGGAGAAAGGAAGAGAGTTATAAAGCAATGAATTCAACAGGGTGAAAAAACAGGTGAAAAAAGAGGTGAGATTTCACCACTTCACCTAAATTTATTTTTGTGCTATGTTTTCATACGTGTGAGGGTGGTGATATCATTAATTTTTAAGTTTATTTTTTATTTTATTTTTATATAAATGACGAAAACTATTGAGATAACAAACTACAACGATCATGAGTTCAAGAACTTGTTCTTCGTTCCTCGTGAAAATACATTCTATCAGATACGAGGGAGAAAGGGTAAAGTTAGTTTGAGCGTTTATGAAGGAATGAAGAATGGAAAGTTTATACAAGCATACGATACAAACGGTAAACGTGTTTCATTAGCTTTGTCAAAACTTACTAACATTTATTTTGACAGTGACTTTGACTCTGACGATTGGAGCGACAGCAGCGATACTGAAGAATATGAAGTATTGTGTGAAGCACAGCAATGGGAGGAGTTGCAATACTTTTGTAAGTGAGAACGTTTATTTTTTACAGTAGTGAAGTCGTTTGTGAAAACGTTAGTGAGGTGAAGTGGTTGGTGGCTTTATAAATATTTAAGGTTAAGTTGGTGTTTGTGTTGTAAAATATACGTTAACGGTTTTGTAAAGTGTCAAATTCACATATAATGGGTAAGGAGGCTCGCACTGCCTCCGTACACAATATATGTATACTAACTGTTGTGTTCTTATTTAGAGCTTGCATAATGAGTTGTCGGTTGTGTTGTATTTCTCTCATAGACGCTGTTTCATTTGACATTTTTATTATAGATAAAATATGCTTCCAATAGAAAAAGAAAATTCTAGAGTTGCTACAACTAAACCATTAGATGAACTTTTTACTAATGTCGGTCAAAAGTTTGAGACAGATACCGTAAAGCATGAAGGCTATCGTTTTGACTACCCATTAAGATGGTTAAGAGACCCATCTGTCACAAAAGCTATTGGCTTTCGAAGAATAAAGTTTGTGTCTGTAGAAGATAAAAGTTTTCCATTTATTGTAAGGTTTCATATAGATTATACATCTGAAGGGCAACGAAAAATGTGGGAAGAAATTGAGCTAATACAAGTTGACCTCTCATCTTCTCTACAGACTGCATTAAAAAATATAGAAGATAAAATAAATTCATGTTATGCAAAATATGCTGATGAATATGCGAATACCGATAGCACACTTTATGTGAGAATTGTATATGACAAACAAAATTCACAAGTGTCATTTCAAATCTACGAAGACAATCCAAATAAAGACGAACAAATATATACAGAATTCACTGCAATGTCATGGTATTATTTGCAAAGAATGTTAAATCAGAAAGTTGAACCTCCTTTAGCAAATATCTACAGTCGATATGCAAGAGATGAACCATATTTATTTAAAGATGTTTTCGACCCAGATGCTATTATTGTTCATGCTTCATTTTCTGGCGCCCAAAACTCTTTCTTATGCTTGGCAAATGACTTTTACGAAAAACCTACAAAGTTATACGAACCACCAAGTGGAAGTATTTCAGACTTTCAAGTATGGTTTACTACAGATGGAAGAAAAAGAATAATTCCATTATACCATGCGTTTTACTTAGAACTTAGTTTCATATACAACTACTATCGAACGATAAAAATATAACTTTTTAATATACCGGTTGTGGTTGCCAACTTGACTGTGGTGCAGGTTCAGGCTGTTGTATTACAGGAGCTTGTTCTTCTGGTTCAGGGTCTTTAGGTATAATACCAACAAACTGACCTACTCTTTTACCAATATTTTTGACACCGTTCCATACTCCTCTTCCGACAGATTTTATTCCATTCCATATACCTCTTCCAACATTTCGAAAGAAGTTTCCTATCTTACTGAAGAAACCCATTTTACTATATGTAAAAATCTAATGTCCGCCTAGTCTCTTACGTTTCCTGTTGAGTTCCATAGCATTCTTTAACTGGAGCTCATACATTCTGTTTCTCCTCTGGTAGAAAACATATTCTGGGTCAACTCCTGTGTTCGCGTCATCTGCATAAAGTTGTTTATATCCCACTTCAGGGTTTGTATAAAACTCTTTCCATCTCATATTTGCATACCATGGTGGCAAACCTAACGCAGCGTCATTTGACATGTGTTGTGCATGAAAAATAGCGTGACTTCACTTTTGACAAAAACTGACACTATTTCTGATGGTTTTGTCATTTATTTGTCAGATTTATAAATGGATAATAATGCTGTAAATCAGATATTAATTAAAAATATTTAAGATTTATGTTCGAATTGAAAAGCAAAATGATATTTTTTTAATTGAAAAACGTTAATATCTGATATTTTGAAGTTTTTAATATTTGTTAGTATCTTAAATTATTGAATGCATACGTTTTTTATGTTCTCAATTTTAAAAAAATTGTGAAGAATTTAGTTTTTTGGAGATGGATGTTTAATATTTGTGAGTGAGAATGCAAGCAGGAGTTTGGTATTTTAAGGCTAGGTTGAGATAGGTTTCCCATTATATTATCTGCGAATATATTGTTTGAAAATTCAAGATATAAAAATATATTATCAAAAAATTTTATATTTTTAAATACAATAGGGTGGAAATATAGTACGATGAGATAGCAATGATATATTTTATAATGGGAGGTAATCTGAAGATAAGTAGCAAATTTTATGCGATTTTGATTGGGAGTTGGAGGGTGTGAGTACTATAGCATGTAATAGTATCTCACACCCTCCAATTCTTCCTATGGCGCCGAAAAATTTTTGGTGAAATGCGACGACATTTCACCAAAAAATTTTCGGCGCCATATAGAGAACTATAGTCTGCGAGGTACTGATTCTATCTATGTACCTCGCAGACCATAGTTCTCAGCCAAAATGTCAAAAATTTCGGAAATTCGAAATAATTTTTTTGAGAAAAAATTAACCGTTTAACATAATATTTATAATATTGCTTATTCAATTAGACGGATTAAAAATTATATGTTTTCTTTTTATTTTTTCAATTCAATTATTAGCTGACTCGAATTTGTATAAGTTTTTTAAAATAGATATCAAAAATTAAATATAAAAAAGAAAACAATTAAGAATATTAAAGTAAATTCTTTATTAAGAAACAATAAAATGAAAATATAAAACTTTGTATGATTTGAGTGGATATTGAGAGTAATTTGTGAGTGTGCTTCAGCTGCATATGTAAGATTGTTCGGATTTAATTAAAAATTGTAAATTTTTTGTCTTTATATCAAACTATTCGACAAAACTTTGTATGATTTGAGTGGATATTGAGAGTAATTTGTGAGTGTGCTTCAGCTGCATATGTAAGATTGTTCGGATTTAATTAAAAATTGTAAATTTTTTGTCTTTATATCAAACTATTCGACAAAACTTTGTATGATTTGAGTGGATATTGAGAGTAATTTGTGAGTGTGCTTCGGCTGCATCCGCTAATTCCTTCTTCATTCTTAACATTCTTTGTTTTATTTAGAACTATATTATCTTATTTCTAAAAATAATACTGAATTTTTTAAAAAATCCAAATGTAATAAATGTAAGTGTTTATTCCTTAACTTCCTTTTTGTGATTTTTTGAATTTTCTTGTTTTTGAAATTATTTGTTAATCTCTAAGATTTTTTTCGAAGCCTGGTTCAGCGCAGAGATCTTTTGTCCATTTGGGGCCTCTTTCCCAGGCCTCAAATGGAGTCAATTTCTCCCCAAAGAGTTTGAATAATGCGGAGTGTTTCCATACCCTATTATACTGGGAAACAACATTGGGGATGAACTCAAAGACGTTCACTCCAGGGTTTGTCTTGAAAAGAGTCTCCCAACTCCTTTCAATTTTTCCATTTTCCTCTGGAGAGTACGGATGAGTTTTGAAATGTTTTATATTGAATTCTTGGCAAACCGCTTCAAAATCTTTTCCAATGAATTCTGTTCCATTATCTGTGAGAATTCCATGTGGAACTAATTTGACTAAATCAATTGCGTGACGAAATACTCTGGCAGTATTTTTCATTTCTTTTGTATCGAAAACATCCCAGCAAATAATGTATCTGCTTCTGTCATCAAGAAATGAAATTAAATATTGAAGGTTACCGTTATCGTCCTTCAGAAATTTCAAATCAGTATGCCACAATTGATTAACATATTGAGCAACGTATTCATGTGGATGTTCGTCGATTTTCTGATGCCTGTGAAATGTAAACAAATGTTGTTGATTGAAAATTTTGAAAGCATCGTTGAATGTAAATCTTTCGACTTTTTCGAAATATGATTCTTTGATCCTTTTGTATCCAATGTCATATTGTGCTTTAATTTCCAAAATTTTGTATACATCTTCCTCAAAAATTTTTTTCTTTGGTCTTCCTCTTTCTTTTATTGGATAGCCGAGTAGTACGAAAATTTTTTTCAAACGTTCTTTTCCTATTGAAAGTGTTTTTGCCGTATCTTCGAGAGTTACATTTGGATTATTAATGTATTCTTGATATTTTTCTTCAATTACGTTGAGAACCTGATCGGCGGGAACGGTTGGGAGTTGAAAAGTTTTAAGATCTTCTGGGTTTTCGAGATGAACCAAGATGTCTTCCATTTTTTAATTTGTAAATTTTTCAATTTTTCAAAAGATAATTTAAAAATACTAGTTATTTGATAAAATTTGTTTATTTTAAATAAAACAATTTTTTTGAAAAAATTATATTAATGATTTGAAGGCAAAAGCCAAAAACTTAATAGATAAAACGCTCTTTCTATATAGATCAACTTCTATTATTAAATTTATAAAAATGGAGAGATTTTGCAAGTTATTTTCTAATATATTATATTTATAATCATTTTATTTATCCCATTAATAATTGTGAACCCAGAACATCTTCCCTTCAAAGTGCCAAGCATCAACACACATTCTCACTCACAAATTTTTAAAACTCATTGCCAAAAATCTAAAAAACTCACAATTTTTTTTAAATTGATAACCCTCAAACCGTTTCCAATCAATAATTTGAGAGTCTATATGATAATGTAAAAGTTAAAACATTCAAGTATTTAAGTATTTCTTTAAAATATTAAGTTTTTTATTTTTCCAATAAAATTCTAATATCAAATATTTTTATTTAACGATTAATTTTATTTATATTTTTATAGTTTTTTTTAAGAAAAAATATTGTTAGGGGTTTATGGATTTTCAATTAATATACAAGATAATTCATGAATGTATATATTTCCAAGTTTTTAAGGATGCAACACTTTACATTTGTAAACTGTCAAAAATGAAGTCACGCTATTTTTCATGCATTACAGCGTCATTTGACATGGCAGTTTGCATTTGTACATCTGTTGGCACTTGACCATAGTTTGCCATTGCAGTTTGTATTCTAACTTCATTTGGAATATTCTCTGGGTTTGGTTGTCCAGGTTGCTGTGCATTCGCTAAGTTCTGTGCGTCCATTTAATATTAGATAAAAATATCTCTTACGAGTACATATGCTGAACATTTGCAGGCATTGGTTCATCTTCATATTCTCTGTACTTTTCTGCCACGTCAAATAAATAAATGACACAATGGAAAAAACCTAAAACAAGTAGTCCTATTTCAAACCACATTTACTTACTAATAAAATTTCTTTGTTATGACACTTTCTCCAGTTTATAGGACCTCTCTCATATTCTATCTTGTCATATATAAACTCATAGTCATGTATGTCCTCTAACCATCTCATAACGGTTTCCAAACCACTTTTATCGGATGTAAAGTAAAAGCATGGATGGTTATGTATAACGTCTAAAGTTTCTAAAGAGTCTCTCAAAGTCCAGTCTACTTGGTATTGAAAATCCCATGTGTTATAGAACGGCGGGTCCACTATAAAGAAAACATTTTCCTTGTCTTTATATTTTTCATACAACTCTGTCCAATGACATCTCACAAACTCTATACCCTCAATATATTTTTCTATGTCCTCTTTGAAAACATTTGTATAGTTAAGATATAAAACTTTTGACATAAGTGTTTCAATGTCATGAACTCTTATAGCACCACTATATAATAGTCTAGCAGATATACTATCCCAGTCTATATATTCTGCTTTTTTCAAAACCTCTCTCACAATATTTTTCTTATCTAATGGTATACGTTCCATCTTACCTATAGGTATCTTTTCTTTTAACTCTTTCAATATATTGTTTGTGTCTGGAATATGTTTGAGACGGTCCATATAGTTGTCGAAGTCATTGCATATAATCTTTGAGTCTGGGAATATTGTATGACATAAATGGGATATATAGAAACTTCCACCGAACAAATCTACAAATGTTAGACCATTCGGTAGTTTCTTAAGTTCTCTCAATATAATATCTTTGCATCTACTCTTATTTCCAAAGAACGGTAACGGCGGTTTTGTAAAATTCATTTATATATAATAATAAAAATGTTTTTACCCGAAAAGTGATAGAAAAGTGACAAAACATGAAAGCATATATAATTTGTGAAAAGTGACACAAAAAGTGATATTTAAAAAAGTGACACCATTAATATGATGTAAATAACAACGGTTTTGGTTTTGTCACCGGCTGGTCGGCTGGGGTTCGGTCCTCCTCTTGGGTCTTGGGCAAAATTTCTTATGGGCTAGAGGGCGCAACGCGCCTGGAAGCCCTCCGAATAAAAACTTCATTTATACTAAACATCTTCGGGGCTAGAGGGCGCAACGCGCCTGGAAGCCCCACTACCTTTTTTTTAATTCCATGCGTTAATTTCCCCTCAAAAGTCATTGACCGCCTCTCAATCTAGATTTTGTGAGTACTTTAGTAGAAAAATATGTATCAAAATCAATAGTATAATAAACATGAATCCAAATATTCTATTTTCGTATATTGAATTAGAGGAATAAGAAATTTTAAATGATATTGAATTCTTTGTAGCTTTTAAATCCAAAAATTATTGACATGTATCTCACACTTCGTCTAAATATTTGAATGACGAAGCTAAATTAAGAACTACAGACTAATAAGATATTTCATATCAAAAATTCTTTATTTCAGGCCAAAACTTGAGAGTAAAATAGAAAAGGTCTTGAAATTTAAGATGTCCACATTAAATGTGATTAAAACCATTAAAATCGATTCAAAGTGATAAATAACGGATTTTTAATATCAAAAGTAACATTTACGCTCATTTTCCATGAAAGAGTGTTTTATACTATCTCATGCATCATCAGTACCTTGACTATTAATGAATGTCAGCTTGCTTAATTAACTCCGATCAATTTGAAAACATTCATATCGAAATTTCTAATGCGTGGCATCGTTTCTACAGAAACATATGGAACGCATATTGGAATCGTTTGTAATCTTTTTGGACATGTTAATTCGATTGGTGATTATAAAATAATTCGATCTATTTTTGGATCATTCATAGTTTTGCTGAGGATTTCCATAAGATGTGTTAACAATAATACTATAGCCTAATACCACGTAAAATGGCTCGTTTATATATATATATGCTTGGAACTGATCTAATAAGGTGAAAGTGAATAGATACTAACAAAAATTATCAGCTAAATCATTCGAATCGCATCAAGAAAGGCAGTGATTAGCAATAATATCAATTATAACCGAATTAACCAAATTTGGTCAATGAAATATGAAGGTGGTTTCTTTTTTGTTAAATTTTTCTTGTTGATGTTAGTACAAGGTACATGAAACCACAAAATTTATGAATACATAAACTGAAAATCGGTTCAAAAAAGTGAAATTTGTATGAAACTGACGGGTGTCGTTCTTTCCAAGAAAAATCTATCTACTTCTCCCATTATTGTGTCTCTGATCGTATGAACATCATACATGGGGTTGATTAAAGGGATTGCAATGATGCTGTATTGTTTTTATTGATGAGAAAGCTTACGATTTTGAATTTTTGCAAAAAATAATTCAATTTTGAGGCTCTGATCGCTTTATACGGGAAAGAGAAATGTGCTGTAAAATGCAACATAGATAATGGATAACCCAGTAAATTTTTTTGGAGAAAAAAATTCAAGGCACAAAAAATTTGATAAAAAAATAACATCTTCTTTTGTTTGTCCAAATTAAATGGTGAAACAAAGACAGGTTTATTCGAGAATATCTAGTTTGAGAAAAACCGTCAACTTAGACCATGAAAATTTTGAAGGTGTGAGTTCACTTTTTCTAATGGCACAGCCAGCAGAACAGATCCTCATCGCTACATCTCCAAAGCCATCCCTCTCACCAGTTGAGCGCCTTTCCGTCGGCTTCATCGCTGGTACACTTTCCCGTACACTTACATCCCCACTTGATGTCGTTAAGATGCTCATGCAAGTTTCCTCCCGCGGTGGTTCCGCTAAGGATACAATTGCTCAACTCTGGAAGGAGCAGGGCATCGCCGGCTTCTGGCGTGGCAACTGGGCTGCTTGCATCAGACTCGGCCCACAATCCGCTATCAAGTTCTACGCTTACGAAGAACTCGAGAAGCGTATCGGCAAGGGCAAGCCACTTGTCGGCATCCAGCGTACAGTCTTCGGCTCCCTCTCTGGTGTTATCTCCCAGGTTCTCACATACCCACTTGATGTCATCCGTACACGTATCACAGTCTACTCAGGCAAGTACACAGGTATCTTCAACTGCGCATTCACAATGCTCAAGGAAGAAGGATTCACATCACTCTTCGCTGGTATCGTCCCAACAGTTATGGGCGTTATCCCATACGAAGGCGCTCAGTTCTACGCTTATGGTGGCCTCAAGCAACTCTACACAACAAAGATTGCCCCAGGCAAGCCAATCTCACCATGGGCTAACTGCCTTATCGGTGCCGCTGCTGGTATGTTCTCACAGACATTCTCATATCCATTCGATGTTATCAGGAAACGCATGATGCTCAAGGATGAGAAGGGCAAGCCAATCTACAGCGGCATGATGCAGGCCTTCTCTACAGTTTACGCCAAGGAAGGCGTTGCCGGCCTTTACCGTGGTGTTGGCCTCAACCTTATCAAGGTTGTCCCATTTGCTGCCCTCCAGTTCACAATCCTCGAAGAAACACGCCGTGCCTTCTTCAAGGTTCGCGCTGCTATCGACCAGAAGAAGGTCGAAGAGATCAAGGGAAAGGTTGCTCCAAAGAAGAAATAAATAACTATAATTTGAGGAAGTCTTATATAAGGAAATTGAATTAAATTATTTTTTTATAGTTATTTTATCGTTTTCTCTTAATCTAAATAAACAAACAAACAATTAAAAACATTCTAATGAATGAGTTAACTTCATTTCTTTGACCAAATTTCATATGAAATATCATGTCTGAGACAAAACTAGCCAATTCATAGTCATCTCATCATTTTATCCAAAGTTGTTTAAGTTCCTCAAGCCAATAATTAATTTTAACAACAAAAATTTGATCATATTTCAGACAATCAAATAAAATCCTCAAATAATTACAAAAACATATCAAAAAATCAATAATGTTATGAACCTAAAAACCGATTAGAATATTTTTTTACTGGAAGCAAAGACCAAAATCGTCATCTTCTGTTCCTTCGAAGAGGACTTCGATTGGTGCCCAATCTGGCATCTTGAGTGTCTCGAGAAGCTTGATAGCGTTCTGTAAAGCTGTGCGCTTGAGTCCCTTGTCAGCATTCTTTCCGATGTAGACGAAGATCTTGTCTCCGTATCTTACATAGCTGAGAGCATCCGACTTGAGGACTTCCTTCTTGACGGCAGCATCTTTGGCGAGTTCCTTGCCGTTTGCGTCGTAAATAGCCTTGACGAAGGCAGATTCGAAGGCGGCATCAGAATTGTCAGCATTGCCGATCTCTCCATCCTTTCCGATGATGGCGTCGAGCTCTGCGTTCTCTTCATCTTCGATTCTGACTTCTGTAGCCTTTGGATCTGTTTGTTTCATGATGCTAAGAGCGGAAGCACCTTTGTTCTTCTCCATAAGGTTTGCCTTGTTGCCAATCCAGAGGAAGAACTTTCCTGGAGCATGGATAATGAAAACATCTCCATGGTTGAGGGAGGAGCGCTGAGCTGGAACGATCTGGAGAATTGGGCGCTTTCTTCCCTTGATTCTGTACATCTCAACCTTTGCAGATGTTGTGACTTTGTGGAATCCTGATTCAACACCGCCATCGAGGTAGCGAACACCGCCAAACTGATCGAAGAGTCCAATGAACTGGTCTGACTCGTGGTTCTGGACTTCTCTGTGTTGCTTTGGAGAGCCTCCAAATCTGTCATCAAGTTCAACAGCCTTGATAGCAACAGCACCGCGCTCATCTGTTGTGGATGTGGAGCCCTGCCAGAAGTAAATATCACGATGGACGAGCTTGCTTGTGCCAACAAGGTAAGCGTGAAGATACAAATAAGAATCTCCTGTGTGGAAGGCGCCCATCTCTGCAACTTTAACGAGCTTAAAGTTTTCGATACGCCAGCCAGTGATGCCAAGCCAATCATCGGCAATTGCTGTGAATTCAGCGTCTGCAGCAGTCATTTGATAGAAGTGAAGTGATGAATTTTGTGATTAATTCTCACAATATTCATCGAAGTTAATAACCTTATTGTTTTGATTTATCAATAAATCTGAAATTTCGCAACGTTGTGTAAATTAATTTTGAATTCCCCATAAAATTCCCAGAAATAATTTTTTCAATGGATTTTCCAGTTCAAAAATTTTTACGAACTCCAGAAATTGAAAAAGTACGTAAACGAAGTTTCTCTTTGATAGTTTTTTATCCTAAAGTGCTCCAAAATTAATATAAAAGTAGAAGAAATCTAAGCGATTGAAGGAAATCCTTGAAAAGTCAATCAAACTTTCAATTTGTATAAAAGCAGTTTAGATTGATGATTTAATTGCTATTTATAAAATAAAAATTGGGGTATTATTATTGTCGTCTGGCGGTTTTAGACGACAATGCGAATTTTCAAATAATAGGATTTTTAGCCAGATAAAGAGCTACTCCATATATCATGCGTGTTTGCATACTATATACATAGATGGAATTGATGTTCTTCCTTTATTTAGGTACCGAAACATGCTTGAAAAATCTATTTTTTAGACGACAATGATAATTTTGTCACTTTTCCAGACGACAATAATAATTTGTCACCTTTTTAGACGACAATAATAATTTTGTCACTTTTTCCAGACGACAATAAAACATCCTCATAAAAATTTGTGTTTCACATAAACATTCATTATTTTTCGGTTCTCTATCGAGTTATCCTATATACAGTTGAATATTCAAATTAGAAACGCACCAGGGGAAATAATATATATGATATTATAAATTCTCCAAAAATAAATTTGATTTCAAAAAATTTCAATTTAATTGAGTTATCCCAATCGTAAAATCTCAATTCTGTGATCAACATTATCGAATAGTGTCTTTAATTTTAGATAAAAAGTATGGAAAATAACATTGAGATTAATAAAAGTTACAACTATAAGAATATTTATGGTAAATTATCTAATAATTTATAACTGATACAAGGTATTCTGGATTATTGGAATTCAGTCAAGAAAGTTAAATATTTTCACAAATCAAAGAATCATAGATTTGAACTGAGTAAGAACGTTCAAAATTTTTGACGCACATGTTTGGCAGTTGAAAAATATTACGAGCTTTTAGTTGTCAGATGGAATTTCTAATATGAAAAGCGTTCGAAAGTGAATTGAATCTGTTTGGTAATTAATTTTAGTAATGATAGATGCAAGCAATAATATTCGTGACAATTGACTCTTTGCTTTGTGATATTTTTGAAAATGATATCAATATACTGAGAGTTGAGCTTGGTAACGACAAATACTGCTTCAGAGTAAACTACCTACATGATTTTGGACTCAGTTAGAATTCCAAAAAATATTCAAAAACCCAAAAATGAATAGAAAAAATATTACCCAGATTTTCCTTACTTTTACCACCTCTCTAAAGCTGGGGACACCGCCTATCGTTGGGAGTAGCTATTAAATAGAACCACCAAGGGTATTTTTCGAACTGCCGGTGTAGTGGAAACATCCCACGTAATGATTCATAATGATTCATTATGCCAAGGTTTGATTCCCATTTAGCCAATTTTTTTCTTTTTTGGATCATGAATTTTTTTTTGGGTCACTATAAGATTTGTTTCATGTTCTAAATCTGCTGCATATGTAATCTATTTTTATTTACCTATTTTTTCAAAATCTATTGGATTGCCAAATTTGAATATATTTAAAATCATAAAAATCCAAAAAAACTATAAATATATGTTTTATGCATAGTGCCGATACTCAAATATCAGATTACTTAGATCCATGAATAATATCCGAATTTTTTTTCTTAAAATTAAACTTCAAAACTTCTTGCAATCTTATTCTTCATCTATTGTAAATTTTTAAAACCATTTTTAAAATAATTTTGCGTAAATTTTATTCTCATGTTGTTTTAATCGAAAATTGATACATTTTCAAAAAAATAATATTGACTTATGAAATTCATTTTTAAGGTGAAATAGTATTGTTTTTATTAAAGTATATGAATAATATATAAAAAATTAATGAATAATATAAGCAGATTTTTAGTTTACAAAACAAATATGAGCAATGCAATTTCAAACTTTTGCTGGCAATTTCGATATTGCTCAAGTTTGTAGTATTTGTGATACCTATAACATCGGCTTAATCAAAATTCGATTTTTCTTATGAGTTATTGAGAAAATTTGATTGCAATGAGAAGGATTTCGACGTTTTTGATAAACTAAGAGCTGAGCTTTAGGGGTTCAGTTCATTTATGGCTGTAGTTTGATGCGTAGATCTCTTTTTTATTGTAAATTCTTTCAGCATGGAGATCGAGAATGAATCTTTTGAGAACTTTATGAGTTTTTACACCCGTAAAGAGGTCCTTCGAGGAAAGATAGTCCAGACTACATGAAGATGTGGGTTAACCAAAAAAATCCGATGGGTTCCCCATATTCATGTAGATCTTCGAAAAAATGAGCACCAAAAAAGCCAAAAAAATAGGCTTTTTATTGGATTTGTACACTAGATCAATAATCTATTTAGGATCTGACACTCTCTTTAGCCAGAGATATGAGGTCCTTTCTAGGAAAACGATCTATTCATCCATAAAAAAAATGAATTATCGTTTTCCCCAGAAATTACATGGGGAGTGGTAAAAGTAAGGAAAATCTGGGTAATTTGATAATGGATTATTTGGTTTTATGATTTTTTTTGAAAATTTTCCAAATATATTCATATTTTAAAGTTAATATAATGATTTAACAAAGATTTTATTTAATGGGAATCACATTATTTTGGTCAAATTTTTGATGTATAAAGTTAAACAATTGTAATTCTAGAAATCTTCAATAATAGTATAATTTTTCTATCATATCATTAACTCAAGTATTTCATAAGAAATCTTCATATACAAATCCTTGAACTCATTCAGTTTACATGTAATATTTATCAAATTGGAGTTTACAAAAACATTTCTTATTTTTTCATTGGACATGGAGAAAATAACTTATTACAGTATAACACTAAAACAGAGACATTGCGTTTCCTTCTTAATGTGAAGCAATGAGAGTAACAGACATACATTTTTGAAAAATATGAGTTAAAATTGCTTTAAAGTACAATAGATGATAATAGAATGGTGTGTGAATAAAGATTTTGTTCTATTGGATAAATTTGACAGCATTAAAATTATCAAATACTTAATAATACAGAATTATTAATGGTAAATCCCTATGGCAAAGTGCAAGAATCATTCAAGAGCTATATTTTTGGCTCACGTATGATGCAATCATCTTGTTTTCATGTTTTTAGATGTATTCCTTCACATTTCTTATATGACCAAATTACACTTATCGTTAATTATGTCATATCATATTTGACGATATTCCTTCAGTTCAGTGAGTTGAATGGTAAGGTGATTTTAAATGTACTTTCTTATTAGGTCATTTTCCAATATCTGCTGATCCG
The DNA here is from genome assembly GCF_026262505.1 of Trichomonas vaginalis G3. Taxonomy (NCBI): domain Eukaryota; phylum Parabasalia; order Trichomonadida; family Trichomonadidae; genus Trichomonas; species Trichomonas vaginalis. The sequence continues at coordinate 25,193,606 of NC_067204.1, read as the reverse complement.
AGTCGTAATTCGAATATTATTCACATTTCCGCGTCCATCTTATAATGAATACAGGTACTCACAAGTAAGCCTTTAGATTGGCATAGTATTTTATATGGAAAAAGAATAAAATTAAGTAAATCGTAATTTTTATACAAACAAGCTACTTTTATATCAAATTTGTAATTAAATTTTGTAATAATTAATACATATATCGTCTCTATTATATAATTAATGGCTTTTCTGCATTAGTTTCGCGCTCTTGTTTGATTTCATTTGCCTTGAAGATCTTTTCCACTACATCGAGCCTAGTTACCAAATGTTCTACAGCCTTTTCCAATTCGGATATCCTTAAATTCATTTGAGTAACTAATGAGTTAATTTTTTGTATCATTTGAACTGTTTGAAGGGGTTGATTCATATCTGGTGGGGTAAGGACTGGTTGTATTTCCTTAGGAGAACTTTCCACATCCTTTTGAACCGTTTCTTGAAGAGGAGGGATAGTTTTCGGACTTTCTACATTACGGGTCGGAATCTTTTTGAAGCGAATAACCTTTATTGAATCTGTAAACTCCTGACGTGATTCTATTTTTGGTGACTGAGCTGAAGTAGGCGAGCCATCATCATCCTTTTTATTTATGAAAAAATCGATTTGTGTCAAATTGATCGATTTTTCTTCTTGAGGAGGAGGGGTCGTATTTCTAATATGAAGATGCTTCATAAATGGCTGATTTAAGAAGCTTTGGATCATAAAACATAAAGATGGCTTCCTCTGATTAAACAGGTCGGATGTATCACATAGATTCAAGTTTCTAACTATCGTTCGTAAATCTCTAACTGATAAGTAGTCAGATATAACAGTTGATTCTGCACAAGCCTCATCATAGCAATTTGCAAATACTTCGATGAGGGCAATACATATATCTTCGTATGTCATATCAGCGGTAAATGATATATTAGTCCTAATGCCGCGTGGTTTTGATATATATTGCTCTTGAGAATATTCTGAAAGATAACTGTTTTTGTTTGTTGTTGAAGTTTCATTCAAATCCGAACTTGATTGATGTGTATCGCTAGGGTTGATAGCTACCGGTTCTATTAATGATTCATTAGTGTTCGGATTTGGTCCATTTTCCATTCGATAAAAATAATTTTTAAAATTATATAAAAAGGAATATTAAAATTATTTTTTGATAACAAGAAAATTCCCAACAGAAAATATTTGAGACAAAGAAAAAAAGAAAATTGAAAAATATTACTCTCCTTTATATTTCATGAGATTTTAAATTTATTCTCATAAAATTGACAATTTTATACGTTTAGATGAAAATAAGTGATTTTGGTTGAAATTAAGGATGTCAATTTGGAAGAAAAGTGAGAAAATTCCTAAAATGCTAAAAATGAATTTTCCAAACGTACTTTTTTATCTCATTTTTTTGATTTTGAAAAAAATTTGGAGAGAAGAACTCTTCGTTTTTGAATTTTATCACGATGGTTTTAAAGTATATTAGACACATGTATTGGTATTACTATTGTTGTATATTTTGAGAGAAAATCCCTAAAAAGTGAGAAAATCTAAGACGGTTTGAGAAAATATATAAACTATTGAAAATTTGAATTAAACTTCTAATTTGGAAAAAAGAAATTTGGAAAGAAGAAAATTCAAAAATCGAGATTCCAGTCATTTAAAGATTTTTTTTAAAATATTTTTAATTTTATTTATTTTTCTTTTACATTATAATCAAGTATTATTTGGACTATTTGCTATCATTCCAAATATAAGTATTCTATGAATTTTTATTAAAATCTAGAGTCTCATCACACTTTTCAATGCTCGATTTTTAAAAACTGTTTAAAAATGGAGCTTATATTGAAATAGTGCAGAGACTAAAAATTACCACAGACTATTTCAGAGGATTGAGTTGCCACTCAATCCTCTGAAAAGTCTGAGGTAATTTGCAAAATTATTAATATTGGATTGACAGAAACGTGATATCATGTTTTTATAACAACAATTAAGTTTCTTAAATTAAAATTTCTTTCCACCATGAAAACATAAATTGAGTGCAACGATCAATTAATTGAAACCAATTATCGAAATTAAATGGTACCAATTTCCCAACAATATCACTTTCATATTTTCTAACTATTTTACAATGGCATAAAATGTGCATTCAAAAAATAACCAACGACTTTCCCTCAATTAATTTATTATACTCATAGACAAGAATATTAGGATACTTTGCAAGTTGTGATATCATTATGAAATTACGTTACATTGTTGGTTTTTTTTTCAGTTTTTCATTTTTCACAGTTCCGATATTTATTAAATTTAAAATGCGATTGTGCCTATAGTAGTATTTATTTTGACATCGCCATTTTCTGCTTCACAGTTCACATTCTTATCGATTTTATTTCGAACGTTATTTCTTTTTCCAAAATCACTCTATATTGTGTATTGTCTCAATCTTTTTATGTTTCCCTTTCTTTCAAATTTATGATCATCTCCATGGAGTTCAGATATTCAAATCATCGCTTTTATTATAGACACAATTGTGGCTGGCTTCGAAAATTAGTGACACATTCAACCAGTAAAAAATCAATTCTCCAACTTATTTCGGGCTAATTGCAATAAATACAAACAAAACTTTATAAATATAAGTAAAACAAGAATAGATAATGTTAACTATTGCTCTGGATTCGAGGTGGCTTTTGACTTTTCATCGAGAAATTGCTGTCTTACTTGTCTGACACTTTTTTCTAACAAAGCGCTACTTGATTCTGCGAAACTTCTGAATGTTTTCTCCGCAGTCTGTAGCTTCTCTGTTTCTACACTAAGTTGAGCATCTTTTTCGTCAATCAGTTTTCTCATCTTTGAGACTTCTTTTGATAGAAGTAAGTTTGTCTTGAGGCTCTCATCGTACTTCGATGTAATTTCGGAATTTCCAATTGAATTTTGCATCAAACTGATTAAAAATGTAGAAGAATTCATCAGTGCATCATTCATGTTAATGATGAGTCCATGAACGTCACTTTCGACTTCATTTGGAAGAATATAATTTGATTCATTCACCAAATCTTGGACATGATTATATAATGACTCACAATCAACATTGTCATGACCAACTGAAAGAGTTTTGAGAATTTCTGTAAGATGTTTTGCCATTTTCAGACACATTTCATTGGTATTATTTCGTTTGATGACCATATCTCTTAAAACTCCTAAGAATTGATTCCTATTTGTATTTGGCGGCAATAGGTCTTTGATCTTTTCAAAGACAATTGAAGTTCCATCGATATTTGCTCCAATAATTTCATCAATTTTTGGAAGCGCTATCTGGAGCATTTCATCAACATCCTTTCTGTCAAATGTACTACCTTTCTTTCCTGTGATCCTTATTAAAACTTCTCTTAGACCGTTAATACTCTTTGATTCCAATTCATTTGAAATCGGATCGGTTTGTGCGCAGTTTTCAGTTGTTTTGACACGAGGTTTTTGACTTTCGACTTTCTGAGGTCTATTTTTGAGAAGTCTTTCAATAATTTCAAGAAGTTCGTCTATATTCTCATCGCCATCTAATTTTTCGTAATCTTTGATGATTTCAATCAATCTCTTCCTTATCTTCATGATAAGGTTATAGTTTATAGAATCATAGAGATTGATTAGGGCCTTTAGAAGTCCCACATCATCCAGATTACGAATTTTATCGCGATGTCCGCCAAGTTTGACGAACTTCTCTTCAAGAATACACCGGAAAATACTTGAATTATTTAATATTTCGCCGATATTCTTCGAAACGCTACTGACGATATCGGCGTCATCGGAGCAGCAGCTGATTTCTGGAAAGGCCTTCAACTTCGAAAGGGTATCAGCGAGATTGGCAATGGAATCATGGGTCCGCGACGTCCGCTTTCGAAGTTCTTCGACTTCCGCAATTATTTTCTTCGATAGCGGGAAAGAATTCTGATCTTTGGCGTTGGGGAGAGCCGCCTGGAGAGCATGTATCGAATCGATCCTATCTTGGGAATTTTTGGAGATTTCATCAACAAGTTCTAAATTAGACAACTTAGAAGCGATATTCTTTAGCTCTTGTTGAGATTCTTTCTCAGAGCTACCTTCTACATAGCAATCAATGAGTTTCTTCCTAAGAGCTAAAATGTTATCACATTCACCATGAATATCGCGAATAAGGTCATCATCGTCAAGATCATGTTCACTATCATCACTATCACTTCCATTTTTATTGCATAAACAATCATGAATGTCAGAAAGTTGCTTGTGATAAGATTTAACTCTTGGCATTTTGCTGGAAAGCATTTTAATTAAGTCAACTGGAGCAACAGAACTACCAGGATCATTGGTAAACATCTTTCTGATTTCACCGGTAAGTTCTTTAAGTTTTTCAATTATTAAATCTGCAATTTCGTTGTTTGTCTTATCAGAAACAGATTTCTTTGAACCACCTAACATGCTGTATATTTGAATTAGCTTTTCTCTAAGAGATTTGTTTTCTTTCGCCACATTAGATATTTTATCAAAAATTTCTGATAATGGCTGATTTTTAGAATCAAAATCTTTACCGGTTAAGTCTTTGTAAGTGTCCATGAGCTTATCTTTCAATTTTTGATCTTCTTTTGCCGAATTTGAAATTAAATCAAATAATTCATCAGGAGATTTGCCTTCTAAGTCAGATTCATTTAAGCCTCTATCTTTGAGCAAGCCATGCATCTTATCAGCAATCTTATCAGCATTATCTAATTTATCATCTATAAATTTAAGCATGTCTAATGGAGATTCTTCCTTATTTCCACCTGCATGCTTATAGGTTGATTGAATCTTTTCATTGACATCATTTCCTTTAGCAATTTCTGCTTTCAATTTTTCAATTTCAGAATCAAGTTTTTCGCCGAGTTCTTTATTGGATAATTTATCAGAATCTTTATTATTAGGATCTATCTTTTCTAGATTCTTACTGATATTGTTGTGCAAACCTTGAAGAGCATCAAGTTTTGACTTTAATTCTTTAATCATTTCATCATCACTCATTTCGGCTATCTTTTCTTGATCTACATCATTTTGGTAATCATGATACATGTTATTGACTTTATTTCTGAAGCCATTTTCGACATGAGATAAAATATCATCAACAAGTTCTTCGTTTGTCATAGAACGAGGCTTTTCTTTATTTTCATCGTTCTGGTGTAATAGAAGACCAATTTTTATGAGCTTTTCTCGAAGCCAATCTGCTTTTTTGTGTTTTGAATCTAAATCTGCTAATTCTAGCTCAATTTGGCCGATTGTTTTGTATATTTTATCAAGTGTCTGCATTTCTGGCTTTGTTGGATCCTTCTTTGCTAAAGGTCTTAATCGAGAATAAATCAAATTTAGGACTTCATCAAGTCTTTGGAAATTCTCCTTTTGGTTTTTAGTTTGCTGCTTCATATTTGCAATTGTTAATAGAGCTTCATCAAGTTTGTCTTTTGTTTTTCCTAATTCGCATTCTAATGTGTAAGAAATAATTCTTTCACTAGAAACCAAGGAAGATTGAGAACGAACTACTTGAGATTTCGATGGAGAGCGTGGCTTCTTAGCAAAATCTGATTGTGGCCTCTGTTTTTGAAGAGTTGAAAAATATAAATTAAATTCTGTCATTAAGTCAGCAATTGCGGTATCTAAAAATCGAATTCTCTCATTAAATAACGGAGCATTATTCATTGAATGTATAAGAGGAATAAACTGTGCGTTATATTTTTCAATAAAAATGCTTGTAATCAATTTTGCGGTACGAGAATGGCTAACCATAGGAATAAGTGTTGAAGTTAATGTAGCTGTTAGCCGCTTTAGCTGTTCAATAGTGTGCGTAACAACTTTTTGAGGAATGTTTTCAAAATCGAGTGGTGTCATTAAGCGGGTAAACCGGGAGTAAAGCTGCTTGAAATCTGTATTATACAATTGTAAAAATGGACGAATTGAATTTTGATACATTGGCTCGTTTTGAATTCTATCTTTGTAATCATGTAATTCAGCGTGTACTGCCTTAATGTAAGCTCCAACATGATTTGCAAATATTGTTTGCCTTCGAAGCTTAATATCCGTTAATGCGACATTTAACTCGTCCTGGAGTATCTTTATATTCTGTCTCATCAGTATAGCACCTTCAGACGAACCAAGTAAGTAATCTTTATCTTCTTCCATTTTCTTAATTGAATTTTCGATAATATCTGTAACACCGCGCTGAAACTTTTCATGCGCTTCGTAGAATGGGGAAAATTCCGGAAAAGTAGCAACTTTTTGGAGATTTTCGACTTGAAAAGCAATATTGCTTAACTGTTTCATAATTTTCTCTTCTCCTGATTTCCGCTTGAGCTTCTTTATTTCATTTCTCGGAAAATTAGTGTAGGTAGTAATTTTCTGTGATTGAAATAGCTCAGAGCGATCCATTTTCGCTGAGCAAATAAAATTTTATTTTATCAAAATTTTTTTTTTATCATGGCACCTGAATTCATAATATATCTCATCCAGAGCTTTTAATTACAGATATAGAGCAATGGATTTCATCTAATGATTCAATTTTACTTCGTAGATTTCATCACATGTTCTAATAACTCTAAACAATCTGAATCCAATTCTTATCAAACCAACATATGTAGAGTTAGAACATGAAATTAACACATTATGATATAACATATCATGAGAATACTCTTTTATACTATTGATGACCAAATTTAATTTGCTTTTTTCATCCATGTTCGATATTGATAGTATTAACCCAAGAAGATAAGGTAACTCTAATAGTATTCTAATGTTGATGATTTATTTTAAATGATTGAGATAGTTTATCAATTTTAATAATACCTATCAGATATTCGAGTATTCTACTTAATTCTATATGTCGTTTGATATGTAACTGGTATATTTGAATCTATGTGACATGATATATTTAACAAACTGCTGTTTATTATCCGAATGTTAGTAACAATTCGCAAGATAAAGGATATTTTGTTAATAAAACCATAGAATGAATTTATTTTACGTTTTACAGGTAAATGTAATGTTTATTACCTTTTAAATTGTATTCGGCATCAGAACAAATGTCATTTTATAAGAAAATCTTTCAAATTTTATAACAAGTTTTATAATATGTGATATAATTTAAGTCAAATACAAATAATTTAGTGTCAATAGTGAAAAATAATGAGAAATAATTTGGAAAATTTCAATTTATCCAAAAAATTCGCAAATTCATGAGGAAAAATGATTAAAGAGAAACCAGAATCCATTTATGCTAATCGATCACGATTTTGTCTTGCGTCGATTTTTTTGTGGCCAAAAGATTTATCAAAGTTATTAGTGAAACAGAATGCATATATTATAAGCGGATAGATTCACCATGAAAAGTTAAAAAATCCAGAGGTTGAAAAATGCCAATAAAAATGATTAGTTTTTTATATTCCATAATATTGATATTTGGTATCACCTAATCATTGGCATTATAAATATACAGACAATTCCTGTTATCCGGAAATTCAACTCTTATTTAGTGTTAAAAATAAACCATTGAAAAAGTAAAATTATTTTAGAAAAACATCTCCATAACTTCCCCGATCATAGTTGTTCATAGATAGGCTTTCATTCCGGGATAAATATTTCACAAGATTTTAATAACTTAATTGGTTTAGAATTGAAATATTTGAGGGATTAATTATCGTCCTTTTGAGAAGTTTTTACGATTTATTTTAAATTTTTGAGAACTAATATTTTTTTGATAGAGTATATAAATCTTATTTTTTAAAATCTTACTCCTCACTCATATATGAAATTTATATTTCGATAATGAACAGAAATCTCATTCAAATGATTTAACAATTCAATAGTACTGAAATAGTTTTCAAAATTGAATAGTAAACAATAAATTTTAACAGAGCTTAGAAAATTGAGAAGTCGAAGTTATCGTTCCAATCGATTGCCTCTGGATCGCTTCCTGAGAAGGAAACTTGGGCTTGATCTTCCTCTTCGTTGCAGAGGGAGTCTAGTAATTCATCCATAGACATCTCCGAAGAGTTGCTAACAGGAGAGTCTGTACCACTAACTGGAGTAACAAATTGCTGAGGAATTTGTTCAGGAACTTTTGCTTCAGGAGTAACGTGTTTTTCACGAGGAAGTGTCTGAAGAGCTGGAGCTCTACCCTTTGATACGAAGAGGGCGTATCTGTTTTTGATGTTGACATCGGAACGGGATGGGAAGAATTTTGCAATCTTCGACCATTTTGGACCCATTTCCTGAACTTTCTCAATAAGGAGAGAGTCTTCCTGTGCGCTCCATGGGCCGTTTGTGACACTTGGGGAAAGATAGTTAATGTAGCGCTCACGGCACTGTCTGGTTGTTCTTGTTTTCATTATTGAGGCAATCTTCTTCCAAGCCTTGTTACCGTGGATACGAACAAGTTCGATAAGGCGTGCATCTTCTTCAGCTGTGAACTTTTGTCTGGTTGACTTGGATTCTGGGTGGTTCTGGGCCTCCATTCGCGAAGAATGGCAAATGGTTTCGAAAATAAAATTATTTTCAATACTTAATATTTCAATACAACCTCTATTCACATTGAATTTTCACTTCATCCAAAAAATATGAGATAAAAAGCTTTCTTTTCCATAGTAACAACGAACACCAAGTTTTGGCAGAATTTTATATAATCACAATAAATGGCCTCATGAAGTTAATTATAGAACCTCATTTATGATCTAAACATATATATGAGGATAGTTTTCTTGGAAAATTTAACAGAGCCAAACCCACAAAAAATGTTATATTGCATTTTCTGGTGTTAAAAACGCATACATCATACTTATCTCAACATAACAATAATATTTATTCGTAAAATTACCTCCGAATCTGCTTTTAGAGTCACTCTAATTGATTAAGGGTGGCTTCCGACCAAATTGTCACTTTTTAGCCCAAGTGAGAAAATTTCGTAATTTATAACCAAGTTTTTAAAAATCTATATTTAATAAAGATTCTATTTTTCTTATTAAATTTCAAAAATGAGGGGGTTCGGAATCGTCCACAAATTGCCGAAAGGGTTTTTGCCAGTTTTGAATCCGCTTATTTTTATCGACCAAAATTATAATAAATATGATTTTCGATAAGTATTCTACCCAAATGATTCTTCAAAAAATTATTTTTTGGATTTTATTCCGTAAAAAAACGTTGCAGAAAACGCCTAGAAAATTTCGAATTTTCCCTATAAAATTCAGTGCAGGTCGATTTAAGAGATTTTTCAAAAATAATCATATCAGTAGATAGGGTATAATATAGAGAAGCTTTATGAATAACTTAAAATCCGGGAAACTCAATATTCAACGAGAAAAACGCTTAACGAATCTCACTTTTGGTGTAAACATCACAAAAAATTGAGAGGGCTTTCTGGTCGGAAGCCTCCCTTAAGAAATCAAATAAAAAATGACTTTTTCGGGCTGATCTCTTCATCGCTGGGGTGCTTGAACTGAGTTCTATAACATATTATCAAGGTGGATGATAATACGACAATTCAATTTTTGAGACATTATTTGGCTGATCATACATGATGGATAATCTATATTTCGGATCGCGAAATCGATATAGATATTAGATTTACACATCAAATATCTATTAATTTCCGACCTTGGACGATAAATTCCTCGACATAAATTATACAACGAAATACTCCATTCGCATTGTGAGAAGCTCTTGCGTCTGTAAGATTGCATCGGACAACCATTTGTCGATTTTGACGATGTCGTATAACAACTTTTCGAGGAAATTCCATTTCGATATTTCATCTTGAGAAAAATTGGGTAAAATCAAATAATTTTTCATAGCAACAACATTAAGTGTGATGACCTTTGATAAAAAGTGATTTTCCCCTGTCATATCGATGAGTTGAGGGAATAATTCAAGAGAATCATTGTAATCTTCGAAAACTGAGAGTATCGATATAATTTTCATAAGCTTATTAAATGACAAATAAAGGGTACATCTATCCAATCCCCTCAGCTGTGAGATGCACTGCTTCAAAACCTTTCCTTTGAACAATGGCCTTTTTCTTTCTACGACGTATTTGTTCAAAATCAGGTCGTTGAAGCGGAGATCGACTTGGTTGAGGATCATCTGCTCACTCTCGAAGTTCTTCTTGATGTAGGTCTCTGAAGCAGCGAGAATTGCGTGTTTTTTAAGACCTATTGAGGAAATTTTGCTGGAAATTTCAGTAAGAACGGCATCTGGAGCGGAATACTTCTTATCGATATAATTATTATAGATGATTTCCTCATAAAATGTGATAATTTCTGAAAAATCAATGATCATTTGATTCTTCCTTTCAATTCTCATGAATTTCTCAAAAATCTGGCCACAATCTGATAAATTCTCTAAGTACTTTTTGTATGCAAACTCTTTAAGCTCTTCTTTGCCCCGATCCATCGTTTCAATGAAATTAAAAATACTATTTTTCTCTGAATCCTTGAATTTCACTTCTAATGCATGCAGACGCATTGCAAGGACATCAGGATTCTTGAATTCGTCATTCTCTGGTATATTTACCATTGATTTTGAGAAAATCAGTGGATCTAAAGAAATTTCGTCTTTTACTTGGAAATTAGGAGGTAAAAAGAACTGACACAATACAATATTGTTATAAACACCCTGACTAATTGAAGTAAACTCGGATAACGAGATAGAAGAAGGAAGAAAATTTAATTTGTCTAAAATTGTAGCGCATTGTATGATTTCGCTAACAGAAAACACAACTGCAGGTGTCGCAATACCATCCTTTGTATAAAACTTCGTCAAATCATATACACTTTCCGTTGACATTAAACTTTCAAATAATTTTCCAATTTCAGTTTTCATGTTAATGGCTTCATTGAAAACAATCATCATAAGAGAAGGTGATACTTGCACGAAGAGGTGATTTAGCCATAATTGGGCTTGATAAAAAATGAAATGTTTCAAAAATAGATTTGTGAAGTCATCTTTCTTTGTAGTTGCGTTGAAAAATTGTTTTAATAAGTTTAGAACTTGAGATGGCAACAAAGGTAATGAAGAAATTGCAGATTGAATCAAAAGGAAACCAAATGAAGTTCCGAAGTTTTTGGCATCGGATTCTTTAATGAATTCGAAATTTCCTGTAAAATTATCGTAATAACTCGTCATTGCTTGCTCAACAAAACGAAAAGTAACGCTTGAGTTAAGTAAAGGGAATAAAAGCTCAACAATGAGCTTGGAAGGTGCAGTTTCAATGACTTTCGTATAGAGTTGCGTCGCTAATTCAAGTTGTTCGTAAGATGAATAATATCCAAAAAGAGCAGGGAGAATTTGATGAACTAGTGGTAGAAAATTAACTGTACTATATGATTTAATAATAATATTAGCGAAACTATCCATGTTTTTAAGTAAATAAGAAAGAATAAAAGAGGCGTTCTGTGAAATTTGAGAAATACCGAGAAAGATAGACGAAAACTTGGGGAAAAGATTAAATTCTATCGAATTCTTCGGTTTTTTCAAAAGAGAAATGTAGTTTTGCACATGATAAATTGTAATTGATCTGGATTTAAGTAAAATTGCGTTTCTATTTGTTTCCATCTGTTTTTTACACGATAGCAATAAAGAGTTGGCATTTATAGGAACGTACTTTACAAGTTCTTGATACTGACCTTCATACATTTTTTTTCTGCCAAAAAAATCGAAAAAAAACTCGATGTTTCTCCATTGAATTTTAGTCCATACAAACAAACCAACCCAAATCTATCCCAAGAAATACAATCCTAATACAAATCTCTATATTATGTTCAAATCTATTCAATCAAATCTGAAATGATGAAATTTAAATCTACATATGTGATATGAAATTAGCATTAGGAGATGGAATTAAATACAGATAAGTTTTATCAAATTCGTTAAAACCATAGAATCAAAACTAAGAATTTATCTAAATGTATGTTTTCTCTACACAAACCTTATATTTTGAGTAGAAGTTGTGTATAAGCTCTAATCTAAAAGGAAGGAATAAAGAAAATTAAATAAATTTCAAAATAGTCAAACGTTTAAGGAATTTGTTGAGAAGTATTCAATTGTGAATTACTTTAAGCAGTTATTTGCCAAGTGTCGAAGATTTTCGAAATTGATTGTTGAAAAAGCATCAAATTCTAAGAATTTTAGTTTTTTCGGGTCTGCTTAATGTTGTTGCTGTTGAAAATTACTTGTTTCATTCCTGTTTCAATCATTTTTTTAGTATTTTTTTTCTATTCACACATAGAATTATTTCAATGCCATAACTCAAAAGTCCAGAAGAAGCTAGTCGACTCTTTTTTTTCAATCCTCTTACATGCACATATCCATAGGGACAGCAATAACGACTTTATTAAAACAGTTTCAAAAAAAGTCGTCAGTGAGAGATTCACAATATCATCAAATCCTGATTCAGCTTTCTAATCTCAATATAATGAATCGGGTGGAATTCGGTGAAGATACTCTCCAACCTCAGTTTCAAAAAATTAAGATAAATTTCCAACCCAAAATTCAAAATTTTTTTTTGAAAAATTCTCAAAAAAGAGACAGTTTTTCTGATGAAAAATTATGTCGTTTCATTTGACAAGCATGATATATGAATTTCGCTATATTAAAAAGATCATCACAAAATTTTCACCGGAAATAAAAGGAACGGTTTTTTATAAATGGGAAAGACATCCAATTTAATTGTCTCAGGTATTGTAGGTTTTCTCTTCGCTGTAGCCTGGTGGATCTTCATTGATGCTGCTGCATTCCATGACCACGCTGGTGAAGGCGCAGGAAACTTCGTATTTTATCTTCCAGGTATTTTAGCAACCGTTGGCTTATTCCTTCTCAACAACCTTCCAAACCCACTCTTCGAAAGTGGTGACGCCTGGGGTGCTGAAGAAACTCCAGTTTGGCAAAAGATTCTTATTGTTATTTCAATTATGTTACATCTCGCTGGTCTTATCATGACAATTTGGGTCTTCGCTCATTGGAATAAGAAGGGCTATTTAGATACAAACTATCCAGGCTTCAAACCAACAAAAGTCAAGCAGTATCTTGGCATTGCTTCAATAGTTCAGACAATCCTCATCATCATCTCATCCCTTCTTTGGAGATTCGCATGGATAAGTGAGGAGAACTACTAAATTGCTGAAATCTTTTTTATTATATATATATTTCATAAACGCATACTTATATTTAAATTGTTTACCTTCTAAACTTTAAAAATTTAAACTAAAAATACTAACAAAATATTTTTAAAAACCAGAATCCTATTCCCTAGAGTACAACTCTCTTTATGAAATATTAGATTTAGATTCAATTTACATTACAGCAAATTCAACCGCTAGGATCCCATGATCTCAAGGTGAAACAAGCATTTCAAACACTTCTGGCCTGACAATGCGTACAAAATAAATATCCAACTTTTATTGAATGAAATTTCAGTGATTCGTGTTGGTGAACTTCTCATAAAAAAGAATTTAGAAAGTGATCATTCTTCAAAATTACATTCCGAACTATATTTTTAAGTTTGAAATGATATAATTATGAAGTTGTACCTTGAAACACGTTTGAAATGACAGTTATCGAAACATTTTAGCAAATAATATTTAAAAAACATAAATAAAAAACAAAATAATAAAATTAATCCGAGTCGTCAAGAATTGCAAAGAACAAATCATCAGCAGAGATACGTCTTGGTCTAGGACCTTTACAAAGCTCATCATATGGGTTTACGTAAGGTGTTTCTTCTTCCTCTTCAGATTCTTCAACAGATTTTTGCAAAGCAGGGCTTGTGGACATTGTTGCTAACTCTGGAGCAGGAACCTTTTCTTTTTTATCCTCCTTGTTCGTTACAACGACAATTGTTGTTGAAGGAGAAACATCTAACTCTGGAGGAGGTGTAGGAGTAACAGGAATACTGATCTGATGTTCTGGAGCAGCAAGTTCCAACTTGGTTGCTTTAGAATCTTGTTTTTGCTCTTGATCAGGTGAATTAACTTGTTTCTTCTTAAGGGAGCGCTTTGAATGAGAACTAGAGGGTGATTTTGGTTCTGTTGACTCCTGTTTTGGTGATTTTTCTTCAACTGGTTTTGGAGAATTTTGAGATAATTCTTGAGTTGAAGTTGTACTTGAACGTCTGCGCTTTCTTGGTTGAATTACTAATGGTTTTTCTACAGGAGCTGCATCCAGTGGAGGGACATTTGTCTTAGAATTCCTAGATCTTCTAATATTAACTTTAGGAATATCTGGTTCATAATCTGGGTCAATTGTCTGTATAGGGGAGTTATCTTTGCGCTTTCTATGTGGTTTCTCGGGTTCAACGGTTTTAATAATTTCTGGTTCTGGTTGTTTAAGGACTTTTTTAACTCTACGAGTAGGGGAATTTTGTGGCGATGAAGTCTGAGAGCCAGCCAAGTCTTTGGAATGTTGTTTTCTCTTAGGAGATTCAGATTGAACTTCTGGCATTTGCTGCTCTTTAGAATTTTCTGGTTTGATGGAACTAGAACGTCTTCTTCTCCTCTGAGTTGGCGGAATTTCTGAAATTGGATGATCATTTGGAATTTCAGCTTTTTTATCATTTTCTGGTGATTTAATCTTCTTTGTACGAGCTGATCTGGGTGTACTTGATTTTTCGGAGTCTATAGTAATATCTCTTGAAATAATATTAGTATTTTCCTGATTATTTTGTGGATTTTCTGTCTTTTTACGGGAAGTAGAACTAGATGATCGTTTTCTTCTTGCTGGAGGTTCTTCTGGTTGTATTGTATTAAATTCTACCTTAGGAATTTCGCTATTTTGATCGTTTTTCTTTGAAGATGCAGTTGAACGAACTGAAGATGCCCTAGATCTTCTCCTAAGTGGTGCGACTGATCCAGGAACATATTCCTGAGTATTTGGATCTTGAGTATTTAAATTCGACATTTTTGGTACTTCTGATTTCGTATTTTTAGAGGAATCTTTATTTTCAGTTTTCTCAGGCGATTTCGATGCTAACTGTTGATTATTTTTACTTGAACTTTTATGACGACGTCCTGCTTCAGATTCTGCTGTTTTATCTTTTAGTCTATTAAGTTTAGCGCTTAATGACGCAGGTTTTGATTCTGGATCATAAGTCATTGGAATATTTTTAACAGAACTTGCGCGTTTCTTTCTTAGAGACGCTACTTCTTCAACATCCTCTGCCACTTGCTGCTTATATACTTTTGTATGCGTTTTGTCAGATGAGAAAACAGAAGGTCCATTGTATTGTCTACTTGAAACTGTTTTTGCGGATGTAACTGACATACTATCGTATATTAATTTTGGCTTTTGAGCTGGGCTTTCAGATTCAAGTGATTTTTTAGAGTGTTTTGAACTTTGAGATCGTACACTTCGAGAACTACTATCAGATCTATGCGATTTTTTCTTCTCTGGTGGAGGAGGTGGCGGAGTAAGTTCCTTTTCAAGGATTTTTGCTTCTTCTTCATCAAAATCTATTTCGATATCCGAAGAATCATAGAAAGGAAGTTGTCTTTTTCGAGTGTAAGATTTGTTTGATGGAGGGATTGAGTAATCAATGTGCTTCAGACCAAGAGGTTGTCCTTTTGGAACCATTACAATGATCGGAAGCATTTTTTTATAAATTGAAAAATTATTTTGAAATTAATAATAATTATTTAATAATGGAATGAAGCGGAACACAATTATCATATTTTTAGCTCAATAAATTTTATTAAAATTTAGTGGACGTTAAATTGAATGATGATCAAAAAATTCAAAAGAAAACACGATTTTCGTCATCTTTTTTATCTTAACTACCCCTGATGATTATACTTTTGGAATCTAGATGTGAACAACCAAATTAGCATGCAATCGAAATTTAGTTGCTTGAGACTTAATATTTTATAAAATTTCAAATACACTTTATTCAACCTATTTTCCATATTCATTCTATTAGCCATGCCATGAATTATGAATTTATACTTTTAAGATGGCATAAAATTAAGGTCAGCAATAAGATCAGCACAAATTCTGTTATATCTATTTCATTAAACATTCAAACTCTAATAATATTCTGTTCCACCATGAAATATACCAAGATAGATAGTTAGAACATTCAAATTCTCTTATTTTCAAAGACCAATAAAAATCGTTATATTTCTAATTTTTAAGTTTTCTCATTTGTTAGTAATATATTATACCCATGAACTATGCCTATGATATTGGAAAGACCATAATCAAATTCTAAGTTTCGAATTTGAAGATTCATTTCTTCACATGTGTTTTTGAGTTAAATCTAAGATCATTTGAGAAAGTAGCTCGTGCTCGTTATAAAAATCGAATACTAACGAATCCAAAAATAAAGTAGCACTTGAAACATCCAAAAAACGTATATCAATACAAATAAAAACGGTTTCAACCGTTACATATTCCCATGTCGAACTCTGATACATTCACGTACAAGACGTGGCGTAGCCACTTCGGCCGTCCACTCAACGTGGAAGTGTCCACAAAATCCGTCTTTGCAATTCCTCCAGATCCAAAACTTCGTGCTAATTTTGCAGATATTAACCCATTCACAGTCGAAACACAAACTGCATTAACATATTCACAGCACACAATAAATACAGAAGTTACGCAAATTAAACAGCAAGAAGTTGTTCATACAGAAGGCTCATGGCCACCAGGCGTTGATCCAACGGATCCAAGCTCTTGCAAGAATCATAGAAACAGAGTTGACAGATATCCAAACACTGTCAAGCAAATTAGAGAGCTTGCTGCCCAGGTTGAAGCTACAGCCAAATTAAACAACTCTATCGACCTCTTTACAGATCACTTCCCACATTTACAAGCTCCTACAGCTATCCAAGATCCATCAATTGCAACACTTTCTATCATTCGCGATAAGTTCCCAGATAGATATGTTTCTTCTCTTTCATGGCAAGATACACAGTCCACAAAGCGCATCGCAATATGCTATACACCAAATGACCTTACAAATCCAAATGCTCATTACGAAAGCTTCATTTATAACCTTGATTGCATCAGCGTTCCAGAAATGGAAATTCATCCACCGTCACCACTTCTCTGCCTCGAATACAACGCTAAGGATTACAACTTCCTTGTTGGTGGTATGGCCCACGGTACAATTTCTCTTTGGGATGTTAGATCAGGCTCTGTTCCAATTTGGACAAGCGCCATCGAGCACTCCCACCGCGGAGCTGTCCACTCA
This sequence comes from Trichomonas vaginalis G3, assembly GCF_026262505.1. Lineage (NCBI taxonomy): Eukaryota > Parabasalia > Trichomonadida > Trichomonadidae > Trichomonas > Trichomonas vaginalis. The sequence continues at coordinate 25,176,384 of NC_067204.1, read as the reverse complement.
GTCAAATGGATCTCATCCAAGACTGCATTCGAGTGCGTATCTACTTCATTAGACGGCACAACAATGACATGGGACACACGTAAGGAAACAAAGCCAATAGAAGTTGTTCAGCTCGAGCCGAACCAAGATCTTCTTCCACAAGGCTTTGCTCCTCCATTTGGCGGTACAGCTATCGATTACCATACAGGTGTCCCAACAAAGTACATGGTTGGCACAAACGAAGGCCTCGTCATGATGGTTAACCGTAAGGCTTCTGATCCAAGCCAGCGTATTTCAGGCGTATATTCAAACCACTACGGTCCAATCTACTCTGTTCGTCGTCATCCAACAGAAACAAAGTACTTCCTTACAGCCTCCGACTGGACAGTCAGAGTTTACACAGAAGACAACAAGACACCTCTTATCTGCCTTCCTTCCCAACCACGCTACCTTACAAACGCTGTTTGGGGCAACGGCAGAACATCCGTCATCTTTACAGCCAACAACGTCGGAACAATCGAAGCTTGGGATATCAATCTTTCCCTCACAGCACCTGTCTGCAGCATCCAAGCCTCAGACAGCGCTATCCGCACAATGGCCGTCGATAACTCCGGTGAACTCATCGTTGCCGGCAGCGCAAACGGCACAGCCATGCTTCTCCAGCTCAACGAGAGCCTCAGACAGCCACTCAACGCGAACGAGAAGTCGAACTTCATGTCCATGCTCAGCAGAGAAGCTAAGAGAGTCAAGAACTACGATCAGTATCTCAAGGAACAGAAGATGAGAAACAAACAGGCCCAGTCACAGGCAAACAAGGACGAAGGAAAGGCTGCAGAGACACCATTCGATCCAGCACAGATCGAGAAGGAGTTCCAGAACGCTCTCGAAGGCAAGATCGACCAAGGCACAGAAGAAAAGCGTGTCATCATCGGTGGCGACGAAGAACAGCAACAGCAGGCAGAAGCAGAAAAGGAAGCAGCAGAAAAGGCAGCTCAGCCAGCAGAACAGCCACAAGAGAAGTCTCTTTCTCTTGCAGGAGAAGTCGGAGAAGCCGTTGAACGCGCCAAGGATGAAAAGGCCGAGGAAGAGAAGAAGGAAGCAGCTGAAGAAAAGGGCGGACTTTCTCTCAAGGGCAAACTCGATGAAGCAGCAGAACGCGCCAAGAAGGAGAAGGAAGAAGAGGAGAAGCGCCAGGCAGAAGAGGAAGAAGCCAAGAAGAAGGCCGAAGAAGAAGCAAAGAAGAAAGCTGAAGAAGAGGCAAAGAAGAAGGCCGAGGAAGAGGCAGCTAAGAAGAAGGCGGAAGAGGAAGAAGCCGCTAGAAAGAAAGCTGAAGAAAAGGAAGCTGCAAAGAAGAAGGCCGAAGAAGAAGCAAAGATGAGAGAACTCGATATTGCTGGTAAAATGCAAGATGCAGCAGAAAAGGCTGAAGACGCAATCGTCAAAGATGAAGAAGGAAAGCCAGAAGAGAAATTAGACATCAAGGATGCAATTGAAGATGCTGCATATGAACCACCAAAGGAAGAAGAAAAGCCACTCAATGTCCAGGGCGAAATCAATGAAGCCTTAGAAAGAGCGGCTGATGAAAAGGCTGAAGAAGAAAAGAAGGAAGCTGAAGAAAAGCCACTCAATGTCCAGGGCCAAGTTAACGAGGCTATTGAGAGAGCGGCTGATACAAAGGCTGAGGAAGAAAAGAAGGAAGCTGAAGAAGCAGCAAAGAAGGAGGAAGAAGAGAAGAAGGAAGCAGAACAACCAAAGACTTCTCTTCTCGGTGGAATTGGCGCCGCCCTTGATAAGGCTGCTGAATCTAAGGCTGAAGAAGAAAAGAAGGAAGAAGAAAAGCCAAAGACATCACTCCTCGGTGGTATCGGCGCTTCTCTCGAAAGAGCCGCTGAATCTAAGGCGGAGGAAGAGAAGAAGGAGGCTGAAGAAGCTGCTGCAGCACCAGACTTGACATTGGAAGGTGCACTTGATAAGGCTGCTGAAGAGAAAAAGCCTGAAGAGCCAAAGCCAAATCTTTCTATAGCAGGAGCTCTCGGAAAAGTAGAAAAAGATATTGAAGAGAACAAACCAGCAGATGGACCAAAATTATCCATCGCAGCGGGCTTGGCTGGTAAATGATTTTTTGTCTGATCTCTAAACATTTTTATATATATATAACCTTTTATAAACTTTTTTTTAATTATAAATGGAAAAAGAAGAAATATTTAAATTTACAAGTATCAATTTTAAAGATGTAATGAGGCAGAGTTTGATGGAAATCCAACAAGATGAAGAAGAGGCTCAAGAGGAAGTAATAAATCTCTCGAAATCTGAAATTGCAAATACATTTATCAACTTATACCAAGCTTGCCTCTCAAATGATGCAACAACAATGATTGATTTGATGCTACTACTCACAAAACACTATTCAAACAGCAATTGTACTGATATTGACTTCATTTATAATAATTTTAGAGTAAAATTGAAGCAAATCATGATATTTTTGACTAATACTTCTCAAGCACAAGAGTCAAAAAGCTTATTTTTATTTGATCTCATGACAAATTTAACTTATCATAGCGTGAAATTTTGTCAATTGTTTCAAGGAGGAAATCCAAATGTTAGTGATAACATTGTAACTATATGGCGTATGAAAGATGATTTGACCGCATCATCAAGCATTATTCCTATGCTCTATAATTTATTTTCTTATTTTGAAGTCTTTGCAAAGCCTTTTGTATATCTATATGCACAGAGACTAGGGGATGTTAACTATTGGAACAAACATCATCAAAAGTTTTTCCATTATTCCTTTTTATTAATTTCAATTTTTAGAAAAACACCAATTGATTCGTTTGAAGATCCAAAAAGAATATTGTTCTATCTATCAGAAGCTATTTTGAAAGAGAGTCCTGTTTCAACAAACATTGTTTGGTGCTTTTATTATATTTTTACAAAAAATAACATAAAGAAGTTTGATTTTAACATTCCAAAGAGATTCATCATATGCCTAGACTATTTGATACATCAATGCCATGATGTCGCAATCACAAATATCTGTTTAACAATTTTATCAATTTTATCTCAATCAGAAACAAAGAAAATATCTGATTTACTTGAAAAATTTGATTTCAACATCATTAAGGATATGATTGAAAGCAATCATCCTGATGTTACTCCTTACGCTTTGATATTTTTGACAAATTACATAGGAAGATCACGAATCGTAAGTATAGATATTATTAATTCACTTGAACTACCAGAACTTATGGCAAACACACTTCAACAGTCTACTTTTCAATCAAAAACAGAAATTGCATTTTTATTTGCAAAAATTTGCTATTTGAACTCATCAAAGATCATTGAAAGAGTATTTATAGATGATATAGTTGATAATTACTTAGAAATTCTTTGTATAACTGAAGATGAAAAAGATTTTCGTTTTCTTATTGATATTTTTGAATCACAAAAGATGAATTCCGACTTTGTCAATAACGCTCTACTAGAACACGATATAGTTGACAGATTGGAATCAATTTTGGAAGATCCAGAAAAATTAACGCCAAGAATTGAAATAAGCGTCAAGCATCTACTTTCTCGTTTTGTAAGCGAGGAAGAAGATGTATTTTAAAATATAATGTTTTAATAAAATATAATTTTTTAAATTTTTCTTTTTTACTTGTGAATCTATGTTAAATTATGACATAAAATAATTTTTAAGCGTATTTTTTATCTTAACAATACAATCTAAATAATATAAAGATTATTATTTGCCATCAAACTGTGTGTACATATATTTTATGGCAAAATACGATGCAATAAATCCGAAAGCGGCCGAAATAACAGATACTAAGGCGCCAGAAGAGAAAGTAATTATCAAGAACAATAATTTTGTTGAAAAAGACAGTTTCAACATCTTTCTGAAGAAGAAGTACATATCAAACATAATATAGAATAAACCACTAAGTAATGACGTGTACATTGAGAACTTCCACCACCAATAATCTTCACATTTCAAAATTAAATAAACAGAAAGAACAGTAACGACCATTGATGAGCAAATCAAAACAAATGCCATTTCTGCAAGGTCTGGGAAGAGTTTGAATAACGACAAATCACAGAATATTGCAGATTTGACTGAAGATTGGTAAACATACAAAGAAAGAGCAATAAGGAATCCGCCACAAACAAATATAATATACTTAAGCTTTGAATGAGGAATTTGTCTTGGAATTAAATTAATTCTTTGAGGATATTCTTGTCTCTTAACTTTGAAGCCAAAAATACTTCCTACATACATGAAACAGCCAGAAATAATAACAATAAATAACGATCCAAACAAAAACAACGACATTTGGATAGATGATGTTGCATGTTCAGCTGTAAATATCAAATTCATGAGTAATATAGGGATAAAAACAATTACTGATGGAACAGATGAAACATAAATATGGAAAATGTCAGAATCTTTTCCATTGAACTGTTTGAAGTGCGCTCCTGAGACAAAACCACCAATAAACGATGATATGAAGTCGATTATTAACAATAGTAACCAAAACAGATCTGTATTTGCAGGTGTAACAACATTAAAAATACATATCGAGAAAATTAAAAGGAAATCAAGGCCAAATCGAATTCCAGGGGCAATGAAATATGAGTAGTTTGTTATCTCGTCTGGAATACGGAAGACATCGCCTGAAATCACTTCCCAACCAGCAACTTCTTCGTCGAGGGTAGAAAAGACATTTTTGTAGAAGTAAACATCGTATTTGATAATGTATGTGAACAAGAATGGGAAGAAAACAATAATAAAGAACTCTATTAAGAAAATATAATTATGAGATTTGTAGCCTGAAATTGTGCGAGAATTGGAATAAACATTGTAATATCTATTATGTGGAGCCTTTTCCTGTATAATCCATTCGACAGAATATGAAACTATATCTTCTTTCATATCTGCAAGTGCGGAAGGATTGTTTTTAGAGCAAGGATCAATAATATAAGGTTTAAGATATGCTTCTGCAATGGTATATGTCTTGTTGGATTCGGGGTTCAGTACAATTGTAAAATCAAAATGATTAATTAAATGGATTTCTTTGGAATCAACGAAATTCTTTGAATCTAAAACACCAATGTAGCCAATTGCATAATTAGGAACAGAAACATTCTTGGAATTTCTTGATAAAAATGGTAAATTATCAATAATTAGTGATTTCTCATAGTTGTTTTCAATGAGGTAGTAGTAATATGAATATTTAGATTGGTTGATTTCCATTTTGGAAAATGTTTTGCATCTTTCATTATTTCCGAGTGTTAAATTGAAAGGAATTTTCATGAATGATCTTCCCATAAGGGGATCTAAAATAGTAGTTTTCTCCTCTATCATTTTTGTCTGCGGAAATAGATCGTTATAAGTATAATCGTAAGAAATCAAGTTTGTTGGCGATCTCAGAGGTCCAGCATATAATAGTACTGTATCATCCCACTTATATCTTGTTGGTGATGGCTTGAGAAATTGAGTTCTCGAAACTGATAAACTTTCAAATAAAACAAACATAAAAAATGATAAATAAACACAATCAAAACATATAAAAATTATCAATATATTGATTGTTTATGGAAAAAAGAACATGAAATCGGAAAATATCAATTGAATTTTTGATATCTTTGTTTATCAGATAATGTTTTAGAAAAATGTATATTTAACCACGAGTAATATACAAAAACATTTACAAAAAGATCATAAAAACAAAAAATAACAAAAATAATTTTTGAATCTTTTCAGTTAATGGAGTCAGGATCGTTTAAAGCAGCAATGTTAGGCTGAATTGAATCAATAATACCAGGAGCATTGTGAACTAAGGCTCTAAACTCGTCTCGATCTAATTGAAGGTTTCCATCATTATTGTATTCATCAAACAACTGATTTGACAGTTTTTCTATCTTAGCATTTGGAAAATTAGGCATTAATGATGATTTAGTAACAGATGCTTTGATAATTTCAACAAATTGATCCTGATACATGACTCCATCTCTACTATACAGTTCAAAGCATACATTAATAGATTCCTCAGGATCTTTCGTACAAAGGTGAGCGATTGTCAAAACAAATGCAGAAAATTGAGGAAGTCCTTCTCCTGATCTAACAAGAATGTTATTGTATCGTTCTTCAAACATATCAAATTTCGGAACTGTTATGGTTGGGTTAAGATTTTTATCTTTCTTTTTATAAAAATTGAAAACTAGTCGTGCAATTTCAGGGCTACCTAGACCTAGAATTTCTGAAAAGTCTTCCGTTGTTAGTACACTTTTTTCATTGATTAAATCTCGAAGTCTGAAATATACAGTTTTAAGGGCGTTAATTTGTTTGATTGTAAATTTAGCATCAACAACTAACTTCTCTTCAGCTAACTTCTTTATGCTTGAATCGTTGAATTCCCTATTACGGCTTGCTCCAGCACCCATTTCTGATTTTTTTTTTCGGAAAAAACGATACCGAAAAAGTGAAATTTATAACAAAGAACACTAAGCTATTAGGATTGAATAGTAATCAACACAAATGATCCAGAATTCATCTAAAAATCCAGTTTTATAAATAACTTTCTAATTCTTGATCAAGAAGTTGAAATACCAAATGGCCGAACAAACATTATTTGCAAGTCTTGCAATATACATCGAGAACCTAGTAGAATCCAGAAGTATTGCACTATCAAACCGTTAGATAAAACTGAGATGAAATAATTATTCTTTTTACCAAACACATTTTCCTGATAATAAGTTTTTATACATTATGGTGTTTTCTAATTTCGTATTTAATTTATGGTTTTCCGTTGTTTTTCATTTTGGCCGATAGCCCTAGGCAAAAATGAGCATTGGATATTTTTTAACACTATAGATAACAAATCATATCCTTTCACCATAAAATATTTTTTTGAAAAAAAAAAAAAAAAAAAAAAAAAAAAACTAATGTCTTCCAGTGAACATTCCACGGAGAATAATGGATCAGAATCAAAAGAAGAATTACATATTGATATTGGCAAATCTAGCGAAAATGAATCGGAAAATGAAAACAAAGAAAATAACAAAAAAGAATCTACAAAGGGAAAGGAACAGAAGTCTGAGCAAAAAGAAAAATCAACTAAGGAATCCAAGGTAGAAGAAGCTTCAGATAAGGAAGAAGAAAAAGAATCTGAAAAGGAAAGCGAAAAGGAGGAGAGCAAGGAAGAATCAGAAGAGGCCGTAGAGGAGAAAAAGGATAAGAAGAAAGCTGAAAAAGCAGGCAAGAAGGAAACAAAAGACAAAAAATCGCAGAAGAAAGGAAAGAAAGGAGATGATGAAGAGGCAAAGGAAAAAAAGCCAAAGGCTACAAATCCAAAGCCAAGAAAATCTAAGAAAGAAGCTCCCCAACCTCCAGAAGAATTGCACGTCCGAGAAATTGTTGGATGCTCAATTATCGAAGGCGTTCCAAACTTTAATGTTAAACTTAAAGAAGGAAAGACAAAACAAGTACCTCTTCCAACTGCACGCGCACAATTCCCAGAACTCTTAATCAAATTCTTTGAAACTAACATTTTGAATGATGAATCTGAATAAATCAATAAAATCATGAGATTATTACTAATTTTTCAATTAATAAATTAATTTTTTTTTTCTTTTTTCGTCTTCATATTTATCAATATTCTTTATTTATAATATTTTTATGGTAGCCATTTTGTTTCAGGAACATTCTGTGTGAAATTTTGGTATCTTGCAGCACAAAATAGATAATCTGATAATCGATTCAAGAATTGAATCAATAACTTACTATCATCTTGGCTTATTTCTGTTGAATTATGAATAAATGTGACTGCAGATCTTTCACATCGTCTACAAACAGTTCTTGTCACATGGATCCTGGCACCAGTTACATGACCACCTGGCAAAATAAATGAATCTAGAGGTGGAAGGGGTTTCTCTAAATTATATGCCCATTTTTCAAGTTTTTGCGTATAGGATTTGGATTTTTCAGAAAATGGTTTATTCATGGCAACAAATCCGCTAACTTCAAACAACATTATCTGAATTTTTGTGAATTGTTTCTTTAATATTGGGTCTGCCTCACATATTGACAATCCAATATTAGAATTAAGTTCATCAAGTGTACCAATTAAGTCAAAGATGACATCATCCTTGAGAAGTTTCTTTCCAGAGCGAGGCAAACCGTATCCTGTATCGCCTGATTTAGTAGTAACGGAAGGGATTATTTCTTCAGACATTTATAAAAATTGTAAGTTTAAGAGAATTTCCAATTTAATTCCATACCACTTTACCGATCATTTATCTGTTCATTATCTCAATATTCATCAATTTTAAATATTTTGCCTATCAAATCTACAAATAAACTCAAAAGAAGCTGATTATCCGTACATATATTGGTTAAGAATGCATATGCAATAACTTAATTTAATCATAGATTTTCGTTTAAAATCTGGCGCGAATTTTTAAACGTGCACTATGAGTGCCAGCTATGAATACTCAGGATATAAGCCTTCTTCTGGGCAGCAAAATAGCAATTCAATAGGAAATCCTGGTGATTCATCAGAACGTGATCAATTAATGGAACAATACGAATTAAAAATGGGCGAATTATTACGTTGTCAAAAAGAAATATGTGATTTAAAGAACCAGTTAGTCACAGTAGTTCAGAAATCAAAACAAAATGATGCAAATTATCAATCTTTAATACATCAATATGAAAACCAAATTACTGAATTACAAGAAAAGTTTAACACTGTTCAAAGTTCATTACAACAATCAACAATCCAAAACGAAACAGCAGAAGTTTCAAAATGGATGGAAAAATGCCATGAACTTGAACAAACACTGGCAGAAAAGGAGAAAATCATCAAAGGACAAGAAGCAGAGATTAGTGATTACAATGAAAGCGCATCAAGCATGAATAGCGAAAGAATGGAGTATTTAGAAAAATTCGAAAAACAACAGAAAGAAATCTCAGAACTTAAGGTTCAACTCAAAGAAATACCAAAACTACACGAGAATATTGAAGATCTCCAAAATACAAATAAAGAATTAGCTCAAAATAATACAGAATTACAAGATCAAGTTTATGAACTTCAAAAACAGATTGATACACAGAATAATGAGTCTAATGAGATCAAAGAAACAATCGAGGAGCAAACAGAAAGAGTAAAAACTCTGATGGAAAAATTTAATTCAGCAAAAACCGAATTGAACGCAGCATCAAAGAAATTGATCATTCTTACAAATGAAAATACAGATCTAAAGGCAAGAGATACAAAACAAAAAGCTCAAATTAAGACTCTCACGCAAGACAACAGAAAATTAAGTGAAATCGGATCAAAACTCCAACAAAAAGTTGTAGAATATGATGGAATTGTAAAACAAATATTTGAGTCTTCTCCAAACATGTCTTCTGTTAGTGAATTATGTGAATTCCTAAATGTAATTCCAAATCAACAAAAAGAAACACGCCGCCAGATGAGAGAACTTCGACGTGCAAATAGAAAACTTGCAGAACGTGCCGAAGTTGCAGACCAACTTGAAAAAGAAAACTATTCTCAAAAAATTATGATTGCAAAATTAGAGAAAATCAAATTAATATCAAATTCTTTTGCTCGCATTAATAGAACTATCCTTGATAAGCTTAATTCCCTTGTTAACAAAGAGACTCCTTCACTACGAAACATAATTGTTGCAACAGTTATGATTAACAGATGGAGGAAGTCAAAGGATAGTCATGATTATAGGTCTGATAGTCTAAATTGGTGGTGGATCTCTTCATGTGAAGAAAATAACGCAATTGATTATATCTCAGAAATTATGAATGAGAAAACAGCCACACAAGAAGAAATTGAACAGTATAGGAACCAAATATCCGATCTCCAAAACCAAATCCAAACTCTTCAAGTAGATAAAAATAATAATCTTGAAGGAATTGATTTGACTCATAAAATGCTTATTAAACAAATTGATGAACTCAATGAAGAGGTTTCTTCAATGGTATCTAAAGAAAAATATGAAGAAAAAGCCAAAAAGAACCGTGAAAACAAGAAAGAACTTAAAAGACTCACTCAAGCTCTCAGCGAGTTAAAGAAAGTTTCATTTAACAAAGAAGAAGAAGTTGGAGAGCTTAAGAATATTGTATTCAAGAAAGACAAAGAAATATACAATCTTAGAGGAGAATTAGAAGATGCTAAACTTCGTGTTGATGAATTAGAAGATCAAATCAAACTTCTTTCTAAATTCAACTCTGCCAAAAGAAAAGAGTTCTTGAGTTTGGAAAGAAATGCAATAAAGAATGAAGAAGAGAATTTGAAGAAGAACATTGAGTTCAGAGCACTTGTTGCTGAGAATAGCATCTTGCTACGAAACAAGAGAAGCAACAAACCAGACAAAGATAACTCTGTTGTTATTAGAACTCTTTTATAACATTTTTAAATGTATTTTGTTGTATTATAGTAAATGTTTATTTGTATTATTATAACTTACTAAAGATCAACAAGATAAAGAAATACTATACTATCATTGGTAGCCTTGCATTATCTTTTTCTCAAGCTGGCTTATTTATTAAATGATATTATGAAAGAATAATTCAATTATCAAATAAATTATTTTAATAAATACAAAAAAATTTAAAATATAAAGTTAAATATCTTCTGAACTTTCTTCTTCGTCATCAAATCTCAAATTGCTTGGCTTTGGTGGCATTTTAACATTTATTGGCTGATTGCTTTTTACCGAATCATTTTCACTCTTTTTCTCTGAAGGAGGTTCTATTTCGAATCCTTCTTCTTCCTCTTCTTCTTCATCATCATTAACTACTTTGTTTTGATTTTTTTTGTTCTTTTCAAGTAACTGCTTGAAGAAAGCATCATCATCACTTGATAAAGAGTCTTCATTCATCTCTTTCTTTATACCCAATCCATTAATGTATCCATCAATATCTATATTTTCATCAATTTCTATTTCTTCCTCTTCTTCATTTTCTAAATCTTTATCATCAACTTTCTTTGATGCAATCTTTTTGAGGAATGAATCCATATCAGATTCTTCCTCCTCATTTGCAGAATCAGGAAGATTTTGCTTCTTTTTATCTTCTATATCTTTCAAGAAGTTCACAACATCTTCATCAACTTCCTCTTCTTCTTCCTCTGGATCTACATTTGCTTTCTTTGAGGAACTTAATTTGCTTAAGAAGTTATTAATATCTTCATCATCTTCCTCCTCCTCTTCTTCATCGGTGTTGATTTGTTTTGGAGCATTTTGCTTTGGTATTAATTTAGGTTCAATATTTTTCTTTTCTTCTGGAGCTGTATTTGCTTTCGTTGAGGAGCTTAATTTACCTAAGATATTATTAATATCCTCATCATCTTCCTCTTCTTCTTCTTTATTAGATGCTTTTTCTTCTTTATTAATTGTTTTTTGAGCATTTTGTTTTGGAGCTAATTTTGGTTCAATTTCTTCCTTTTCTTCTGTAAATTTTCCTTTCTTTGTAGAGCTCAACTTACTTAAGAAGTTATCAATATCTTCATCATCTTCCTCTTCTTCTTCAATTTTTGTCTGTTTTTCTTCAGGTTTTGATGATTGAGATTTCTTTGCGAGTTTTGCTAATATACCATCAACATTGTCTTCTTCTTCCTCAATATCATCTTCATCAACAGCTTGAGGTTTAGCTTCTGTCTTTGTTTGCTGGTTATTTCTGTTAAGTTTGCTTAAAACGTCATCAACACTATTATCATCTTCCTCTTCTTCAGTTTCATTGAGTTGTTCATGAGCATCTTCTTCTTCAATTTCTTGTGGTTTAACTTCTGTCTTTGTTTGTGGATTCTTTGCTCTAAGTTTACTTAAGATGTCATCACCATTATCTTCCTCTTCTTCTTCCTCTTCGTCAACTGGTTTTTGAGTAGTTTCCTTCTGTGGTTGAGGTTTCACGTTGAGTTTTCTTAAGAAATCATTAATATCTTCTTCTTCAACTTCAACTTCTTTGATGTAATTTGGTTTTGAAGTTGGTTGATTGGCTTCTTCTTCCTCATCAACTTCTGGAGGTGAAATTACTTTCTTTGATGTTTGTGGATTGTTATTAAGTTTTCGAATGATATCATTAACATCTTCGTCTTCCTCTTCTTTATCAGAAACAGCCTTTTCTGTTTGAATTGGAGTTTCTTCTTTAACTACAACTTCTTCTTTTTCTTCATCTTCTTCATTACCTGAAGAAGACATTTCCTTTGCTTTCTTGAGTCCTGCAATAAATTCATCAAGACTGTCATTTCCTGAATCTTCAATTTCATCATCAGATTTTTCTTTCTTTTCTTCTTGTTTCTTATGTAAATTGTTTAAGAAAGAATCAACTTTGTCTTCCTCTTCCTCTTCTGTTTCTTCTTTCTTTGATGATTTACTGAAGCTATCAACTTTGTTTTCTTGGATGATTTCTTTCTCTTCTTCCTCCTCTTCATCTTTGTCATCATTGAAATCAAAGTGAACTCCATCATCTTCCTCTTCCTCTTCTTCATGTTTATCAGATGTTTTAGACTGAGATGAAAGAAGATGGGATCCTGAATCTGAATACTTCTTTGTTTTGCTTCTCAATGATTCTATGAAGTTATCAATATCATCCTCCTCCTCTTCTTCTTCAGAATCTTTATTCGGAACTTGATTATTTGTAACATTTTGAGGAACAGCATTATTTTGTGGTTTTGCAGAAGCAGCTGGTGATTGTTTCTCTGGGACATCTGATTTGACTGCGTTTTGGTTAGATGTTGATGACTTTGGTGTCAAATTATTAGAAGATTTGGCTGGATTTGTCTTCTCTTCTGGTTTAATAGTAGTTGGTGAAGATTTTGTATCAGGTAAACTATCATCTTTCTTTTCATTTCCAAAGGATGCTTTCTTAGCAAATTTAGCCAAAATTTCATCATCAGAATCGGATTCATGAATGAAAATAATGTTTTTAGCATTATCTTCCTCTTCTTCATGTTCTGATTCTTGTTCTTTGGAAAGATTGACGACTTTTTCGTTTTCATCACTTTCTCTACTTTCAGAAAGTTTTACTAACTTCATTGTTTCGATGTCATCATTATCTAATTGATCATTCTGCTTCTCTTCTTCTTCCTCTTCATATTCCTCTGATTGATGAGATAATTTTACATTTTCTTCTGCAATTTCTTCTTCTTCCTCATGTTCGGCCTGTTCCTTTGATAAATTGACTACTTTCTCGTTCTCGTCCTCTACTTTCTTTGTGAATTTCGAGAATTTGGATAAGAATTCATCATCACTACTGCTAGAGTGATCTTGTTGTGGCTTAGTTAGTAGTTCTTTATCGTTCTCTGATAATTTCTTTGAAGGAGTCTCCTTGACATCTAATTTTTCTTCTTTTGCCGGAGAAGAGTTCTTTTGAGTAATCTTTGCCATAAAGTCCTCAATACTTTCATCATCATCTAAATCTTCTTCAGGTTCATCTTTTTGTGGAGTCTTTTGTTTTAATTTCGACAAAAATTCTTCATCAGAGTCTTCTTCTCCAAGAACAATATCATTCTTATTATCAATAGAGGCATTTTCATCTTGTTTGTCGCCAATTTGCAAATCTTCATTTGAATTTTCTTCTTCATCAATCTTATTAATGCTATCATTCATTGCTTTGAGTTTGGACTGAATGCTCTTCATGAATTCATCATCTGAATCAGAGTTAATATCCTTAATGATGTTCTTTTCCTCTTCATCAGATTTAATTTCCGGAGAAATTTCAGTTTTCTGGACATTATCCTTAGAAAGATCTTCACTTGAACTATTCTTAACTGTTAGCTTTGGAATTAACTTTAATGGTGAATGCTTTTCCTTTAATTTGGATAAGAAAGAGTCTATGTTATCTTCTTCTTCCTCTTCTTCTTCAACAACTGGTTTAGTTGATGATGAATCTACCTTCTGACTAAACTTCTTCATGAACTCTTCATCAGAATCTTCATCATCATCTTTAACTTTTTCTTCTTCTGGTTTTTGTTGTTGTTTCAAATTATTCATGAATTCTTCGTCAGAATCAACTTCTTTCTTTGGTTGAACAGATGTAGCTATTACTGGTTTCTTTAAGTTATTCATAAACTCTTCATCGGAATCAACTTCTTTCTTTGGTTGAACAGATGTAGTTATTACTGGTTTCTTTAAGTTATTCATAAACTCTTCATCGGAATCAATTTCTTCTTTAGTTTCAACAGTTTGTTTTGGAGTAGATGAAGTTGTTTGTTTCTTGAAGTTATTCATGAATTCTTCGTCAGAATCAACTTCTTTCTTTTGTTCTTGATATTGTTTAGGTGTTGTTGTCATTGTTGGTTTCTTCAAATTATTAATAAACTCTTCATCAGAGTCAATCGATTCTTCTTTAGGAAGAATTTGTTTTGGTCTGATATCTTTCATTATTTCTTCATCAGATTCATCAGAATCTAAAATCTTTGGAGTTGAAGTCTTTTCAATCTTTGGTTTAGATGATGAATTAGATGGTTTAGATTGAGGAGCTTCATTAGTCTTTGGCTTAATATCTTTCATTATTTCTTCATCAGAGTCATCAGAATTCAAAATCTTTGTTTCAGTCTTTTGATTTTGTTTCAAATTCTTCATGAATTCTTCGTCAGAATCATTTTCGTCTTTGTTTTGTTTGTTGCTTTGAGAAGCATCAGATTTCTTCTGACTGAATTTATTGAGGAATTCATCATCACTTGACAACTCAATTTCTTTTTGTTTCTCTGACTTGATTGACTTAAGATACTGTTCAATATCACTGTCACTATCTTCTTTAGATTGAACTGGAATCTTTGGAGATTCTGGACGTTTGATGTCTTCATCATCTGATGATGAAATTATCAATTTCTTGTTATCAGTCTTTGGTGTTGATTTGTGTAATGAAGCAGACTGTATAATGTTCTTTATACCGATTGAATCATCAGATTTCTCTTCTAATTTGTCTTCTTCTGAACTCAAATCTTGAATCGTATTTGGTAATTTCATCTCTGTTGCGTTTTCGTTTTTGCCAGAAATAGAATCATCAGAACTACCTAACAAACGCTTTGAGAATGGCTTCTCTTCTTGTGGTTTAGTTTGGTTTGTTGTCTTCTTGATTCCTTTGATGATTTCGGCAATTTCTTCATCACTTTCGTCGGAATCTAAAATTGGCTTTTTATCTGGAGATGGTTTTGTGACACTATCTGGTTTAGAAGCAAATTTAGGCATTGAAACACCGAAATCTGAGTCTGAGTCATCATTCTTTTGTATATTGATCTCTTTTCCTTCTTCTTTGAAGTTCTTCTTCGGAAGATTCTTTCCTTTGTTCAAGAAGGACAAGAAATCATCATCTGATGAGTTAGAAAACTGTTTAAGTTGGATCTTTGGAACAGTTGGAGCAGGTTTCTTCTGCTTTCCTTCATCATCTGAATCTGAAAAATTATCATCAATATCTTTAAGTGGCTGGCCAACTTTAGCATTAGATTTGCGTCGAAGTAATTCGTTAGTGAATCTAATAAGCTCTTCATCTGATGAAGAATCATGATAATTGACCTTAGGAATTTCATGTCTTCGAGAAATTGGAATTGTTTCTTTAACTTCTTTCTTTTCTTCTGGTTTAATTTTAGATGCTTCGTTTGGTTTTGTCTTGATGACTGGCTTCTTCTCAACTTTCAGTGGTGGAGATAGATTTGGACGAGAGCTTTGCTTAAATGTCGGTATATTTTTCATTACTGGCTTATCTTCCTGGTATTTCTTGAGTTGTTTGAAGCGCTGAGCTGCAGCAGCAATTTTTCCTGGTTCAAGATTTAATTGTTTAACTGGATGTGCTACTTTTTCTTTCTTTTCAACTTTCTTCCTAGTAGGTTCGACTGATTTTGGTTTGTAATCGACTTTAATTGCTGAAAACGGATTTGATTTTTGTGGTTTTGTAGCTTTTTGGTGTGATAACTTTGCAGAAACCCATTTTCTAAACGCAGATTTCAGTGTTCTCATATTAATTGCGTCAATTAGCTCTCTTTTCTTCATAAATAATTCGAATTTATCAACTATTTGATTTTTCTGTTGAGTTTTAGTAGGAACTTTCTTTTTAGCGATCATATTTTTGGTTACTGAAGATTTGCGCTTCTTTTGAACTTTCTTTGGTGGAGATTTTGGTTTTGCTCGTTTTACGGACTGCGTTCTTTTCTTTTTCGGACTCGCAACTGGTTTTTCGTCATCAGATTCATCTATTTTAAGATGTTTTTTCAGCTCCCGAAGCCTATTTACAAGGTCGCGGGGCATTTAAAACAAAAAATGCCGTTTAAAAATTCTTTCATCAATTAACGATGTTATCCTGATATTTTGGGAAACATTCGTCTTGTATCTGTATAATTGATTTCTCACATTTATTATTAGAAAAACATAATATTGAGATTTTCTCATTAAAAATAGTATTTTGTTTCCAATGCAAAATTTCTTTGAAATAGAAACGAAATTAAAAGATTTTATTTTGAGTAGAATTACTTCTTATTTTCACACTGGCGTTGTGCTCTTTCTTGTTCCTTCCTCTCCTTTTCTCCGACATGAGATGTGAAAGAACTTGGATAAAGACACGTGAAGTCATCGCCTCTGATGAAGCAATTATTGTCAACAAAGTATTTCATCCAGTCGCAGTACATTTGGCATCCAGAGAAAGTTCTTGCACTTCCAATTACAATGAGACCATAACGAGCTCTTGTGATGGAAACATTCAATCTTTCTTTCCTAACAAGGAAGCCAATGTTGAAATCTGGATTTGATCTGACCAAGTTGAAGATGATGAAGTCTTTTTCTCTGCCTTGGAATCCATCAACTGTTGCGATTTCAACTCTGTTGATAAACTTTTCACCGCAGACACTGCATATTTCTCCAAGATTGTCCATAAGGAAATCATTCTGGCCATTGTATGCAGTGATGATACCAATGGATTCTGGTGGAATTCCAGCTTCATGCAAAGCATCCAAAGCCTTAGAAACTGCATCTGCTTGAACCAAGTTAACAAATGAGTTTCCATCTGAGCCAACGCTTTCTTTTCCATCGACATCCCAGAACATGAGAGGCTTTTCTGGATTAGGGAATTTGAACATTTTGCCCTTTGGATAAGCAAAAATTCTGGCATCGGCTTTGATTCCACTTTTAACAAGATCATGGTAAAAGTATTTTGAAGGGAATTCAAGAAGTGCGGGATGCATTCTGTACTGATGAACAAGAAGATTTGGAGCTATTTCTTGTTTGAGCAATTTTGTCAAAATGTTAACTCCAAGTCCACATTGCTCTGCTGAACGATTCAAAATCAAAGGGCCCAATTGAAATGTATCGCCAACAAGAATCATTCTTTCAGGGAAATGACACAAAGAAATCAAGAAATCTGGATCAATGCATTGACCTGCTTCATCAAAGATAACAACAGGGAATCTTAATTTAGTATTCTTCAATGTATCAAGCCTTGCTGCTCCACTTGTGGAAGATGTAACGCAAATTGCATCTTTGTCCATGATTAATTTTTGTTCGATGTCCTTCAATTCCCTGTAAACCTTCATTCTCCTCATGTTTGGATATGTACCAGCTTCAATACCATTCTTATTGTTATAAGCATCAACTGCTTTACGATGAATGGAATAGTCTGATCTATTGAATCCTGGAATTGGATGATCGTATTCAGAATCAATTTCATTTGCCTTTGCTGCGACAATAGCATCTTCAATTTGCAATGACAAAACACGGCCAACATTTATATGCCTTAATTCTTGGCAGCAGAAATCAGCAGTGAGATTGGAATGTCCAACAATCAAAACTGGTTTGATTCCTGCATCAATGAATGACTTTGTTATAGCAACAATTGTTCTTGTTTTTCCTGTACCAGGAGGACCTTGAATGAATGTGAATTTCTGTGAAAGTCTTATATACGAAAAAAAGAGATCTGACATTGTGTCAGATCTCAGTAAAAGTGACATTTACATGTCAAAAAAATAGAATGAGTTTAAGTAATTAAAATTGAGGGTGAGAGTAGTATTGTATGAAATAATATCTCTCACCCTCCAATTCATCCTATGGCGCCGAAAAAATTTTGGTGAAATGCGACCACATTTCACCAAAATTTCTCGGCGCCATATAGAGAACTAGAGCCTGTGAGGTACTGATATATCCATGTACTCGCAGGCTCTAGTTCCAAGCCAAAATGGCTAAAAAATTGCCCGCAATTGTTCACATTGCGGGCAATTTTTAGCCATTTTGGCTGGGAATTGGAGGTGAGAGTAGTATTGTATGAAATAATATCTCTCACCCTCCAATTCATCCTATGGCGCCGAAAAAATTTTGGTGAAATGCGACCACATTTCACCAAAATTTCTCGGCGCCATATAGAGAACTAGAGCCTGTGAGGTATGATACTATCATGTACTCGCAGGCTCTAGTTCCAAGCCAAAATGGCTAAAAATTGCCCGCAATTGTTCACATTGCGGGCAATTTTTAGCCATTTTGGCTGGGAATTGGAGGGTGAGAGTAGTATTGTATGAAATAATATCTCTCACCCTCCAATTCATCAAAGGCTAATATTTTCTACATTTCCATAACATTCATTTCAACGGAAACTCATTCAAAATTCTATATATTTAATTTTTCAATCTTATTCAATTTCATATTCAAAATTAATTTGAATTACATTCAAAACATTTATACCTTATTAATAACATAATATCATTTGTTATCAATATACCAATTCGGCTGTTCTAATTTTGGATTCCCATTCATAAATTGATCAATCTATATTGAAACTTATTCAAATTATTTTCTTATTGATAATAAAGATGGTAAAAAAGAGAAGGAGGGACAAAGTGAAGAATATGAAGGTGGATATGAAGAAGAATATGAAATAAATTATGAAGAAGATAATGATGAATAAAATATCACTTTTTATATTTTTGACACGTAAAGTTGTCACTTTTCTGTCAAACTGTTTTTATCGTTTTCGTATATAACAAAAGTGCTGCTTCACAAGCTTTTGTTTGTGATGTGTTTAATTTTGGTGCATTCTCTGAAATCGGAACAACTCTTTCAATCTTGTTTAATTCATTGAAAGTAGCAGCATCAAAATTTCCTAAGAATAAGTTTTGCCAGAATTCATATTCAAATTCTTTGATAGAACTTGGTATTGAATTAGGTAAATTAGAGAATGTTTCTACTGCATTAAGTTGACGTTGGTATGTTGCGGAATTTATTTCTTTCCTTAATTTCATGGAATCAGCTTGAAAATTGTCAGAATCAACGTCCAAGAACATATGAATTCTTCCTTCTTTTTCATCATATTTCTCGAAATATGCTTTTTCCTTAAACTCCGCATGGCCACTCTTTGCAATTGAATATGTGAATGCATATGTGATATTTCTTTGTGCGGAAGGCTTGATAGGGAAAGAAAACTTTCTTTTACCAATCCATTTAACATTTGAGATATTAATGATCTCTTTCATTGTTTTGAATGTGTTGGAATTGGATTCTGCTCTAATCATTGCAGTGAAAATACTCTGATACTCATCAGCTGTTTCATATGTGTATTTTGCTTTTTCCAAAGTAGTTTTATTTTGTTTTCTCTCACGGCCAACAATCTTATTGATCTTGTCAGAGATTTCTGCTTGTGTTAACTCTTCAGGACAGTTCTCTGGGAAAGGTAATATTTCTTCTGCAATACTTGAGTCAGTAATTAGTGGAATGAACTTCTTGTTTTTCTCATTTTTGAATCTGTCATCGAATTGGCATCTGCTGGAACATACAATTGTTCTTCCTGAATCAGACTCAAAAATTCCAAGAGAGAAAAGACTAGTTTCGCCACATACATCACATTTGATTTCTTGTCCATGTAAAGGATTGCCTTCAGGAAAATCAATATCAGTAGATCTTGTCATTTTTAGAAATCTAAAAAAGTGACTCTTTCCGGCTCCACATTTGCCATTGCAAAACCAGACATTGTATTCCAATGAGTGTGCGAGACAGTTTTTCTCTTTGCAACCACATATTGCGCATGCGACCTCGGCCATTTTCTAAAAAAACTGAAATTGTGTTTTATGTTTTTTTCAGAGATACCTAACCAACGAAAATTTTGATTTAAAATATATTTAATAATAGATGAGTAGAGTATTATATTGTTTTTGAGATAATTCAAAAATTGAATAGGTGTCTTATTGCTCCCTTTCAATTCATGTTTGACAAAAATTATAAAACATTTTGCTCATTGCATATTATATTCTTATGTGCATATAATGATTAAAAGAATGATAGTATTGAAATTGAACAATTAACTTGTTTTCTTAGCAATCGAACAGTTGATCAAAAATTTCCCATATAAGTATTATGTATCAGATTATCATAAAATAAACCAAAACAAACTTAGACGCAATAGTATCATTTTTCCCCATTTATTCAAATCCAAATCATATAATTTTTAAAAAAAAATTGGAGCTAGATTATATGGAATTTTCGAAATAACGGGTGTTCCTCATTTAATTAACTAAATTATGAATAAAAATATATCTTTATCAAATTTCTACTTGCAAAACTACTTTGTAGCCCTATGCAAAGTCATTAATCATATATCATAAACATGTAAAACATATTGCAAGTATATTACTTCATAAAACGATAATTTTTTGATCTGAATTTTATACTCGTCATAAAATTATTGAATTTAACATATCATTGATGGCACATACAATATACAGCCAATGAATTTTATACTCTTAACTTAAATTTTATTAGAATATGCTTATATTAATTTATCAAATTTAAGTTATATAACCTACTATTTAGAATTGTTAATTCATATTCATAAATTCTGAGCTATCTATCATATCCATTACAGAAGTGAAATTCCACTCCTTCATGTCAAAACCAATCTCTATGAAGGAGTCAGGGATAACTCACAAAAAATGACATTTTGACATTACAATATTTGCCACTAATAATTGTGAATTACTTTATGTAGTGGCAAACAATGTTGATTGACAAAAATAATGGTTTCTAAAACAATGTAGATTTTGCACTCTAAGTTTATTCAACACTTTAATTTGCTTAATATTATTCTGAGTAGAAGTTGTGTGTATATTCTATAATCTAAATTGAAGAAATAAAGAAAATTAATAGTTTTATTTTCAAAAAAATCAAACATTTAAGGGTATAGTCCACTAAAAATTTTTAAGTTTTGACAATGAAAATAAGCTCTGTGACCATGTAAATATATATCTATGCAAAACGAGAGGTTATGCCATAATTTTTTTTAGTTATCAAATTTTCCTTTTTTTGAGAGAAGTCTCTCAATAATTTGAGAAGAATCTTTGATATAAAGAGATACACATTTGTAGAACGAAGTAAGTGTTTTCCAAACATTTTATATGTTCATCCTGTATAACAATATAAAGCTGCATAGTGCCATCTTGTGCGTTTGCTATTTTATGTACTTTTCATTGAGATAATCCCTCTTCTCGGGTGATTTTAACAGTCAACTCAATTTTAAAATAAAGATTTCATCAAAATGATTTCGAAATTCGGATATTGATTATATAAATAGCACTGTTAACATATTTTGGATGAGTAAAAAATACCTTGTTTTGTATGCATTTAGTACACCTTTATTTTTGATTAAAACTATAAAATTTTTATTCCTTATATAATAAATAGTATATGTTACATAAACATGAAATTCAATAGCATTCAATTTTGGATTTTTTAGATTTGGTAAATTTTAGAAGAAATAAAATCAGCAATCAAAATAAAGAAACTTTTTTTGTATCTTCTATGATTACCTTTTGGTACTAAATTTTGCATTAATAAGTAAATTATCTGTATTATTCTGTGAGCACAAGCCCTCAGTTATGCTGGTAGTGAATGATGAATCGTCATTTTGCGAAGAGAACGCGATTATTAAGGTAATTTTGAGAATTGTCTTGAATTATTTAAAATTAAAGTTAATTGAATAGGTAGGATAACTAGCCTTTGCTAAATTTGTATAATTTGACCTTATTCTAGTTGGATCTGAGAATATTTTGCTGAAATAATAAATTATATCGCCGATTTATGAAAATTTCTCTGATGGGACCGACTCGCTGAAACGTATTAGTGTTAATGGTAACTTGTCTGAATTTTCAAATTTTTTTCGAAATCCAAAAAATCACAAACAAAAGCATCAAAATTAGATTTGCATTTAAGGTTTTCATTTTTTTTGGAAAATAAAAATATTTTTCCCCAATAAAGTTTATTTTTACTTTTGAGAGGAATAGAAACGTTATTTTGGAATTTTGAAACGACAGAAATGTTCCATTTTTAATGTAGATTCTAAAATGGGGTCAAATTTTTGATTGAACCGTTATCCATTGAAAAACCTCGATTTTAAAATGTTATTCCAAAATATTCATCTAATGATATAGTATATATTTATTAATTATTACTTTTTATTCAATTTTCACTTTTGGCGGGATTTCATTTTTTTGTTGTTGTATGGGCCATATTGTTCACCCAAAACGGAAAACAAAGGCAATGCATAACATTTTACTCCACGAACGTCGTCGACTCTCAGCGCGACAGATGCTTGGTGCTTGCATAATGACCGGAATGCCATATACAAAAGGTGCTCGCTTTCTTTCTCTTTGTGGAACTAAGCCCCCTGTGAAGAGTGGTGTCATGAGACAACAGAGATTTTGTGACGATAAGATTAGAAGACTTAAAAGTATTTCCCTAATGCTGTCGAGAAAGTCCTTCAGTGGTTACTTATCCATTGATGCAAGATGGACGCACAGGCGAAACTCGCCAAGTTGTACAGTAACTGCGCTCGATGCTGTCACAAAAAGAGTTCTTGCATGCGTGAACATCAACCATATTGGTGGAAACAGACAGCATGCTCAGTATTCCGGAGCTTCCAACAATATGGAAAGTGCTGGAACTCGAATCATCTTGAAGCAATTAAAGAAATACAATATCTTGAAAGATGTTAAAGAGATTATTAAAGACCGAGATAACAAAAGTGTCTCTGTCTTTAAAGAATTTGGCGTCTCTCATCTTGAAAGATTCGATCCAGGTCATGTATCAAAAAATATCTCAAAAGATTTTACAAAGTTCTCAGCTTCTCATAAGACAGTTGAAGTTTTCAACGACAAGACTCAGAAGATTGAAAAAATAGAGAGACCTTTCTGGGGTCTGAATGCAAGCCTAAGTATGTGGCTTTGGTCATGTTTTGCCGAAGAAAATATTGACAAACGTACGAAAATGTGGGAGAATTGTGTCTACCATTACGTAGGCAATCATTCTTTTTGCGAACCGCACAATTACAAATGCTTTGAATGGCAAAAAGGTGTCAATTCGATCCAACTTCAATTCATGCTCTATGACTGGGTTCACAAATGGACACCCATAGTTTCCAAAGTTTCTTCCATTGGATCTACCTGCATGAATGAAGCGTTTAACTCCAAAATTGCATGCTATTTGGACAAATCAAGAGCCTGGAAGAACATTAACATTAGAGTTAACGTTGCAATCTTAGAATGGAATGATCCAGAGCATTTTCTCGGAGATATACAAAAAGCATTACATCTTTCCCCACTTCCAGAAGATTGTGTCAAATCATTTGAAGAGAATTGTTACTCCAAAATGATATTGAAACAAAAAACTGTTACAAAAGGTTCTAAAAAACAGAACAAATACAAAAAATCCATTCAGAGTGTACCAGGAGGAGATTATCAAGTTTTCAAGTCCGAATGGGAATCAGAAGACGAAGACATTGATGACTTTGATTAACGAAAATTACATTTTATTTATTGTTTTTGTTTTTAATTAAATTATTATTATGCTCATTTTCTTATTTTGATTTTTTTTCATTATGATATAAATAATTTATTAATGCATTTATCCAATAATTATGCTATGATATTTTTATGCCTTATTTCATTTCTCTTATATTTGATAATCTGGTAAAATATAGTTCAGACTATAATCATTTTAGATTATTGATATATTTATATAGGTTAGAATAAAATTAGTTTCATTTTCTACTTTTATTTTGAATTAATAATTTATAATATCAAATATTATGGCGTAACCTCTCCTTTAAAATATAGATATATATAGGCCTATAGAGTTTATTGGCACTCTCAAAACTCTAGAATTTTGAGTTTACTATACCCTTAAGGAATATGTTGAGAAGTAAACAATTGTGAATTACTTTACTCAGTTATTTGCTAAGTTGTTGAAATGATTGACAAAATTAATGATCATGTCGAATTCGTCGTCATTGTCATTAACTTCTGTAACATCCTTCAAATCTTGCATGATGCTAGTTTCACCAATAAGATCACAGATGGTTTTTCCATGATCTTTTTCAACGTACTTTTCAATAAGCACGTCAAGAGCATTCAAAGCATATTGAATGTGATCTGGAATGAAAGAACTTATCAATGTGAGTATGTCATACTCAATGGCTAGTTCTGCTGCATTATATCCGAGTTGTTGGATTAGATTAGAAATAATTACAATGAAATGTATCTGCTGCTCAAATTCGCGATTGTGAGACGTGTCAACAATATCAGTAAAATCACAGTCTGTGACTGAATACAATGCTTCTTTATGTAAAAAATCGTGAGAAGTACAAATCTCGAAGAACCGACTGGCACTCCACTGAAAGTCATTATCACAATCTATGTACATGAAATATCTAAAGGCATTGCAAACCAAATTGGTTTCTTGAATAATTAAAAATACGTCTTCGTTGATCTTGATATTACTTGTTAAAGGAACTATAAAAGCTTCCATTAAACCAGTCAAGCTCTCAATGTCTTCTTCTATCTCATCATCACGAAGGATACGTACTGTGAGCCTTCTCAAGAAACATGGTAAATCTGGTGTCGCTAGTGCGATAAGAAAGTTAATCTCTCCTGGATAAACAGGTAAAATACTTTTCAAAATCATGACTATGTCTTTATAGCAATCAAATTCTGTTTTTTCGTAAATAAATTGAGCTCTTGATCTAAAATTATCTTGATTTGGATTAAGTTCTATTAATTTGGCGAAGAGTGGAACAACTTCATCTGGTTCACTAAGAAAACGGAATTCATCGATTGGGTGATCTGTTAAATATATTTCATTGTTATCAACATGAGGAAGTAATCTTGTGAGGATCCTAATCGCAATATAGTTGTCTTTTTGCAAATCATCTTGACTTAATGCAATTGTATATATCTCGATGATTAAGAAATTCAATGACTTTGTCAAACTTTGTTAAAATATAAATATTTTCGAGAACATCGGAACGAACAATACATTCTTCTGATTTCAAGATTGCAATCAGGTCCGAGAGCAAATCAAAATTAATATAATTCGACAAATCAACACAGGATTCGTTATTTTGAATCACACCTATTGGGTAACTGTAAAGATCATGATAATTATTAAGGATATCAGGATAAAAGTTTTTTACCATATCATCTGTTTTGTAAATGTTCATTATAAATTTTAAAAAGTGCCATTTTAATTTACAATATCTTTTATTCGAATTTGAGAGAAAGAATTGCTCTCTAATTAAATATATACACTCATTAAAATTATTTAAAAATGATATTAAATTTTTAAAAAATTTAGTCACTTTTGCTTTTTCAACGAAAAAGTTCCAAAATTTATTTCAAAATGTGAGAGTTTTGCTAAAATTTGAAAGAAATTGATTTGTAATTCATCAAATGGTTTGCGGTGAGATTAGAGTCATTGTTGCTTTTGTTCATAAAAGCATTCAGATTTAGAAATCCTTTGCAGATGATTCCAGTTTCTATGCTAAACAATCATTGATGTCATATAAAAATTGATATGATGTCAAATGGGCGTAATTTAAAATCAATAATTTCTGACATTCTCTCAATTTTTTGGCACTCCAGCTTTTTCTTCAAATAATTTTGTTCGGGAAAAAGTTATTTTAAATCACTGCATAGTACCTTATGTTAATGCAATACTTTTTTTGTAATTACAATAAAGATATATTGATATTATGCTAGCATGTCAGAAAGTAGTAAGTGCATCTTTAAATAAAAGTTTCTTTTTTTAAAAAACAAACAAAATATATATAAATATATAAATAAAATCAAATAATAGTAGTTAATGTTCTAGCAATATGATACAAGTAACTTCTTCTTTCATTCTGCGGTGTATTATTCTCATTCAAGTCATTTTCTCTCTTCAAAACAGAGTAAAATGTTTTAGTTTTGTTGACAAATTCTTCATTTTCTTTGAATTTTAACAAAACTTTGTCAATGAATTCGAAAAGCCTTTTATCTTTGTATTCGAATTCTATTGACATTTTCAAGAAATCCAACCAACTTGGTTCGAATTCCGCAGTCAATAAATCAACTTTGTTCTCTATCTGGCAAAAAGACATCATCATCATTGAGAACCTCTTCATCTTTTCGCTGCAATTCATCGTGGCATTCATCAAAATATTGAATACATTTGTCACGTTTTCATTATTTTGAATTTTTTGTAAACGGTTTTCAATTTCAGTTATTTGTAGAACTTTGTTTCCTGCAACCAAAAACGCAACGCATTCCAAGCATTCTAAAGATGTTTTTGGTATTTTAGACTCAATAGTTATAAACAAATCCCACAAAACAACGGAATCAGTTGGACAAGTTATCATTTTGAAAAGAGAAGGATGATAAAACTCTTTTTCAAGTAACAATCTCAAGAAAAGAATGTTGTATTCGATGTTCTGCTGTATGAACTTTCTCTGTGAGAACATCCTTGACAAACTTGGCCCTTTGATGAAAATTTTCGGAGAAATGAAATCAAAAATTGGCAAAAATATACAAATAATTGATTGCATTGCTTGTGGTCTATTAACAACAGCGCAAACATGTGCAGCTATATCGAAGAGTTTGTAGGCATCTATCTCTTCAACTCTATCTGCATTGTATTTAATAATTTGACATCCGAAATTTATCAAAAAAAGTGACGTTGCAATTGCAGCATCAGAAGAAACTCTTGACAAAGAACAAGAGTTATTGAAATCCCTGAGCATGCATTGTACAGAGTTTACAGGGAAAGAACGGCTTGCTTGTGCTATCATTTCAGGATTCAAGTTTTTCATCATCATTGCGAGATTTGTGTCATTTATGTTTTGAGAAACACTTGAATGACTTCTTTGTCTTCTGTTTATAGAAAATGTCACTTCAACATTCTCTTTTTGCAAAGTAAACATAGCGGGATTAATCAATACAAAGCTGCCATTAACTATGTCTTTATAAGTACACATTAAACTTGGAATAGTACCATGTTGGAAATAACGTGCTAAAAGTGACAAGAAAGGTGACCAATCCGAAATATCCTGACCGTAACTTATAGCTATTCTCAAAACAAATTCAATGGCACGAAGTGATAATTCACCGTTAAGTGAAGTGACCGAAAAAGCACAGAAAGTTTTGAATACGTTATCAATTATATGAGTTTCATGGAATGTTGATGCTATTTGAACACTTGAAGTAAAAGCATCAACTGATTGTTCTTGACCACTTTGGAAAAGGTCTGAAAAAACAGATGCCGCGTATCTCCATGTTTTTTCGAATAAAGCAGCGGTGACTCCCATTTCGTAACCTGTGTTTTTCCTGAGATTTAGAACTGTCTCGCGCTGTTCGGTGATGAACCAGTACTCAGGGGTTCTCATCTGGTTGTTTAGTTCTGTAAATAATGGATGTTTTTGGATGTCTTCGTATAAATAATTCAAAAAATCTTCTTCGAAATCTTCATCTTCGTTTTGGCCTTTTAACATCGATCTAAATGACTCTTGCGTTGTCTTCTCGGTAACACTTGTATTGTGTAGGGATGTATGAACCATTAGCCATGCAAAACAGAGAATGTGAACTGATGCTTCCGTTTTGAAAAATAAATTTTTGTTTTTTTTGTAAAAATTTTTCGCAAAATGTTCACAGGCTCTGTCAATAACTTGCCCTTCACCTGGGAAGTGAATAACAGTCAAATAGACACGAATGGCCATTTCAAATGGAAGACCTCTCAATTTTAAGAGGCTCAGAAATTCATCCAAACAATTGAGGGAAAAATTATCGTTCTTTGAAAAAAAAATACCAAGTTGGTCGGGGTTTGTTCCTATGGAAAGAAGGTGGTGAGCGGCGACTTGAGGGGTCATATCGGTATTGAAGCCTTGTAGGAGACTGTCTACATCTGTTTTGTAAGTTTTTAGTACACGATTCTCTTCATTAAAATCTAAACTATCAATAAAAGTGGATTGCGAGCGATGTCTGAAATCAGAAAGTTGGCCAACGATACTTGAGACTACTCCGATGGCCAATTGCCTTGAAACTTTGATTTCTGAGTCAGATCCTGCAATTGTGCAAATTGTTTGCAGGAAAATATCAGAAAGATTCGGTAAAGCGTCTCTCTGATTGAAGTTTGAGTATAATTGTTTGATAAAATTGGGAATTGCTGCGAAATCTGCTAATAATTCAAAAGTATCTGCTCTTAAATCGGCATTATGTGTTTTTGAGTTAATAAATGATAGTAGTAAGTCAATGCATGTACCAAATTCTATGAGATGATCGTCCCAGCTGCGTGAAAACAGAATAAAAAATAATCTTAAAACAGGAACGAAATATGTACGGTCTGGATTGTTGAGAGAGTCAACTAGTAATGCTGCCGATGCCGGTCTCATGAGATTTATGTCGATATCTGGTGATGCTGATATAGCTGCGAGTATTTCTATGCAAAGAGCTCTTTGTACGGGAACACCATAGCGAGACATGTTAATTAGATATCCAAGTAAATCCGTTGATAAAGGGATTGCAACCATAGCCATGCTATTTGCCAAAATAGAAAAACTATAAGGCAAAATTAATGGTAATTTAAGATTTGGATAGTGTTCAATGAGACATTCGAGAGAATTTATTGCAACTTGCGGACTGACCTTTTGTCCTTGTGTTAATTCATAAATAATTTGAAAGGTATTTACAGCATAAATGTTAAAATTCGGATGATTAGTGTGACGATTGAAAATTTTAAGTAGATTGGATGCCATGAAATCTCCTTTTTCTATATCTGAACACACTTTATGATGAGTTATTCGATGTAATGACTTGAATACTGTGACAGCAATTGTTTCATTAATATCTTTGTAGTCTAATATTGACAAAAATGGTTGTAAAACGTCTGAAATACTTTGCTCTTCAAGAGGTTTAATCCATAAAGTTGATTTCAGGGAAAAAAGGCCACGCTTAATGTCTTCAATCCGAGGATCATCCTTAATCTCTCGTAAGACTGAATCTACTGCATGGATTTCGTCCGATACAAATAAATGATGATGCATATTTTTTTTTACTTCGAAAAAATTTTTGACATTTCAAATTTTACAATGAAAATTTTAGATGACAGTTCTTTTACATAACTAACATTTCAGAATCAAGACCTATATAACATATATTTTTAAGAAATTCAATTGTTTTCGTTGGAACCTTTACACCGGTGAATTTGCAATCTTGGATGCGATCATACATATGAAATACTCATCAAAATACTATTTAAAATCCTTCAGTATTTCAATTCCATCTTGATATGTCAGCAATTCCAGTGATTTTCTCGAATAATTTCAAATTATTTAAATAATCAAAGCAAAAATGTAATACAATAATGAGGTACTAATACACGCATAAAACATTTGGTTCTTCAACACAAACTTTTGTTGTTTTATTATATATATATGTTTAATTGTATCATAAACTAGATTCACTTAAAGATGATCTGCTTAATGAATATCATAAGAATAGTTGATACATACATTTATATATTTTTGCTTGGACCTTAACATTTTCTATTTGAATTCTGATTATCTATACAATTAAAGTATTACAAACTACATTATGATGGCATATGAACAATATTATGTAAAAATAATAAGTTTATATATCTACATTTTAAATTTTATTTCACATTAAGGATACCCTTACGTGTCAGATTTTTTGCGCATACAAAGAAGTCATGCTAGACATGAGCTATAAACCTGAAATTTTAGCAACATATTTAAAACTTTTTAAACTACAATACACTTTAATATTCAAGAACAAAAATATTCTTTTTAGAAATTACATAATTATTTTATGTGAAATCTATATAAAAACATATTTTGCGAGCGTAACTTTTTTCTTTATAAGCACCTTATATGACTGATAAACTGTGAAGGCACATAATTGTTAATTCATAGAGTTGATATGTTTCCAAAATTGAGAGGAAATTTGAAAATTGAATACCCTTTCAATTCAATTTTCAAAAGATATCAGCTCCTTCAATAATTGAAGGACGATTTTGATCATTTGCTCTTAAAACAAGTATGCCATGGAGAAAAAAGTTACGCTCGCAAATCTGAAATATAACTATCATATAAAAAAATTAAATTTCTAATTTTTACTCTATAGATATTATTGGCCACTTGTGTAATGCATAAAAGTTTATGTCATATGCATACATTTGGAAGTATGGGAGACGAGGGAAATTACTTCTATGAGCACTAGGATTTTTTAAAAATTTCTCTATCGGACTCACCATTCAATTTCTCGAAAATTAAAAAAAAAAATCAATAATAGCTAAAATGTATTATGCATAACAAATTTTAATGTTACACGGGTATTTTTTGAACTTCATGACATGAATTCTTTATATTATTTTTTTTTTGGATTTTCTATGATTTATGCGATAGGCTGGAACAACATTGTAAGTGCAATGATATCATTTATAGAGAAATCTAAAACTTCAGCATTCAGAACTCGCAACCACAAAAATATTCATTTGCTAAGTAAGTAAAGTTGATTAAGTTCGACACTTAGCTTTTATACGTAAAACCAAGTGTGTATTGTTATTTCTTGTTAAATTATTGAGAAAAAAATAAAATTGTAAGAGAAACGATACTGATTATTGAAATAATATTGAGGGTAGCTGCAGATTTCTTCATTAACATGCTGGAAATTTGTTAATCTTGGTTTTCTATCATAAAATCTGTCGAAGAATCTAAAAACGGAGATATGAAATAGAGATCATGTAAATCTAGAGTATCCTGTCAGAAAAATAGACTAAGCATGTAACCCTTTTTTGGTCATAAACACTTTTTACCACTTAGTCATACAGATGATCATTAAATTTAAACGAGCACTTTTTGTCAGAATTTATTCTTTTACAAAGACAGAAGATTTTAGTATTATTTAATATTAGTGCTGTAGCAAAATTCAAAAACGGTGAAAATTCAGTGAATTTGTGAATTCACATTTTTTTCGACATTTTCTTGATATATCCATGCACATTAAGAACACAGCTTTGATACGCTTAAAAAGCATATTTCATATGAAATTGTTAAAGAAATAAACAATTTATATAAAAATTGCACTTATGGGCAGTTTAGATATATAATTTATATATAACATATATACAAATCCATAGACAAAGTGCAATAACTACAATGTTGTAGAAAATTACAGCAGAATACTGACTTTTTGAAGGATAATAAGAATTCTTCTAAATGTTGTATTTTTATAATTTGATTGATTTTTTTACTATTTCATTAATCTTTTATGAATAATAATTATTTTTAATATATGTGCTATTAAAATTTCAAATTTTGACTTAATATAACTAAGTTATCTGAACGAACATTTAGAAAATATCATACTTATTGAAATAGCAAGTAGAGCATATTAATAGCAAGTTTCTTGGCTTTATATCTATCATCTATTGTTGTTTGATCAAACAAAATTCACTCTATTATATGGTGTCAATTAATTAAAACAATTTTTAATAGTTATTTATTTAGTGCGAATAAGTGCAAACTCATAAATGAATAACTTAATAGTAGAAATGAATTATCTGATATAAATCTCACATTTTGTCCATCAGAAATACTTTAATTGCATACGCATAACTATTAGTAATACGTCTGGAGTGTCAATTAATAACAATCCCACAACAAGTAAAATTCAGATTTTTATTAAACTTATTTTTTCCTAAAAGTTTTCTCAAATTACTATATATACATATGTGGATAAAATAATAGTAATATTGTAAAAAATTAGATAATTTTTTTTATTTGAGAACCTCTCAAAAGTTCATTCAATTTATCAATTGTTTCAGTTTGATGTATATTCATTTCTGGAGCCTAAAACTTTAGCAATCATGACAATATCATATTCTCTTTCTAACTACGCAATGTAAGGGTATCCTTAAAAAATTAATATTATATAGAGATTAAACTGAATAGCTATAATCGCTGTGTTTCCTATTCTTCTTGAGCCACGAGTAGCTGATAGAGTAACTGTATCCACTTGATGACAGTGGAACAAGTGTCTTGTTGTATTTGAAGAACATTCCAAGCCAAATACCACCAGCGATGATGAGAACAATTAGAGAAACAACGATGATTATTACTAAACCATTTCCTTTTCCTTTGTTACCCATAATTACACCGAATTCTTCTTCGGCCAAAGGAGTGAAATCAGGATCTGGTTTGATATCTCTCATCTGTTCCTTGTGTTCTTTATTGTATTCATCAGTAACTTTCAAAGAAAATGTACCTGTTACTCCAATATAATCAACAGTCATTTGTGGCTGGTAAGTCTTCCAGTTTTTAGATGGATTTGCTGGTGGAATCCAAATATCTGGTTTCCGCAAGTTCTTTAATGTTCCTTCTGATGGTTTGAAGTTCTCTATGAAAGCTCTTTGGTTCGCGCCCATATAGTTATTGTAGAAATTCGATGTATTAAATGTTTTGACCAAAATTGTATCATCGTAAGAGAATTTGAATTCTGTTGTTCCTGTTTGTTGAGGACAATCTTTTGATAATATAATCAATGGCCAACTATCAGAATTCCATTTGATTGTTGTATATTTACCGAAAATATCACAGATATTACTAACAATTGCTTTACCATTTCTCTTTGCAGATGAATGTTCAATTTGTTTGATCTGCGCGCCAGGAAGAACAGTTAAATTTCCATTAACTTGCAAAGCATCGAATTCGGCAATTGTATTAAATCTTATCTCCAAATTTTCGAAAATAGCTTTGCAACCACCTAATCTTGTTGTGTGGTCATCCAAATACAAAGCGTCGAATGATAAATCAGGGAAAACAACATCAGGAAGGAAAGAAATATTATTTGACAGTTTCAAATTCAATTGACTTGATTTGATTGTTGATGCCAATTCATTAGTAATTTGATACTTTCCTGTTGTAATCAAAGGACCTGTTGTATTCCTTAATAGCTTAATTGGAACTGTAGTTGCATATGGATTTAGTTTTATAATTTCTGTATTTCTGAATGAATCAGGCCAACCATGATCTCCACAGATTAATTCAGCATAACCGTTGAAATTTGTCACTTCAAACTTGACAGGATTTTCCAAGTTTTCTGGGCCTCTGTAAGCAATAGATAATCTGTAATTATTCAAGTTTTCGAACCTTAATGAATTTGAATAATCAACAGTCATTGTTATCTTTGAAGCCGTTATATCCATTCTCATAGGTTCATATGATTCAATTGGATCAGATCTAATTGCCAAAATTGTTTGTGTTCCATATGTCAAACCAGCAAATTCTAATGGTTCTACTTGGTCAAGTTTGATTTCAGCCTGTCCGATGTTGAATCTCTTGATAGCAGTGAAGTTCAATGATTTATCAATTGCATACAAAAGAATGAAATCAAGTACATCGAATTCAAAAACTGTCGTTGCAGGGAAAATTGGAGGATTTGCGAAATCAAAGACAGAATGTTCGTAAGTAACTTGTCCTTGTATATTTTGGAATCCTGAGTATTGTGTCTTATCATAGAAATTAAGATTAGTCAAATATGTATTATTAGTAAACTTATTCAATTCATTAATTCCAAATTTGACATGATTTTTATCTGATGATTTAATATATAATTCTTTGGAATATGCATCTTGTAGTTTCGTATTCGTGCAATCGAAAATAGGAATATTCCATCCAAAAGTAGTATATGCAGTGTCTATTACGTAATACTCAATTTTGATTCCTTTCAAATCGGCTTGGAAATCAATTGAATTAATTATTGTGTTCAATAATGTTGGATCTCTTGCTTTTGAGCTGTCGTCCAATTTGTCGCTGATTTGATAGACCATGGCTGCTGGATCACACTTGTTGTTTGTGCCGAACCATGCAATACAGATGTGATAATAAAAGGTCTTGAATTTGGCCGCAGATATTGAAATTGTTGTCACTTTTACTAAATCAACAATTTTTGAATTTTGTGTCATAATTGATTGGCCACTATGGAAACCAGGGATTCCTGTATTTTTAGGGAATGACACTGTTATCTGTTTAGAAGTGTCAACAAGTTCTAAAACATCGTATTGAGAATTTTCACCAAATTTACTTTTAATTTCTTCAACTGAGTACTTAACTCCTGGTTGGTGATCTAAGTAGATTGTCAATGTGTTACTACCTGTAATATCTGTTGAAAATCTCTGTAATTTCAGTTTTCCGATGGAATATTTTGAATTTGTTTGATCATAGTACATATTCCATTGAATTGGAAGGATATTATTGACTATGTTGAAGTTGTTGGATAAAATAATTGAAACAACAACACCAGAACTTGTATAAAATGTAACTTTGTCCCGTAAATAATCTATGGTATCAAAAGTCATAGTTGCAGTACCAGAAGTGGTCTTAGTGACTGTTACTTTGTCATCTGCAAATTGATCTAATGTTAATTGCTTAAAGGAAAAGTCGGAATTCAATATGAAATTTGACATCTTTGTATATGGCTCGTAAACGAAAGGAAGTTTGAGTCCTTCGTTCGATTTAAGATCGAATGTCATTGTTTCTCGAATTCCTGTGAAAGTATCTTTGTATCCTTTCACGATGAACTGATTAACATTGTTTTTGATAAAATCTGACTGGATATCGAGCTTTACATAAGGATTTAAGGTCTTGTTGTTGCCTTCCATATAGATTACACCAATTTTTTTGCCATTTGTAGTTTGAACATTGGAAACATGGGACAAGAACGTTAACGTGGTTGGAGTTTGTGGTTTTTCACCAAATCTGAATGTAATATAGTTTCCATCATTAATGTCTCTCTCGATTTGAACAATTTTTGAATCTTGGAGTGTAAATTCGAGTAAAAGTTTACCTTCAGCGTATTTATCGTAAAGCTTTACCGATTTGTAAGCATGTACATCATCTATTTCTATAACGTCCGAAACTTCAAAGCATTTTGTGTAATTAGGAGTTCCTTCCAGCCTAGTAATTGTTCTACCTTCAAATTCTTTAAATGTAACGCCAGATGTTTGCATTAATCCATCTGAATAGATGTTCGGAAATAGTGCGGCTGGACCTTTATAATTAGTATAACAAAAGTAAACAGGCGTTTCGACGAAAATGTTGCAATTATTGATATCTAGCAAATATCCGGCAGTGGTTCCACCTAGATAAAGATTATAATTGAAATATGAAACTCGTGAATCTCTATCTCCTGGTTTATGTCGTATTTTGTTAGTTGGAGTGGTTGCCATTGAGTTAAATGTATATACCGAGTTGTTATTATAATTCCGTAGGCCGTCTAAAATTTTATAATCGTCTGCATTATTTCCATCGGGGCGTCCAGGGTAATCGACATATACATTTCCGACTGTGGTAAAATTAACGTGAAAATCATCTAAATATGAATTCAACGTTTTGGAATCATATTTTGAAATAAAATCTGTAAGAGTGATTTTTCCTTGATACGACGAACTTTTGCACTCCGAATCTGCTGTAATATAGACGCAAATCCTAAATTCAGATAATGAAAGTAAAGGGAAAAAGACGAACATAAAAAAATTATGTAAGCGTTACAATTTTTCGGATAATAAAATCTTCATGAATTTATTTCAAATTATGGGTTACATATATATTTACAGCATGAATGGATTTAGCTCAACTTTTTGATAATATAAACTTCAGAAATTAGATTATCGGAAAATACGATGAACAAACGGCAAACCCAAATTTTAGCTAAAAGTGACAGGGAAAATTGCTCGGTTCTACATTCAAAATAAATTTCATTAATTTTTACGTACATATTAAGGTACTTATCTTCTACATATATAATCTTCATTAGATATATACATGATAAATAAAATTCATAAAACATTAAAAATCAAAAAATTAGATGAACCTTGGCAATTAAACTTTATTAAATAATAGTTGTTTATAAATTATATTATATTATCATTTAATATTATTTTGATAATGAAGGTTTTATTTTGCAATAATATAAACAAAATTTTTTACCTTATGAACTTTTGATGGAAATATGCAAATTTAAAATAATAAAGAAAGCCGCGAGCGAAGCGATCGGCTTAGTTCGAAGATTTTGATTCAAATCTTTGCTTATATTCCTTAAATTCTTTATGAAACTCGCAACAGTTCCATAAAAAATTTTAAATTCTAAACTGTCGAAATTACCGATCGGTAATCACACCCTTCACGGGTGTGTTACTTTTAGCTAAAATTACCCCTACTCATCAAAATCTCGAGCACAAAAGTGACATTGAATACTTGTAAGTATAGAATTTCCATGTAAACTTTTCATTTCTATCGTTTTTTGTAGTCCACATTTCCTCACTCTCGATTTTACTCATAAAAATATTAAAAAATCACTATACAATATATAAAATATATATTTATATGGTTAAAACAATGTTATTTTTGCGAGATTTCATCTGAAATTAAAATTAGGGATTTTTTGAATTTTGAACTAAAATTTGTGATTGGCAATTATTGAATAATCGATTGGAATATGAAAGAAATACTTTAAAATTGAATAGAATGTGCCGATAGAATTTTTCTCACAATTTTAAAAAGTTGTCCAAATCCTATTTTTGATTGAGTTTTTGCAATTTTATATATCAAGTGACAAGCTAAAAATAAAATTTTTGTTGTACTACTATTTGCAACAATTTGTAAATTACGTGCATCCCTTGTATTCAGTGATCAACATCGAGATTACATATTGTAAGAAATCCTTTTGAAGTAGATCTTATTTGAATTAAATTCGGACAGTCTATTTCATGTTGCTTCGTGAGAATATATATAATTTGCAATGTGAAATATATATTGATTCTGTATAAATAAGTAATTATGCTTTAGGAAACTGCTCGGCATTGCATGAGATCTAATCTTAATAATTTTTTAGATATGTTGAAATATGTAATATTTAGCTTCAATATCATTTATTATGGTGTGTCTTTGCTGTTTTTTGATATTGGATATCAATGACTCTTCTGTGAACGAAAAAAATCATTAAAATTCTAAACGTAAGCGAAACTCATTCAATTTATTATTAGAATCAAATCTATTTTAAAATTGAGCTATTGTTAAATCACAAAAGATACTTTATATTTTTAGTCAAAATTTGTTGATAGGAGCTTATTGGCGCAATCTATGTTCTTCTGGAAGCAGCGCACAGACCAGTCAGAAGCGCTCCTTCCAGGACCAGAAAGACTAGAAGGGGGCCCTGACCTTGAGAAAGGACCCCCTTCCAGGTCTTTCTGGACAATTCGGTTCGCATTGCGAGTGTCTGCTGCTTCTTTTGACAAAGCAGCAGACACTCGCAATTATATGTTGCGGCAAGTGCATCTGTGGTGTCGGAATGCACTTGCCGCAACTTCGAGCAATCTACTGATCTTCCTGGAAGGAGCGCACAGACCAGTCAGAAGCGCTCCTTCCAGGACCAGAAAGACTAGAAGGGGGCCCTGACCTTGAGAAAGGACCCCATGCCAGGTCTTTCTCAAAGGAATATTGTGCCATTGTGGGAGACATGCAGTGGCAATGTCTCCCAGAATGACACTTTGTGACCGACAGGAGTGCATAATGCACTCTTGTCGGTCATTGTTTTGCAATCACTTTGTGATTGCAAAAAATTGTGCCATCCAGAGGCAATGTCTCCAGGAATGATATGTGCAGACCGATAAGAGTGCATAACACACTCTTGTCGGTCAAAGTTCCGCATTCAAGTTATGAATGCGGAACATTGTGCCATTATGGGAGACATGCAGTGGCAATGTCTCCCAGAATGACACATTGCGACCAACACGAGTGAATGGGACACTCTATTCTTTCAATTTTCCCATTAATATTTTTCTTTTTTTATTAGATCAATAAATAAACTATTTTAATGTTCATAATTACATAAATCCATATGAATCAATCCGCTATTTATTTAGTCTCTAATTTTAATAGCTTTTTTGAATCTTGCAATCTAAATAATTAATATATACAGGTCATTTTATTTTTTTTCATAATTACATTATATATAATAATAGATTATATGTCCAAATCGAACAAATTGTGAATTTTTACTTTTGAATGGTATTCAAATTTACCCTCTCCTAAGAAAATGCCCCAACAATATTATCCAAATCTGACAATTTTTGAAAGGATTTAGATTTTAAAATTACCATAAAAGATTTACAATACTACTAATATATTAATATTTGAAAAATTTTAAGGTTTTGAAAAAATCGGGACACCTCAGAAAAGGAATATAAGATTAATTCTTTTTAAAATATGTCATTATGTGATTGTACACAATAAACCATTTTGAAAATTCTTAAATTCCATTTCTGTGTAAAAATTCAGATATGATTTTAAAAGATATCAGATATTCATTATCAATCACAATCAAATATTAGATTGCTAGTAAATGTTTCATAATTTCCTACTTTTTCTGATTTCACATTTAATTCAACTCTAATTTCTTTGCATTGAATATGATCTAATAGATAATGAGCTTTTGCATGGCGTTGTGGATATGATGCTTCCAATTTTGACATTTATATCATGCTGATGGCTGGAATTTCTTGAAAATAAGTAGACATTGATTAATATAGTTTCATAATTTTGATTTATGTGGAAAATATACCTTTCATAAGCAATGTCTTCATTCTTTATCAAACTTTGCTACGGTGAATAAGATATATCGACATCTAATTTTCATTGGCAATGATTCACAAATCATTTTCAGAGCATGGGAATGCTGTTATCAAGAATTCACAGATGAAAGTTTTTAATAATATTAATTTTCGATTGCATATTTTTTTGCATTCAATTATAAGCGTGGAGCCCGAAATCTATGGTAGCATTATATAAAAGTCATTGTAAAGGATCATTTGAAAAGTCCAACAAAAACTTTTGATCGGGAAAGAACCTTAAAAATAAAGAAAAAAATGTATTTTAAGCGTGATAGTTAGTTATTACCAAATATATTATTTTTGAAAAATAATTGGATCACAAAAAGTGCCATGACATTAAAACTCCCAAACATATCACAATTTGCCACAGTTCATCCATTATGTTTCAATCATGGATCCTTGATATCATCATAATGGATGGAAGTGCTAACGATTTGGGTCCTAGAGTAAATGGTGGTTTGTGGTTAATAGTTAACGCAGACGGAATTCCTCGGCCATTTAGTACAACCGAAGTACCATCTTCAAATCATCCGGTATGGAATTTCCCAGCACGTATGATTTTGCAATTTAATGACGTATCGCGATCATATTTATACATAACTTTGTGTACTCATGGTTTTAATGGTACATCTGTCGAAGTTTTGGGTAGATCACGAATTGGCTTAAGAGCCCTTCCTGTGGGAAGCCCAAAGATCTTCGAATTTCCAATTATGCATCCTTCAAACTCAGCTCAAATAGTATTGAATTGCCGCGTTAAAGCTACACTGTCTTCGATTACAGCTTCTTACGCAAGGCCTCCTAATGCCCATTAATTATTATTTTCAAATTCTTAATATTAGTTTTTACTTTTTTTTGTTTGTAATAAATTATAGAATTGATAATCTAGTTTTTTATATGTTACAACTACCAGTATTATTGAATCTCATATGATTCTTGATTGTTTCAGTCCATCTCTTTATATTTCAAAATCAAATTGAAACATTTTCCTAAAGATGTTAATTATGATATGTAAAAGAGTGCTTAGGATGTATGTTTTTAACGGTGGACAGATTGTTATAAAGAATTTTCTTTAATAAAAATAATTAAATTTTAGTTCAACAGTATTATCGATATTTTGCTTAGGCATTAAGAATGGCAATAGCAGAAACACACTTTGGAAGCTGAGGGAATTGCATAACCATCCTTCCATTTTCAACGTCCCATAATCTGCAGGAGCAATCGCTGCCACCTGTGCAAAGGTATGAAGAATCAGCTGTGAAAGCGATATCCCATGTCCATTCTTGAGCTTCACCGGACATGCAAGATTGCTTCATATCTCCTGTTTCAATATTCCAAATTCTAGCGCTATTATCAGCAGCCGATGTAGCGAATGTCTTGCTATTAGGAGCAATTGCGCAACGTAATTGTGTGTCGTTGTGAGATTGAATTCTGTAATGTTCTTTGAAACTATCGCCTTCGATGGAATAGCATACGGTTGTTCCATCTTGATTGGCTGCAACAAAGCAGGAGCCATCTGGAGCAATAGCGAGCGAACGAACAGGAACTTTCGTTGCTTCTGTTGTCTGAAGACGAGAAGATTGACGAAGATCGTAAAGGCTTACAGCGCCATTCTCGTCACAGACTGTGCATGTGTTGTTTGATGGCATCAAGATGATGGAATTTAATGGGCTTGGTGTAGCAATGGTAATTGATGCCTTTGCTGTACGACGATCCCAAACTTTGATCATCTTGTCTTCACCACAGCTCAAAAGCTGTGTTGGGGTGGCAACAATATCAGTAACATTGCCTTCATGACTCATAAATCCCTGAGAGTGTTTTCTGGTACGTGCCTGAAAATCGTATCCGAATATGTATGAGTAAGCGCCAACAAAGAATGTAGGCTCATTTCCGACAGTGACAATTCTATTTGCTTGAGAATTTGAAATCTCGAATTCTTCGAGTGGTTGACCTGTTGCAATATCGAAAGCATGAACTCTTAATGCATATGATGCGGCGAGAAGGATTCCTGGCTTTGTTTGTGGTTGCATTACTTTAAACCTGTGATGAATTTATCGTTTTCCTCAGAATTTTTCATAATCAAAATTTGAAAAAAAATTGGCCTTCTACTTTTGAATTTAATTTTTAAGATGTAAGTATATTCAACATGACATGAATGGCATAAATCATATATAAATGCCCAAAAATCTATATCCATTCCCATTAAATTGTAGATCTCCTCGCATATCATGTATAAATTTTGAGTTTTCCTCTTAGATATATTATTCTATTCGAGGTCCTATTATATTTGAGTATCATGTTTGTTCTATATTAAATTCAGATCTCTATCAAACAAATGCATTTCAGATCTCTATCAAAAAAATAATATTGGAAGCCAAAACATATTCACTATCTCGTATATTTCGAAATTATGAATGATGCACATGCATATTGAATGTGAACACAGCAATCGGCAAATACAAATGAAAAAAATTGATGATTTTATGTAATTAAACAAATATGGTTTACAAACAATAAATTATAATATATCGTGATGAAGTGTGATAAGAATTATCTCACTTTGGTAGCGTCCGAAACTCAGATATTTCATTCTTAACTGGTGAAGGCTGTATTAAAGTATTTTCAGAATGATACATCGGATTTGAAATAAGGTAAAATTGAGGAGCTATCATTGACAAAGTTGCTACAACTCTCACACTCATAATTTCATTTGCAGAGTTTTTAGAATCCATGATTGGGAACGAAAATTGTTTTGGACTTCCTAATGGTAAAGATCTAAGTCCAAATCTTGAGCGTCCAAGAGCTTCAACGCCAAATCCTTTTGGTCCATACGTGCACAATGTAACGTATAAATAAGCTCTATTAATATCATTGATTTGTAATGTTAATCTGTATGGAAAATCCCATTTCAATTTCTGTGATGCGGAGCATGGTTGTGTAGAAAAGGGTTGTGGATAGCCATCTGCTGCTAAAACAAACCACATTGATCCTTCTATCTTGTCTGGATTACCATAGAATTCTCCATCTCTAATTATAAGATCAAGAATCCATGAGGACTTCATGAATGAGTTTGAATGAAATGATTTTAAGTCACTTTTCAGGTAACTTTGAATGATACAATCCAATTTTTTCAAGGTTATGAAATTCATGATCCAAAATAAAAATGTCTTATATTAGTCTATTCTTTAATAATACTGCTAAAAGAAAATTGAATTCAAATTTTTTTCTTTCAAAATAAATATCGTTTTGATCTCAATCGTTTTAGTTCTAATATGAAACAAACATGGTTTCTTAGTATCTTTATACATCAAAAATTTTTTGTGATCCAATTTCTTTTCAATTTTGATGATCGCTCATTTTTATCATTATTTAATTCAGAGGATTACTGCGTTCAAAACTCAATTGATATAGACCTTTCAAATTGATTTGTATGAGTGGAAGGTGACTATCATGATAATTCAAGGATTTGTAATCGATCTAAAGATTTTACATATCAAAAACATGTTACATACCATGCAAAATAGATGATTTCGCTATCAAGCAACAAAATGCACCATTATTGGCTACTTCTATATCTTATCACACATTAATTGAAAATGGCTTTCATATATCAAAGAGTGCAATTTCAAACACTTTCACTCCTATTTACAAGTACAATCATGCTATGAAGAATATTATAATCTAAAAAATAATTGACGATTATACCCGCAGAATTTTTTTGAGCAAAGAGAATTATGTAGCATTCAATGAAAGAGTTTAGTTCATATACCTCGTTGAAGGATTAAAACAAAAGTTATTTTTATCAAAAAAATCGAATTAGCCGCATAATAGTCTTATCTCATATGGCAATTAGATTGTAATTAGTAAGTATTTTTTGTATTTATCAATTTTTTTATCAAAACATCGAAAAAAGTGATTAAATATTAATTTTTCTTATTTTCTGTCTTCAACCTTTTCTTGGGCTGGTTGTTCATCTTTAATGCCAAGAATTTCTTCTGAATCTTCCTCATCAACTACTTTCTCTTCTTGGAATGGATGTTTTAAGCGGTAGAAGAGGGTAAATGTGCATAATACGCAAAGGACGAAATATAAGATAACATTGATCCATAATGTCCTGCAATTTTCCTTGTCTGTGTGAACAAGATCACCAATATTACCAGGATGGCCAATTGGTCCGAAAAGAAGCGCCATGATGCCAAGCATAACAATACCCCATACTGAAATAACTATATAACACGCAGCACATCCAACGCTAGTGTATGTTGCAATGCAGCACTTACACATCGAAATTCAATAAAACTGATCGGCACGATAGGAGATTTTTGGGTTGGCCACATAAAAAAAATTCTTCAAAAATTATTGATATGTTATTTAAATGGAGTAAAAAGTACAATGATCAGTTGATGCTCAAATCCATAAACCGCAAGTTTACAACAACTTTTTTTGGAAAGTTTTTAATATAAATAATGGATCTCTGAATTGCATGTAATATATTGATACTATTAGTTTTCTTGAACAACAATTTTGAATTTTCCATCGATTCCAAAATAAGGAATTTCATCACAATCTCAATCAAATTTGATATAACTGTTATTTTACATTCATTAAATCTCTTATTCATTGTGTTTCATTATAAATTTAACATTTTGCATTAATGAGAGGCATCCAAACAATATTTTTGCTTTAATGTTCATTTTATATGACTAGTGTATTCTTCGCTCTCATCATACCAGCTTTATCAAACTTTTTCAATAAGTTCAGTAAAATTAGAGATAGTTAATCGTATATACATCCATTTATATATAAAATAAATTATGTTTTAATAGAGTTATCCATTACCAGAATAACATAATGTTCTTCCTATAAATTTCATAGATAATTTTAAATTATTATCTTCCACAAAATTTGAGGATAGAATATAGGCCAACTTTCATTTGTGGATTTGCGTATTGCTTCATTAACATTAAATATTCTACTATTTCAAAAATAACTAAAATTTATTCCAATGAGTTTGATATTATAAAGTCCAAGTTTGGGGTAGGATATAGTTCATAATAATACATCGAACACATGTGTG
This sequence comes from Trichomonas vaginalis G3, assembly GCF_026262505.1. Lineage (NCBI taxonomy): Eukaryota > Parabasalia > Trichomonadida > Trichomonadidae > Trichomonas > Trichomonas vaginalis. The sequence goes on along the minus strand of NC_067204.1, from coordinate 25,132,352 downwards.
TCATGGAGGCTCTCCTTCATTATTACACCATTTTTTTGATATTTGAATGACAACTTCTGTTCCTTAGCTTTGTTTGTATTAGCTAATGTAAGTATCCGTCATTACCATCCTAAAAAGATCCCATATTTTATAGTCACCTTTCTGCCAACTGAATCATTTTACAAATAAAAGCTAAAAAGGTGACAATGCAGGTGGGGAACTTACCATTTGCCCTTTTCAACGAAAATGGAGCAATAAATGTCCTCCTCACAGCTGTAGGTATGAAAGTTCCAAGAGTTTTTTCGCTTGTGACAGATTATATGAAAAGAACAATCGAAGAAATTACAGAATTAAATCTTGAAACTTTTTTGCCTGAATGGTTAGACTTAAAAGAGATTGCACGATTCCAATTATTCGTTTGTGATACATATGATGCCCTCGGAACAATCCTAAAAGTTAAATCAGACCTTTTGCCTCATCAACAATTCCATATTATTGTTGGAGCAGCTGTCGCCGAGTCCGAATCCGAATTGCTCAATTATGCTAATTCATTTATTGATCTCGTCGAGTCAACTTCACAAAATTCAATTCCATTTTTGTTTGTTTTTTCGGATGTAACAGCTAATGATGCAAAACTCTCTCAGTACTCGACATTACTTCCTGCAGATACGAACGATGTAACTACTCTTGAGCGTCATGTTAAACAAGGATTGCTTTTAAGGTTCACGAACTTCATTATGAACCAAAGCGCCGAAATTGAACGCCTCGCTAATAATGAATCCGCAGAATCATATCTAAAGATCGCTTCAATTCTCTGGATTTTTGGCGGTTTTACAAAAGCCTCTGAATACTTCGAGCAAGCACTCAAACTCAGATCTGTCCAAATTAACACTGAAATCTTAGAATTATCTCTCAGTCCAAAATACGTCGGATCCGTTGATAAATACTGTAATAAGTCAGATCTCCCTGTTTACTTCGAAGATCTCAAGGAATCAAATCTGCCTTTGATTGTCAGATCAATTCTCTCAAATGCAAACGACGTTACAGAAAAAACATGCATTATTCGTATTCTTTACAAATTAGCGGCCAGATATCAAGAACATTCACGCCGCTTTATTCTACAAGCAATAAAATTCTGCCGCAAGCACAAAAAGAAATACATGGAGTACTATCAGCTCGGATTATTATTATTGAACCATTTCGGTCATTCAAGGACGTTCCTTTACGAAATAAGCGATCTATACAAGACAAGGATTAAACTTCCACCATATCTTATTGATATTTTTGCTCGTGCGATTACAAGTGCAAATGATTGGCTCGATCAGCGCATTCACATTGCATCACAGCTCTTTTTATCAGAAGACGCGCACAGAGAAATCAAGATCCGTATGATTGAGTATCTTTTGGACAATTTGCATGCAGTAAATCCAGAAAAACAAGAACAGTTCATCAAATCCGTCCCAGCGGGTACTCAAGTTGTAGCAAGGAATGCTATAGAGGTCACAGAGTTCAGATACATCATTCCCGACCAGCCAATTGAAAGAGCAACAAAAGGGAACTCGGTTTTTATTTTCAATGCTTTACAAAAACGATCGTTAGGAAATGTGGTTTCTGTTGGTGACCAATTATCTTTTATGCTTACACTTAAGAACCCATTAAATGTTAATTTGGAGATCTCTGTTATGGCAATTGACTCGACAAGCGGATTTGCACAGCCATTTGCATGCAACTTGCGTGCAAAGAAGTCCGCCCAGCTCCCATTGACCATAAAGATGACACAACCTGGCAAAATAGAGATCCTTGGAGCAACATTTAATATTTATGACATCTCATTCCAGTATAAACTTCCGAAACCAATAGAATTCGAGGTCATTGAGGAACTGCCAACACTCATAGCATGCCTTCCGTTCAGACAATATGATAATGTCACTGAAAATTCTTATAATGAAATTTCATTTGAGCTAATTAACAGTGGAAACGTCGAAGTTGACATCCACCGCATAAAATTTGCTCAAGCTCCACCGATTTATTCCGGTACAAGTCTTCCTGTTCCGTATCCTCCGAAATTAAATCCATCTTTGCCACCAACACTTAATCCTGGCCAGTCATACAAGTTCAATGTCCAACTACAGATGGATCAGACCTTCACAAACCTCTCATTCGGCATAGAATACGGCCGCAGAGGATATATCAGAAGATTTGAATACGATAGACAGTTATCTCTCATTGATGGACCGAGGATAACAAGAGTAGAGACTGTTCCTCTCGAAGATCACAACGATTTCGATGATGACCACACAACTTTATTAATTATTATCCAAAATCCAACGAACGATCCAATAACGGTCGACTCAAACATTGCAGGACAAGTTTTCATACCAAGACAGAGCTTCGGAACGTTGATTGTCCGCATCCAAAGAATAGAAACACCAGATGACTTCACAGGCAAATGGAATGACATTGGATTGACTACTGAGTACGTCAGGAAGGCAGAAGTAGCCGAAATCAATGCTAAACAAAGAGAAATTTCAGATGAAGAAAGAAGATTATTATGGACTGCCTTATACATCAAGCAAAAGATTTGCCAGCAACTAACACTTAAATGGCATAACCAGCATGGTTTTGGTGGCAATTTGCCCCTTTCTCATGTCATTTTAGATCCAAGAGTCTTGACACTTTTACAAAAGCCATCGTTCGATGTAAACATCTCAATTAAAAAGCAAGAGAACGATGTATACTCACTGACATGTGATATGAAAAGTGAGAACAAGAAGTCAGTCGATGTCAAGGCTATGCTGACTTTCAATGCTGAAAAGTCATCAGTAATGATCGCAGGTAAGTCTGTTTACCAACTCAAGACTCCTTCGACTATTAATATGATTGTCCATACAACATGCAAGAAGAAGCTATTGGTTACTGGAAAATTCTATGTTGGCGAGGCTTTCTTCGTCAAGCTTGCTGAATTTGACCTCTCTGAACTTTGATCCAAAACATTATTTAGTTTATTATTATTCTTTGTAATTTTAAATAAAAATTCATTAAATTCGATCTATACTTAAACATTCTTCTCCTTTAAACTATTTATAAGCCATAATTGCGGATATGGCCAAATTATTAATTGATTTCTAGGAGTTAAGAATAGAGATTAATTACTCCCATAGCATAAGGATATGTAATTATGATTGTCAGGTTCAAAATGAATCGGAAATTATTATCAATGATTTTATTCTGGATATTTATGAACTTTTTCCATGTGAATTGATTAATATGATTGAATGTAAACATAAATAGCAAGCCGGTCAACTAATAAAAATGAGATGTTTTTTTTTACATTTCGTATTTTTATGGACTTAACTTGAACACATACATTCCAGCAGATATACTTTATCGTGGAGATGTTTTCCAGTATGTCTTTGATGCGATTTTTTTTTGATAGAAACTTCGGATTTTAAAATTCAATGAGTTCTCTCGATTTTGAGCAGTAAATTGAGAACTTACAAAATCGAAAGAAATTTCCTCTTCATTCTAATGAGTGGAATCAAAGTCCAGGTCTTACCAAACAACAGCGAAGTGACAAATATGATGGTAAAAGGTATGCAGGGATTAAATAGATCCATAAGAGCAAGCATCAATACAAGAGAAAAATGTTTCACTGATTACATTGATAGATGTGCAAAAATGATTCGCAGTTGCCCAGAAATATTAGATGTCAAGAATAAGAGCCAAAAGGTTATGATGGCAAGAGAAATTATCAGCGATATGCTCAGCCACATCTATGAAAATAAAGGATACGACTCATACGGTAAATCACTTAAAAGCAGTACATATCTCTTTTCTGCTTATTCGCATCCAGATTTGGAAAGTCTTAATCGATACATTCGGCTGCCATCCGATGAAACATTAAAGCAAAGCTTTCAAGAACAAATAAACAAGCATACTAATGATATAAAGGCGCACAAAATCATTCCAGGCTTAGATGATTTATATTGTTCGATTATTTAGAATCTATGATACAGACAATCCAAATATTGCGTTCGTAGCAGAAGTATTCGACAATTTACCACATAGCACGCGCAAATTTTGTTTAATTAATGATAATTTTAAAAAATTCTTTTTTATCATTCTTATTTGTAGATAATAGTCTTTTGAATATATAAGTCTGGATGTATTTTGATCTTTATAATGTTGATTCTCCAAAAAATCTTCAATATAATTAATAAAAATTTTTGAATGTTTAAATTCTAGCCTCAAAAGACGAGTTATGTCAATGAAATGAAAAATAAGCGTCGTATCTCATGAATAATCTAGTAGCTGCTCTTTATTTTCGAAAATTTAAATTGTAAATTTGTATTTAAAGCTTATTAAGATGAGGAATCTTGCGGTTTTGGCTATGTGTAATAATTCCAAAATAGTTTTTATTCAATAAGTAAAAGTTTTATTATCGAATAAAAGGATCTTATCATGTAATTGCCTTCGATGTCATATATACTATTGCTGTGCTTTGAGTTGTGAATCTATTTGTTATATTAAATCGTTCCTTTTATTTTTCAATCAATGTAATGGATTTTGTCACTTTTTAAAAAACACGTTTTCAAGAGAAAAAAAATTGAAAAGAAAGAAAATTTTTGTATGAAATCTACCGTGAAGTCATCAAGACTTCCACGACCAGCTTATTTAGATGCACCCATTCCATTTGATCTTCCACCTGATGAAGATCTTTTTGCTCGAAGAGAAGAAGAAAATCAAAAAATGAAAGAATACATGAAAGAGTTATCAAAGAAAACACTGGTACAAAGATCATCAATGTCAAAGTCTCCTTTATACTCTGCAGGTATTTCTGTTTCAAAATCTAAAAGAACAGTTTCTGAATCACAAAATGACTTCAAAATCACTCCGCCTGTTGCTGAACACCAAAGAAAGGAACAAATGCATGATTTTGTTGAGCAAAAGCGTGAAATATTCTTAGCACAGCTTCTTATTGATAGAAAAATGAAAGAAATTGAAAGAATTAGCCAAGCGCGTAAGACAGAAAAGAAGAATATTGATGAAGAAGAAAGTAAGATTGCCGAAACATCCAACCAATACAAGATGTCACGTAACCAAATCGATGCTGAATTAACAAGAGGCAAAAAGTCAATGGAAGACGCAATTAAGAAGCGTACAGAGATTTTCAAAGAACTTAAGAAGAAAGACGCAAATGTTACTGTTATTCAAAGCGAAATTTCTAAAAATCAAGAAATTTTGGAATCCTATCATAACTATTACAATTTCTTGAAGAATCTATGTCCGCCAACAGCAGATCCTATCACATACTTCACCGATCCTCAACAAGTCATAAACGAGCTTACAAAAGTTGAAATGGATAATCTTTTCCTTATTCAGCATTGCCATGAGCTTTCTGAAGAAGCAGAGAATGGATTACAACAACTAAACTCCGAAATAACTAAAACAGTTAACGAAAAGAAGTCAATAGAAAAATCAACGGAAAATCTTCGCGAAGTTGAACAATTCCAAGCACCTGCAGTATCAAATAATAATCCAGTCCTTGATAAAAACGTTAAAGAACTTACAGAGTCCGTCAAAAAATGTTATGTTACATGTTTCGGAGTTCACGCCGATATTAACCCATTAACCATGTTAGAACGCATTGAGAATCAGCTAGAAGCCATGTACAACAAGTGTGGAACCATAGATCAAAAGTTTTTGACAGAACAGATGTTATTACGCGAAAAGAAGAGGAGAGAAGAGCAAAGAATAGAAGCAAATAAGAAGAAACAAGAAGATATCGCAAGGAAAGCTGCTGCTGCCCTTGAAAGAGCGAAGAAGCCAATTAAGAAGAGAACAGGAAGACCTCTCAACGAAAGAACATTGCCTATTAAAGCTAGAAGAACTGTTGATGAAAAACAAAAGCAGGAAGAAGAAAAGGCCGTTGATGATTTCTTATTCGGTGAAATATATTATTAATTTTATATTTTTTTGTTTTAAAAGTTAATTTATATGTTATATAAGTTAGTTCTTTTGATTTGATCATATATCGGTTATTAGGTTCTGTATCTTGATTTCTAAAACTATGAAAATCTTATTTTTTGCACTGTAAGCTTATTCATCACTTTAATTTGCTTAATATTATTCTGAGTAGAAGTTGTGTGTATGTGCTCTAATCTAAATGGAAGGAATAAAGAAAATTAATAAACATTTAAGGAATATGTTGAGAAAAAAACAATTGTGAATTACTTTACTCATTTATTTGCCAAGTTGTTGAAATAAGGATGTCAATTCGGAAAATTGTTTTCATTTTAGGAGAATATAATTTTCCTTTTGGAAAATTTAAAAAGTGAGACGCGCAGGATTCGAGCTTTTTTAAAAGTTGATTTAAATATATTCTAGTGTGGATTCTAAGGATAATATCATATTTAAAATAAGAATATACTAGTTTAGGTGGTATAATTTTTTTCGATAAATTTGAGAGCATGTACGTTTAGGACATCAAAAGTGTCAATTCGCTCAGCGAAAGCTGAGCTAGCTTCGTTCTCGAAAGAATAGGGAAGGAGTGAAAGAGAGTGATACAGATGTTGACACATTCATATCATTTCAACAAATTTTGATCAAATTGAAATTCAATGAAATTCAATTCACTTCATATCCTTCAGTCAGTACATTGACATCCTTCTACATCACAATGATAACTCGTGCATCAATAGTTCTACAACTAACTCAGAAAAAACAAGATTTTTCCTTCCAGCTTACAGCTTTTAAAAAGTTTCGATGATAAAAATCACTCTACTCTTGTTTATCGATATGTTGTGATAGTAGGTAAACGTATTCTTATCGATATTAATACAAATATTTTTACCAAAATCTGAACCAATTACAGAGTTATTCATAAAGTTTATGATAACTGTAATTACTTCATCTTTGTTTTATATTTGAATAAACAATTTAATTTAATTTGCATAATTTTTTTTAGTTGAAAGACAGGAAACTTAGTTGAGTTTGTATTATTTTGATCGTTCAATTCATTGTATATGTGAGTGATCCAGATATTTAAGATATTTAGAAAAAATTTATTAATTTGATTAACAAATTTTAATCAAAATAGCAAAAATCTATTTGATAGCTGTAAGCAAATAATAATTTCTATTTCAACCAAAATCACTTATTTTCATCTAAACGTATAAAATTGTCAATTTTATGAGAATAAATTTAAAATCTCATGAAATATAAAGGAAAGTAATATTTTCCAATTTTCTTTTTTTCTTTCTCTCAAATATTTTCTATTGGGAATTTTCTTGTTATCAAAAAATAATTTTAATATTTGTTTAAGGGTTTCGTTTTGCGAAAAAACGTACAATACGCAATTTCGCTAAAAAAACATTTAGCTAGCAATTTCGACCTTTGACTCCACTCAAGACGTCACTTTTTTAATTTTGCGGTATCATATTTTTGGAAAATCTTTATGAATATTATATAAAAAGTCTCTTTAATATCTATATTTCATATTTTTATCGATTTTTAAAGTTTTTGCGAAAAGTATTCAATTATTTTTGCTATTTGGTCGGGTAAATGTCAGATTTGCGACATTTTCTGATATGATATTCAGATTCTACGTTGATAATAATGCTTATAGAACCCTCTTGCTATTGTGTCAAAATTGCGAAACCGATAGCAAAAATATCTCGCAATATCAAAATTGAGATATTGAGTGAATTATGCATTATAGAGATTAAAAATCTGATTTGTGAAAACATCTCATCAGTTTCTAGCTAATTCAAAAATCTTTACTATCTTATTCGATTAAAATGAAAAGGGAATAGTTTCATTATGCTTTAAATGACAGCCTTATAATATAATCATAGTTTTCGCTCAATATGCAGCATTTTTTTTTCGAAATCTATGGTCAATATCCTAAATACTGATTGCTTTGCATTCATATCTCTTACATTTTCTATACCCACATCACTATTCATTGCTATTCCTATCTTTTTCATTTTTGTTTGTTTCTCATAATTTCTCAAAAAACATGATAACTTGATATTTGTAAATATCATACTTTATAACGTAAATAAGAACTTGACCTATTAAGAAAAGCAGTAATGAAAAGAAAATCTGAAATTCATAAAAATTACAAGTTTCTGATGACAATTAGCTTAATTAAACCAGGTACAAGATTATATAATTGTATTTTCTATCCAATTATCCATATAATATCTTATCCAGAAAAAATAACTTGACCAATACCAAATGATTTTTTAACTAGTAAATAAAGTATTTTCTTTACACACACATTGTATATCATAGTTTTTTTTTTGGTTTCGCAAAACATCCAAAAACAAATATGCTATAAAAGTGACAATTTTAGCAAAACGAAACCCTTAATTTGTTTATTTCATTACATACAATAAAATTTTAAAAACTCTATTTCTTTTTTCCAAATTAGAAGTTTAATTCAAATTTTTTTCAAAATCAAAAAAATGAGATAAAAAAGTCTGTTTGGAAAATTCATTTTTAGAATTTTAGGAATTTTCTCACTTTTCTTCCAAATTGACATCCTTAGTTAAAATGATTGACAAAATAAACGATATTATCGAATTCTTCGTCATTGTCATTATCTTCTATAGCATCTTTCAAATCTTGGATGATACTAGTTTTACAAATAAGTTCCCAGATTGTTTTTCCTTGATCTTGTTCAACGTAGTTTTCAATAAGCACGTCAAGAGCATTCAAAGCATATTGGATGTAATATGGAATGAAAGAACCAATCAATTTTAGTATGCCACTCTTAATAGCTGTCTCTGCTGCATTATACCCGCGGTTTTGAATTATTTTAGAAATAATTACAATTAACTGTATCTGCTGCTCAAATTCGCAATTGTTAGACACTCTAACAACAAGTGGAAAATCCCACTTTGTGATTGCATTCAATACGTCTTTATATAAAATATCGTGAGAAATACAAACCTCTAAGAAATGAATGGCACTGCACCGAGAGTCATCATCACACATTGTGGAGGTGAAATATCTAAAGGCATTCCAAGCCATTTGGCTTTCGTGAATAATTAAAAATACATCTTCGTTGATCTTGATATTGCTTGTTAAAGGAACTATAAAAGCTTCCATTAAACCCATCATGTTCACAATGTCGTCTTTTTCATCATCATCAAAGCGAAAGAGACGTGATGCAAGCCTTCTCAAAAAACATGGTAAACCAGGTATCTCCAGTTCGATAAGGAAGTTAATCTCTTCTGGATAAACAGGTAAAACGCTTTTCAAAATCATGACTATGTCTTTATAGCAATCAAATTCTGTTTTTTCGTAAATAAATTGAGCTGTTGATCTAAAATTATCTTGATTTGGATTAAGTTCTGTTAATTTGGCGAATAGTGGAACGACTTTATCTGTTTCACTAAGAAAACAGAATTCATCGATTGGGTGATCTGCTAAATATATTTCATTGTTTTCAACATGAGGAAGTAATCTTGTGAGGATCCTAATTGCGATATAGTTGTCTTTTTGCAAATCATCTTTTTGACTTAATGCAATTGTATATATGAGGTTGATTATATCTCGATGATTAAGAAATTCGATGACTTTGTCAAACTTTGATAGACAATAAATGATTTCGAGAACTTCAGAACGATCAATACAATCTTCTGATTCCAAAATTGCAATCAAGTCCGAAAGCAAATCGAAATTAATATAAGTTGACGAATCAACCTGGAATTCGTTATTTTGAATCATACTTATTAAGCAATTGAAAAAATCATGATGCTTATTAAGTTCTTCAGGATAACGGATTTTTATGTTATTAAGATCTTGTAAAACTTTTGCAGAAGCATCGTCAGATGGAATATAATCTTTCTGTGGAACGGAAAATACAGATGAGGAGAAGGACATATCATTAGATGATACTTTATAGTCAAGCATAAATTTTGATAAATTAAGGGTGCGTAGACGACGATAAGTCATACTCAGAAATGCAAAATGAATGAAATTTGAGAAATTATTGTATGTTTTAAATAGATTGGAAGTGAAAATTAATCTCAGCTGATAGGTGTTATGTTATTTTCTGATAGATCTTCCCTATTTTTCAAAATTTTTCTTTGTAATTTTGATTTCATAGAAATTTCATATTGATATGAATAAAAATGATTAAATAAACTTGAATTCTATTATTTTGAAACTATTTAGATACATTTCAATATATATTTTCCATAATAAAAGAAAAATTATTTCCTCATCAAGGTTTCCAAAGCTTTTCTATAATGGTAATGATGTCTATAATTAAAAATATGAATTTATAAGTTATACTTTATACATCTATTTTCCAAAAAACTTTCTAAATAAAAACACAGTTCCAAATCCAACTGCAGCTGCAATTCCAAGAGATATTGATGTGTCAATAAGCAATTCCTTGGCCTTTGATATCTTTTCTGGTACTTCTTCCTCTTCTATTTCTTCATCATTTTCATTTTCTTCGTGATTTTCCTGAATTAACTTCATTGCAAGTTCTCCAGCCTTCTTGAGTAATTCTGTTCCCTTTTCCACATCTTTTTCGACGCAAATACCGTTCAAATAGCACTTTCCGAGCGTATCCATCGCTTGGAGATTTCCATTATTTGCAGCTTGCGTGAAATACTCGATTACGAGGCTGTCACTGCCTATGAAATCGCCTGGATGTTTCATATGCAGGTATCCTAAGTAATAGAGAGCTTCAGACATTCCGCTTGGAACTAATTGTATCAAAAGGTTCTCGGCGATGAATGCCTCGTAAGTTCCGAAGTCGAGAAGAAGCATGGCAACACGAAGAATTAATTGTTTGCTTGTTCTTGTAGTTTCGCATCTTGAATACCAGTAAAGTGCTTCTTGAGTGTTTTGTTTTTGCAAAGCGAGGGCAGCTAAGGCAAGAGGAGCTTGTGGATGATACCTCATCGCTGAGTATTTGAGTAATATAAGGCCTTCTTCATGCATTCCAATATCTTCGCAATAATTTGAAAGTTGGAATGCTGAATGGATATCCATATTACCTCCTCTAATGAGGATTGGCCAAAATCCTTCAACTTGTAAAGTAATCGTGATTTGGCGGCCATTTATTTTTGTATTCGTGTTGTTTTACCTTGTCATACCAGATTCCTGCCAAAAATTGTGTATCAATTGAGTTTTCGTTGATCTCGATCTCCTTCTCCACAAGGTCATAGGGTGAAGAATATTTGATTGTGATCAAATCTCCATCTTGCTCCCACATATATCCAGTATAGTTATTCAAAGGGCTCATAATAACTTTTCCGAAGACTTCTTTTTCATTCTGAAGGCGTTGATAGATAATCTCATATTTTTCATCTGAAATCTTCTCTTCTGTCGCAGATTCTTGACGTTCAGCTTCTTCCTTGATCATTGGACAATTAATAAATTCGAAAATTGGATCATCCATTGGTTGTTGTGGCACTAAAAGCTGCTCATAATAATTTTATTGAAAATTTCGAAAATCTCCGAAATTGATTTCCTTGATTTCTTGTGAGAAGCTATATTTCTTCATAAACTTTTGTAGGCATTCAATTAAAATCGCAAACGAACTGGCCATAGAGATTGTAAACATCGAATTTATAACAAGAATCGAAATTAATTATATCCTATTGTATAAATTTGGATATCAGAAATTTTAAAAAGCTTTATTCATAACAAATCACATATAAAATAAAATATATAATTCATTCTTCCTCTCTGAAGACTTCCATTGACTGAGCTGTTTGCATTGAAGGTGCTTTTTGTGGTACATCCACAGAAAGTGTCCTTGGCAATGCTGGTTTTACGTTATATGTTCCTCTTTCTTCATATTTATAATTGTTTTATGAAATTATCTTTATTTACATATTTATCATTGTTTTTATAATATTTTCTTTATTTACATATTTATCAATGATTTATGAAATCATCTTTCTCTTCATATTTATCAATATTTAATGCAATTCTCTCGATATTAATGAATGTCCTCTTAGCATTGCAATCAAAGCGAATTCAACAGAAATTGTCAAATTTTTAGTTGAACATGGTGCCCATGAATAAATAATTGCTTTATTCAATATTGAAACAAAATATAATAATGTTATTTGTAAAATTGATAAAAATTTATTCCTATTATATAATGATTGCTATATTTTTGGTAAAAGTAGTCCACATAAATTTTCTTGCTCAGTTTTCAATTTTGCTAATGGATATATACTGAAATTGGAAGTATTTCATAGTACTTTTTCAGTAAATTTTATATTTTTTGCAATATAAGCACATGGATGAATATCATTTGTAAAATTGATAAAAGAGGTTGTCAAACGTCTTATTTCATATGGTGCAAATATCAACGAAAGAGATGAATTTGGATGTACCGCTCTCCATTATGCAGCAGAAAATAATAGTAAAGCAATCGCCGAACTTCTTATTTCACATAGTGCAAATATCAATGAAAAATCTAATAATGGACAAACTGCTCTTCATATTGCAATAGATAAGAATTTTAAAGAAATAGCTGAACTTCTTGTTTTGCATGGTTCAAAGAATAATGTTCCGACATAAGATACTTCTCTTTCATCTTCGAAGATGAATTTTATACTATTATTTATCTTATCGTATGCTGCGTCTACTCCTTATTACTTTTCAATACTTTTATATTGATTATTATCATCATGATACAAAATTTATGTAATCTAAAATTAATATATCATGTTTTGACACATATTTGACCATTTCCCCATCCGAAGTAAATTCGATAACATCAGAAGATAATTTTAGAATCCTTCTTGATAAAGCTCCTGGAGGATTTTGCAGAAAATTGCTGTGTAATATATCTATTTTGACAGAGTAATAAATTTTCTTACGCATTCTTAGCATTTGGACAATTTCCTTATGCATTCTTGAGATATCAAATATCTCATGAACATGCAGTATTGGCCCTAAGAAAGATCAATAGATTGAACAATCATATTCATCTAAATACGGTATGAAAGCCAATAGCATTTCACCAAATGGAAGTTGATTATCAAAGTAAAAAAATTCAAAAAAATCCACACGCATTATAAGCAATCGAAAAATGGACATAAATAGGCCATAAAAATTAGAAATTAATCAAAACTCAATATCTCTGCGCCGATATAATGTTGAAAATGTACGTTTCTCAATGATTGATATTTCGCTTTTAAAAGCTTTTGACGCCTGCAAAACAGGAAATCAGAAGGTTTTAAAAGAGATGATTAATGGAGGAATTCCATATGATGCGACAGTATGCATTTATTTCTAACAATCAGCTACCTTTGTTCATTTTATTTTTATTACAAACATTTTCGAAGTAAACTGCATAAATGTCAGCATGCTTCAAGTTGCATGCGCTTATGGTAGACTTAATACAGTTGATTTTTTACTTACACACGATGTTAATATAAATTATCGAGAAGGAATTCATTATATTTTAACCGAATGGTATTCATCTTATTTTCATCATTATTCCCTTCATTTTGCTGCTCTCGGACGTCATAATCAGATTGTTGAAATGCTTCTACGTAGAAAGGCTAATCCAAATTGCAAAAATTTCCAAGGATTTACTCCTCTCCACTTTGGCTGCAAGCTTGGTGGTACAGAATCTATCAAATCTCTCATCAACGCTCATGCTGTCGTAGATGCAAAGACATACCAAGAAGAACTTACACCTCTCCATGTAGCATGCGAAAATAATCGTCTTCCATCCGCACAAGTGCTTATTGAAGCACATGCTGATGTTAATGCTCGCACAATTAATCAATGGACACCGCTACACTACGCAGCTAATGTTAAATCATTTCCTTTAGTTGAACTCCTCGTAAAGAATGGAGCAGATATTCATGCATTGACATCTGATCAGAATACAGCGCTTCATTTCGCAGCCAAAAACGGTTCATTGCAAATATGCCGCTTTTTGATTGAAAATGGAGCTCTTGTTTCTGCTCTTAATGCAGGAAACGATACACCATTGATTTTTGCTGCAATTTCAGGCGACAATGAATGCGTGAAGTACCTTTTACAGAGCGGTGCAACAGTTGTTGAGACAAACTCAAGGAAACAAACAGCTTTACATCAAGCAGTTCAACACCAGCATTTAGATGTTGTTAAGACTTTAATGAAAGTTGGCGCCAATCCAAACCTAGTTGATATATACAACAATACGCCAATCTCTAAAGCAAAAGCAAAGGAATATCACGATATCGAGGTTGAATTAGAGAGAGTTTTAGTTCCAAACGTAAAACCAGCATTGCCAAGGACACTTTCTGTGGATGTACCACAAAAAGCACCTTCAATGCAAACAGCTCAGTCAATGGAAGTCTTCAGAGAGGAAGAATGAATTATATATTTTATTTTATATGTGATTTGTTATGAATAAAGCTTTTTAAAATTTCTGATATCCAAATTTATACAATAGGATATAATTAATTTCGATTCTTGTTATAAATTCGATGTTTACAATCTCTATGGCCAGTTCGTTTGCGATTTTAATTGAATGCCTACAAAAGTTTATGAAGAAATATAGCTTCTCACAAGAAATCAAGGAAATCAATTTCGGAGATTTTCGAAATTTTCAATAAAATTATTATGAGCAGCTTTTTAGTGCCACAACAACCAATGGATGATCCAATTTTCGAATTTATTAATTGTCCAATGATCAAGGAAGAAGCTGAACGTCAAGAATCTGCGACAGAAGAGAAGATTTCAGATGAAAAATATGAGATTATCTATCAACGCCTTCAGAATGAAAAAGAAGTCTTCGGAAAAGTTATTATGAGCCCTTTGAATAACTATACTGGATATATGTGGGAGCAAGATGGAGATTTGATCACAATCAAATATTCTTCACCCTATGACCTTGTGGAGAAGGAGATCGAGATCAACGAAAACTCAATTGATACACAATTTTTGGCAGGAATCTGGTATGACAAGGTAAAACAACACGAATACAAAATAAATGGCCGCCAAATCACGATTACTTTACAAGTTGAAGGATTTTGGCCAATCCTCATTAGAGGAGGTAATATGGATATCCATTCAGCATTCCAACTTTCAAATTATTGCGAAGATATTGGAATGCATGAAGAAGGCCTTATATTACTCAAATACTCAGCGATGAGGTATCATCCACAAGCTCCTCTTGCCTTAGCTGCCCTCGCTTTGCAAAAACAAAACACTCAAGAAGCACTTTACTGGTATTCAAGATGCGAAACTACAAGAACAAGCAAACAATTAATTCTTCGTGTTGCCATGCTTCTTCTCGACTTCGGAACTTACGAGGCATTCATCGCCGAGAACCTTTTGATACAATTAGTTCCAAGCGGAATGTCTGAAGCTCTCTATTACTTAGGATACCTGCATATGAAACATCCAGGCGATTTCATAGGCAGTGACAGCCTCGTAATCGAGTATTTCACGCAAGCTGCAAATAATGGAAATCTCCAAGCGATGGATACGCTCGGAAAGTGCTATTTGAACGGTATTGCGTCGAAAAAGATGTGGAAAAGGA